>NW_027509205.1:18137500-18265000 GCF_051911475.1 Siphateles boraxobius | reverse complement strand
ACGAGTTGAACACAAAAGAAGATATTTTGAAGAATGTTGATAACCAGACAGTTGATGGACCCCACTGAAAAGCAAATACTGTGGAAGTTAATGGATACAGTCAACTGTCTGGTTACCAACATCCTCAAAATATCTTCTTTTGCGTTTAACAGAAAAAAGAAACTCATACATGTTTGGAACAACTTCAGGGTCAGTAAATGATGACATAATTTTCATTTTTGGATGAACTATCACTTTAATTTTGATCAATTCTTTAGAAAGCAAGTCTGTATCTTTAGTAATTTTAATGCTCAAGTAACTGTACCTTGATTTAAGAGTGTTTAGATATTTGTACTGGAAAGACAGATAAAACGACTCAGGAAGAAATTAATTTTTGCAGTGAAATTTCAATTCTGCCTCAATTCAAATTTATTTAAAATTCACCGGAAATCAGATTCGAAAGGTTTTCTCAATTCAATTCTGAATGGTGCACAGCTCTGTCATAACAGTACCATATCAGTATCCATTTGACTTCTGCGTTGCATTCCAATTGTTCAGAAGCCATATACAGTACAGTAGTTTTCTTGGTCATGAGACGTAAATATCAATGCATCAAATCTAGTGCAATTCTTCTTGATGTGCTACATTTGTGATTTTTGGTGACTTATTACTTAAATTTCAGTCTATTTCTCATTTAAACCGTTGTATGACTTCAGAAGATTATATGTGAGTTAGATTTATTGTGTGTTCTGGTCTCAGTATGTCATTGTTCACAATGATCGTGCTTTTTCCAATACGTTCTTCAAGATTTCTCTTCTACGAAAGAAAGAAAATCAACGGGTTTAGAACAACAAGAGGATGAGTAAATGATGACACAGTTTTCTTTTTGGTGAACCATCCCTTTTAAGGAACTACAGTGCGGAAGGACAGAATGAAAGAGAGTGCGAGAAAAGAGAGACCCTTTGAACCGCAGCATTGGTAACAGTGAGTTTTCAAGCGTATATTTCTCTCTGACGCAGGGAGATCACAGCTTTGCTCCAGGGCTTTTTCTCCAGATTGCCTCTGAGTCACAGGACAGCGATTCTGCCAGTAACATGCTGAGCACACTTTCCAAACCTAACCGCTAACCTTCATCATGTAGAAAACTGAACTGTGAAGATCTCAACCCTCTGCTTTCAAAGAACAGTGTTCCCCAAAATGAACATTCTGTCATCATGTCTTTTGAAATGATTTATCTTTTATCTGTGGAACACAAAAGGAGATATTTAGAGCAGAAGGTGAGATTCTCTCAACACCACAACACAATATATTAACGTGCTATTTGAATAATACTTGTTCCCCAAGAGGACTGAGCTACTTGAGTAGAATAAGAGGTCTGGTAATGTGATATTTAGTATGCGGAGCACAGGAAGATTACAGGCGTCGCTTATTTACATAGCAAGATTTGGTGACTGTTGAAAGGCAAGAACAATCATCCTGTGACAGCCAGACAAAATCACTCAATTGGAAAATTGCTTGTGTGTGTTTAATACACTCAGCAGTCTTGCTAAATTGAATGGCAACAGCCTCCACCCTGATATATCAGAAACCCACCTAGATCTAAATATTTAAACGGAAAATCTCGTTCAGGAAGAAAGTCCTACTGCCGCCATTTACTTTTGCGTACAATTTTTTTGGGATTATTTTGAGGAATATGTGTGAGTGTGCATGGCAGAACAATAACTAGAATATCAGTGCTGGATCTCATCAAAGTGATGGATAACATGGGGAATATCTCCTGGCTGCTTTGTATGAGGTTTATTGAATTATCTATGACTGATACTTATTTGCATGTCAAACACAGAAGCCAAAGCTTTTCTTCTGGTGCAATTTTTGCACATATAAAACATCCTCTCCGTTCTGTTAAACACGTCAAAACATCATCCACATAACCGAACATTAGGGCTGGCCAATATATTAAATATTCATGATGGTATAGAGTATTGTGATGATTTTTCTGGTGATATAAAATCGAGCATTGCACTTATTTTAGTGCACTTTTTGTCTAAAGACAGTGTCAATCGACTAGCTGTCTTTAGAGTTGGGAAATTCGAGTCATTGTCGGTTCAAATACATTTCAGTACATTGCTTTAGAACTTTTTTATCAAATAAATCCAGCCTTGGTGAGAATATAAAAAAATCGTACTGAACCCCAAACTTTTAAACGGTATTGTATGTGGGTAATTATTGCTGTTTGTTACTATGCATTATTTTATTGGTGCATTTAAATGAAAATAAAATTAAAACCATTAAAAGTAAAACATTTTTGTTGTTGCTTGGAATGAAATAAATTTTAACTGAAAAAAAACTTAAACGTTTAAGTACTAAACTGCCGAAAGAGTTCACAAACAACTCGCTGAAAGTTGCAAAGGCAGTTTAGTACTTGATGTACTAAAACAACTAAAACTATAATACAAATGTATATATAACTATATAAACGATTAAAAAACTTAAAAATGGCAAAAACACAGTAAAATTACTAAAATGTTAATTAAAATTGAAAATATTATTATTTTTAAAAACCTATTCAAAATATTAATAAAAAATAAGTAGTATTTTAATGATACTAAAATAAATCTGTCGAATACCATGCTTCCTTGTGCTATAATTTAGCCGAAAACAATGCCTTCATTATTTTTAACTATTTTTTATTGTTTTTATTTCTTACATTAAAGGGACAATGTGTAGTTTTTTAGGTATTTTATTATCTAAAATCAATATTTTGATTCATAAATATGTCCTCAATGGTGTACAAATACCTCTGCCAATTATCTGACTTATCCTCGTAAACGAAGAATTTATTATCTTTATATACATGTGACGGGTAGGTCCACGGAGGCTTCCATGTCGTTCCGCCATCTTGAAAAACTATAACAGCAGAGAGGGTCAAAAAGTACTAAGCCAATGCGTTTCCATAACGCGTTTTCGTTCAGAGCCAGCGTCACGTGACTGAAAGCAGCAGAAACGGAGGAGCAGAGCCCCGGCAAGTCAGTCAGTAATTCATACAGTAAAAATTCGTTTGTTCGTTGTGTCAAGTTGCAGTTTGTTTGAAATAACAAACCTGTTCACCTGAATGAAAACTCGACAAAGTGCTGTTAGAAGACATCCTGTCATTGCTTTTTGGTACATAACAGCTACCGTAGATGCAAAACGCATTTGAAAAAGCAAGGCGCTGGAGAGCACAATTCGTTTGAATGCAAAATACAATTTCACCGCTAGATGGGAGAAATTCCTACACAATGTACCTTTAAATATTTTTTAAGATAAAAATGAAGACAAACACAAATATAGAGATTTATATCAAATTCATCACCTGCCAGAAAAAAAGGTACCATCTGTTCACCCAAACCATTGCACAGCTGGTAACGTATTCTGATATCAATTTTGTGCATAATTTCCATTATGTTTATCATGTCACTATACTACCTATTTTTGTACATAGACTTTATATCCACAGTGCTCGCCTGTTATGATTAAGCAGGAAGATTCATTTTTTGGGTGATGATAGAACCATCCTCCACGGTTGCCTGGTGAGACACTTGGCAAACGTCGCCCCACCCCATCCCACGCATCTCATGCTCTCTTCTGGTGCGCCCACCCATCGTCTATGGGGTCCAGACTGCATCCTGGAGCTCTACGTCTTTATGACACCATCCCAGCTAACAAAAATATGTTTTGCTAACGTTCCAATCAAGTTACGAAAATGTTATGTTCTCAGAACATTCAAACATATTTTTTTTTATGTTTTTAAAATGATCAATTAAGGAATTGTTTTCTCTAATTTTGCACCAAGTAAGGGAATAGTAAATTGGATTTTGACTATAATTGGCTCAGATCATCTTCAGATCATGCCAGCTAAAAGTTATTAAAAGCGTTTTGATAAACCCAATTTCGAATAACTTGCAAACAAATTTGAAAAAGAGCACGCCAAATTGGATGTGAGGCTATATTTCTGGAACACTTTTGAATATTATGACAAATCTTGGTACATGTTATTACAAGCATGATCTGAGGCCAAATGCAGTGTTTTGGCACAGCGCCACCTACTGGTCAGGAGATATGAAAAATGGCTATTTTTGCTACTAACTTCTGAAAGCTTTGCCCAAAAATCATACAACTTTTAGTTCAATGCACGTGCAGCAAGTCGAATGATACCAATTATCCCACATCAAATATTTTGGCCCATTTTTTAAAATTAATTTAGCCTATTTTAATGAAACCTTCTTTAGGTTCCTTGAGTCACACTGAGAACATGATACCAATTTTGTACCAAAAAAATACAACATTCAAATACAAACAAAATACAAACTCGTCTCAGATCATCTTTAGACCACGCAGACAAAAAGTTATTAAAAGCTTTTTAATTGAACCAAAACTGTTCTCAAATAACGAAAGCATCAACAAATTTGATGGCTTGGTGGCAAGCTGATTCTGACAAGAAATCTGAGGTATATTTTACAGACTGCCGAAAACTACAGAAAAGAAAAGCAAATGGATCGCTGCAATTCATAGAAACAACCCGACTCCAGGCAGCAAAAAGTGAATTTGACATTGTCATTTTGTGTCAGTATGTTGAATTGCGTAAAATCATAACCTATTTTTGTATTGTTATTTATTGCAGGGGTTTTCAAACTTTTTGTGTGTGTGAACCACTATTTGTAATCAAGAATTTTCGCGTACAACCTCATAACACACATAATAAAATATGTCTAAAAAAGTAAAATGAAATTCAAATATTTTTGTAAAAAGAATGAATCAAAAAAGATAAATTACTTGACATTTACATTGAAGCACATTAGCAATCTTTTATTATTAATAGTAAAAATCGGTCCCATTTCCCGTGCTGTCTGTCGTTGCTATGCAACCATGCACTGCGCTCTCCACAACGACAAAGACAACGCTTGCTTTAGCTCTGCTACAAGATTTATTTACGGAGAAGAGAAAAACACCCGTTGTGTTTGGGTGCACGTGCATTCCAATTGTTCATGTTGACTGCGCTTTCAATGTTTACGGAAAGGATGAAGGTGATTGGTTTGTTCTTGTCACATGAACTGCGGTGCGTTTGCGGCATTATGAAAAGTTGAGGTGTTTTCATCTCGCTGCGCCTGGAAAAAATGAGCGCGTCGCTTCAATTATGAGTGCGCTTGCCGTGCGCCTACATGAAATAACGAACTTGAGAGCGCAAAAGACACGATATGTGAACGGCCCCTTGACGAGCTACCTCCAATCGTGCGACGTGTTGGAGACCCCAGTAAAAGATACAGCAAGAAGAAACACTAGTGGTTCACGCTTGCGCGCATACTGCTGTTTTGGCGCCCAGTGTTCTGATTTGCTTATTTCCTATTTACTTGTTTGGTGGAGGCAATCCAAAATTACTGTTGGTGAAATTATAATCAGACAAATATTTAATATAATGGCAAAATATTTGCCTCTGCCTCTTTTCTCTTCAGAGAACCTGTTGCTATCCACCGATCCGAAATAGGCCACTAGCCTATTTTAGTAATCACACAATAACTTGACAATTTAATTTAAATTTTATATCAATATAGGCCTACATATTCTTTTTACTTTTTTATGGGAATTTCCTGGTAAAATGAAGGTAAAAAAATATTATTTTGTATTTTATTTTGCCTTTCCACGGACCACCTGCAGTACCCTCACGGACCACTAGTGGTCCGCGGACCACAGTTTGGGAACCACTGATTTATTGTATTGACAACTCATCAATTAAATATTTACCATTGTATATTCTGCATAATTGGACGTTTTTAAATAAACACTGACAAAAAAAATTGTTTTAGGGCTGGACGATATGACAAGATATATATAACATTGATATAAGTAATCTCCCGGATTTATATAAAGCGTTCACAGGCAAATTTTCTTTATGTATTTCCCTGGGGTCAAAATCAGGCACATATAAATGTCAGGAAACACGATTCCAGGCTGCATGTCAATATCCATAGATCACTGGATATTTGGTAAGTTGTAAGGAACACTAAATCGAGTCCAACATTCAGTTTAAACTGATAATTGTTTATTTTACTTTTGCTTTATTTTATGTTTTTGCAGTTTCCCAGACCAGCTGAGGTGGATGTGTTTCGGCGGGAAAGTGAGATGATCAACGCATACCAAGTATTGACACCAAACTTTGTATGTGTCATTGTCTAATCCCACTGACCACACAACATCAATTTGGTAACAGCGCCCTGACTGGTCAAAAGTGATAAGCAATTTAATCATATTACAAGAGATTGTATTTGTGATTTTTCAGCCGTTTTGACTAAAATTATATAAAAATGTCTTCAATTACTCATTGTTGCATAAAAAGAGAATTAATCTCAAAGATCATAGCTCATTATTTTTGTTCATTAAATGACTCACACTTAGTCAGACAACAGATTTTTGAGTTATTCTTATGTACGCCATCTGGAAAAAGCATCATTCTCAGTGTGAATGATCTTCCTTTACCAAAGGAGAGAAAGCACATTCATTGTCTCTCCACAATCCTGAACACTGCATAACGCTGTTCTCTCCTCATCTGTAACTCTGACACTTGTAGCTCGCAGCAGAGAATATTCCCCGCAACAGATCGGCAGGGACGCATAAGTGCATCTCTTGAACCATCTTTGTGCACAGACTCTATGTATACACAACACATGTTCAACATCGGGATGTTCAGGTCCAACAGCGCCCGCAGCCATGCTCATATCGTAAGACATCTGCTTACATCGACTCGATCGGGAATCGGAGAGAGAAAGAGAGAGAGAGATCTTTTTTAGATATTAGTGGGTGGATTTAATAAATCGCTGAATATATTGAAACAAGAAACATCTTCGGGCTATAATTGCTTTCCCTTCCTCTCATGTGTCCACCATACATTAAACAGTCTCTCGGCTTCGCAGTGGTTCAGCAAACCTCTCCATCTTCTCACTGTACTTAACCTTTGCCACAGCACTGCTTCTATTCCTGGCAGGTTTTCAGCACATCACTGGCAGAGATGCATTGCATAGCAGTCTATGTTTTCATTTAAATTCCAGCAGCTGGGTCATCCTGATCTCTATTTGTGCACTAATGGCTCCGGTTATTAATGCATTGTTGCGGGCAAAAATGTATAATAGGGTCACAATGCAAACCTCCTCGATACAGATTATCATCACACTACTGGGTAAATCAAATCTGTCCGGAACATGTTCAGGTCGTATGTCACATTAAAATCAAAAGAAAATCTAATATCATTTCTGCTTTTTAGGATCTGATTTTTCACATTGTGAAAAGTAACAATAAATCATGCAATGCCAAGTTGCATTAATGTCATATATATATATATATACAGGTCCTAAAAAATTAGCATATTGTGATAAAGTTCATTATTTTCCATAATGTAATGATAAAAATTAAACTTTCATATATTTTAGATTCATTGCACACCAACTGAAATATTTCAGGTCTTTTATTGTTTTAATACTGATGATTTTGGCATACAGCTCATGAAAACCCAAAATTCCTAATCTCAAAAAATTAGCATATCATGAAAAGGGTCTCTAAACGAGCTATTAACCTAATCATCTGAATCAACTAATTAACTCTAAACACCTGCGAAAGATTCCTGAGGCTTTTAAAAACTCCCAGCCTGTTTCATTACTCAAAACCGCAATCATGGGTAAGACTCGCGACCTGACTGCTGTATAGAAGGCCATCACTGACACCCTCAAGCAAGAGGGTAAAACACAGAAAGAAATTTCTGAACAAATAGGCTGTTCCCAGAGTGCTGTATCAAGGCACCTCAGTGGGAAGTCTGTGGGAAGGAAAAAGTGTGGCAAAAAACGCTGCACAACGAGAAGAGGTGACCGGACCCTGAGGAAGATTGTGGAGAAGGACCGATTCCAGACCTTGGGGGACCTGCGGAAGCAGGGGACTGAGTCTGGAGTAGAAACATCCAGAGCCACCGTGCACAGGCGTGTGCAGGAAATGGGCTACAGGTGCCGCATTCCCCAGGTCAAGCCACTTTTGAACCAGAAACAGCGGCAGAAGCGCCTGACCTGGGCTACAGAGAAGCAGCACTGGACTGTTGCTCAGTGGTCCAAAAGTACTTTTTTCGGATGAAAGCAAATTTTGCTTGTCACTCGGAAATCAAGGTGCCAGAGTCTGGAGGAAGACTGGGGAGAAAGAAATGCCAAAATGCCTGAAGTCCAGTGTCAAGTACCCACAGTCAGTGATGGTCTGGGGTGCAATGTCAGCTGCTGGTGTTGGTCCACTGTGTTTTATCAAGGGCAGGGTCAATGCAGCTAGCTATCAGGAGATTTTGGAGCACTTCATGCTTCCAACTGCTGAAAAGATTTATTGAGATGAAGATTTCATTTTTCAGCACGACCTGGCACCTGCTCACAGTGCCAAAACCACTGGTAAATGGTTTACTGACCATGGTATTACTGTGCTCAATTGGCCTGCCAACTCTCCTGACCTGAACCCCATAGAGAATCTGTGGGATATTGTGAAGAGAAAGTTGAGAGACGCAAGACCCAACACTCTGGATGAGCTTAAGGCCGCTATCGAAGCATCCTGGGCCTCCATAACACCTCAGCAGTGCCACAGGCTGATTGCCTCCATGCCACGCCGCATTGAAGCAGTCATTTCTGCAAAAGGATTCCCGACCAAGTATTGACTAATGAGTGCATAACTGAACATAATTAATTGAAGGTTTACTTTTTTGTATTAAAAAAACACTTCTTTTATTGGTCGGATGAAATATGCTAATTTTTTTAGATAGGAATTTTGGGTTTTCATGAGCTGTATGCCAACATCATCAGTATTAAAACAATAAAAGACCTGAAATATTTCAGTTGGTGTGCAATGAATCTAAAATATATGAAAGTTAAATTTTTATCATTACATTATGGAAAATAATGAACTTTATCACAATATGCTAATTTTTTGAGAAGGACCTGTATATATCATATAATAAAATACCGAATTTCTCAATTCTCATTCTCATTACTGCAATGCAAAAAAGACACAATAAAGTATTTTAAAATGTAAAATATTTATATGTGATGGCAGTTGTGTTGCACTAAATATTTTCTTGACTAATTAAAAATATGCATTTTTACAGTTTTACAATATTAATGAGAATGTTATGAGAATCATTACAAAAATAATGGAAATTACAAAAAAAAGTGAATTAGTGAAAGAAATGTGCTTAATTGTCATGAAAAATAATATGTAAAATTGTATACATAACTTTTTTGGGTTACACTTTATTTTAAGGCGTCATTGTTACAGTGTAATTATATATTTAAGTACTGAGAAATATTAATTAACTACATGTACTTACTATATGGTTATAGGATTAGGATTTGGTTGAGGGTTGCATGTAATTATGTATAATTTGCTGTTATTACTATGGTAAGTACATGTAACATGTAACAAGGACACTGTAAAATAAAGTGTTACCCTTTTTTGTTACTAATTAATTTTTTTATTAGTCTAAACTATATTCAGTGCAACAAATACACCCAACAAATATACATTCTTTACATTTAAAATTATATATAAGATATAATATATGTAAAGTTATATACATTCTAACGTGACATGTAACCCAGACATGTTTTTTAAGAAATTCACCTTATTAGGAATTAAATTAATACTGTGTTTGTTTATATCAGTTTTAATCTGTATAAAATTAAATTTTTATAAAATATAGGCCTATACCTTTTTGTCGCACATATTTAAAAGCAAGTATCTGAAATATTAATGCAAAATGAACATCCTTGAAATTTTTGCATTCCTAACAAATGATTAACTTTAATTTCCCAGAAAAAAAAAAACCTACAAAAATGTCATCTGATCACTTTCTGTTTCTTTTTTCTTGCTCTTTTCTATATTCTAATTGTTTTGTGTTCAGCTGGATCTAAGGACTGCACAAACATCAACATAAATTACGCAATGATTACATAAGGAAGTGTCCAGCAGTTATGTGCATTACCACAGAATCATGCAGTTATTATCCATCTCCTGTGTGACAGCAACAGGCCAAACTCAGTGTGTAATCTCCATTATGTCCAAGCACTTCCAGGACCGGAAACCACAGCGGCCCGTAACGGGTGTCAGTGTGAACAGTGTCACGGCTTGAGCGGATCTCCATTATCTGGACAGCAGCTGCACAGCATATATTAAAGAGGAATGAGAAGAAGTCAAAAAGCCAGTGTAGGACAGAACATGTGTTTGAAGGAGAATGAAAAACAAGAACAGCATCCAGTGTTATTGGATGGTGTCAACACAGTGGAAAGCACTTCATCTGATGAGATGGATTGAAATGTGTGGACTCTTCAAACTTCAAACGAGAGGCTTTGAGACGGGAGCCGAGGGTGATGAAATCGAGGCCGCCTGGTGTCATTTCACTTATTCTTTTAGATATTGTCAATGATAAACTCCTGTCCTGCAGAGTGGGCTTCAAAACACATTTACTTCATCATTCACAGGCTGTCGACTGGGAATAAAGCAACTTGGAGAGGATGAGAATGACAAAGCACTGCAAGACATTACTGGAGAACAAACTCTCAGCTGCACTTTATACACATTATGAGAATAATCCCCAAATAATTCTGTCATTATTTCCCCATTTTGTTCCAAACCTACATATGAGGTTTTTTTTTTGTGGAAAACAGAAGAACTTCTTCTTGCAGCTTTTTTCCACACAACAACAGTTACCATTAAAAACAAAACAAAAATAAACGGCAACACTATTTTTATAACATTAATAAATAAATTAACTAACATGAACTAACAATGACAATTTTTTACATCATTTATTGAGCTTTGTTAATGTTAGTTCACTAAGCATTAACTAATGTTAAATAAAACATTTGATTTGAAAAATTTATTAGTTAATGTTGAGATTAACATTAAAGCTGCAGTCCATAGTTTTTCCCTTTTTGTCGTCATCTCTGTTCGAAATCTGCAATTGCAGTTATTCGTGGAATTATCAACTTTACGTGGGTTGTGCATCGGCACGGCACAGCGCGGATGAATCCAATGTTTTGAGGAGAATGTGCGGCTGTCAGTCGGAAGGAAGTTTGACCAAACATTGTTTCACCAGAAAATCCACTTTTGTTCTGACCAACTTAGGGAAAAAAGCATTGCAGTAAATCATGCTGATTAAATCTAACGATCTCTTATCATATCACGTCAAACCGTGCAAATTATACTTTGTTCTCAAATTGTTAATGTTAACAACATCAGCATTGCGTGAGTACATTTAATGTCCTTCAGATATTGATCCTAGTTTTCGCACGGGCCCGGTTGCAGTCTCTTATTAGTTCATGTTAACTATTGTAATTAACTAATGGTAACAGATGAAACCTTATTGTAAGGTGTTACCAAATAAAAAATACCATAAACGTGGTCCATTACTAAATGCACTTTATAAATTGTCAATATTTGAGATTAATGCTGGTGCACCATTTTTGAATATGACTGCAAATGAGATTTAATAGCTTTGACGAAGAGCAAGATTCCCAGAAAATAATTTATACAAGATCATGTGACTTGTAGTGCATTTTAGTGCATAACTTGCAAGGACTAGTTTTATGTTTTTCGTTGTTGTTGTCCTTTTCAACTATAAACTGTCTTATAAAAAAAACATAATTTACATTTACATTTAATCATTTAGCACACATTTTTATCCGAATTTCAGATGCAGTTTGTCAGAATACAGTTGGAACAAGATGAGTAAGTAATAACAGAATTAAACTATTTTTATTTTACTTAATCCCAGTAGAATGGAACAAATTAACCTTCCGTTTTAACCAAGTCACATGGCATTTATGCCTCAGGTGATTGGCTAAAAAAAAAGGATGTGGAACTGAATTCAGATTCCAAAACACATTCTAGTCTTGCGGCCAATGAATTAACAAAAAAATCATTAAGAAACACTCTGCAGACAAAGGCAGCTTATGTCTGAGAATTTAAACTGCATCTCACTTCAATAATAATGTAGTTAGAGAATCTGCAGACTCACCATCATCACTACCTGTGTGTTACGGTATATGAGAAGACCCCTAATCATAAGCGCTGCAAACAGGGAATGACCATTATAATTGCAATATCCTGACCACAGTTCACAATTACGCTGCACATAAAGTTATGAAAAGACATTAACCCTGCTCATTAAAACCAGACCTTTTTCAATACACATGAAGCTGAAGAAGCCCTTTGTCATTGTAAATCACTAAAGCTCTCGGGGACGTGGTCTTTGAACCTGAAATTGCAGTGAAAGGACATAAAACTGCCCCTGCGCAGATCCCAGCAAAACCAACTATGGTTTTAAAGTCACAATTACACAGATTTTCTCTTTTAATACACTTCCCTTGTCTTAAAGGGATAGTTCACCCAAAAATGAAAATTCTGTCATCATTTACTTATATCAAGTTGTTCCAAACCTGTATAAATTTCTTTCCATTGTATTTTTCTTCCATACTACGAAAGTCAATGGGTCCCTGGGCCTATGTGGTTATACTTGACAATATCTTCTTTTGTGTTCAGCAGAAGAAAGAGACTCATATATGCTTTCACTCAGAAATGTCATAAAGCTGAATTTTCAGCATCATTACTCCAATCTTCAGTGTCACATGATCCTTCAGAAATCATTCTAATATGCTGATTTGCTGCTGTAGAAATATTTATGATTATTATCAGTGTTGAAACAGTTGGGCTGCTTCATATTTTTTGGGATAATGTGATGCATTGTTTATTTGAAATTAAATACTAAACTCCAATTTCTAGTTCTATTAGCCTAAGAGACAACACTAATATTAATGTCTTTCTACGCTCTTGAAAAATTATTTGCCAAATAACACGGCAATATGTAGTTGCTTAAAACAGTATAACATGCTAA
Source organism: Siphateles boraxobius (assembly GCF_051911475.1). Taxonomy (NCBI): domain Eukaryota; kingdom Metazoa; phylum Chordata; class Actinopteri; order Cypriniformes; family Leuciscidae; genus Siphateles; species Siphateles boraxobius. The sequence goes on along the minus strand of NW_027509205.1, from coordinate 18,252,084 downwards.
AGCAACACTAAGGTCATGGGTTTGATTCCCATGAACGCTAAATAGTCGATAGAAAAGAACCTGATAAATGCATAAATGTAAATGCAGTTAGGGTGAGGAAAAGCTGCTGTTCCTTCCCTGTAGTCGAATCAATCTGAACTCCTACAGGTTTATGCAAAACCTTTGTTTGTAGAGATCTAATCTCTTCTCAATAAGCTCAAAGTGCGAGTCCATTTCTCATGCGAATAACTGGAGAGGAAGTTGTCAGAGACACAGGGTGAATCACTGTCTTAGTTAAACAGACAGACTCATTTTTATGTCAGTCATTTTCAGACTTGAAATTCATAATATGCAAATGAACCAAGTCCAAGTTTCCACTACACCACGATGATGATTCAACGAGAGGACACGTTCCCACCTTGGAAAACGATGACCATTCATACCCACTCATGACCCTATATGTCACTCAACCACCAAGAAACTCTTTCACATTCAGATAAGTGTACTTCATTATGACTAAGTGTCACCAACTCTTCCCAAACCACCCACAGTGAGATTTATGTGTTGATATGTGCTAACAGAACTTCAGTGAAGTCCAAAAAGTCTGAGACCACTAGCAAGGAATACTGCTGATTTTCCTGATTGAATGCAACTTTTTTTCCTTGCAAATTATTTTCTCAGCATAAAAATTGAAGTACAAAACCTCCCTGGATCCCTTCACATAATCATCATGTTCTCCAGCATGATTTGAGATCTTGAGCTTCAGTGTAATCAAGAACCTGACCTTTCACAAAAAAGCACTTACATTATCGCAGTCTTTAATTTGACTCTTTTTAGATCATAACCTTTTCTTGTTTTAATTTTTTTTTACGTGGTTTCCGACTTTTGGACTCAATAGTGCATGTATTCACCTCATGCCATTTCGTATGAACAATTAAAATGATCAAAAGCCCAAATAGATCCTGATGTTGATTGAATGTACTGTAAATGCCACAAAAGAATAGAAAGATGCACTAGCTTTACACACGATCAAATCTAATAGAAAATATAACAGCGAGTGGTGCAATTCAAAAAGTCAAACGCAAGGCTTGAACATTATGAGATGCATTTGTAAATTCTGGATAAATGGCGCTGTTAAATTAAACCAATTTGACTCATCCTGACTGCTGTGGCATCGTATTTGTCTTCCATCAGAGGGATTGACTGTCATCAAACACAGGACAAGCGTGCATCTATAATGTGCAACGAAATGGACTTCGGGATTGAAATTGAATACCGCTCATGAAGATTTGTCAGTTCTCAGGACAAAACAATTAGCATACAGTAAGAATGAACATGAGTCACAGTAATTAGATACAAACTGTTGCAATTGGTATGACATAAAATAAAACGGTGAAAAAAAACAATGCCCTAGTACAGAGATTTCATATCAAATATTTATATCTCATATTAAACATAAAAAGGTGCACAGCAAGCACTGTTTATCAACACATTAAACTACAAAATAATTGTGAAAATTTATATGCAGTAAGGTGAATACATTTTAGAAGTTCAATATATTGAATATTTAGGGCTAAGGGCTGTCAATTTAATTGAATACAAATGATTTTACGACTAATTAAACTATATCTAAAAATAAAATGTTAGATAAATGCAATAGTAGAGGTTTGTCTGACCATCAAAACAATTCAAGCTAATTTGTACCATGATGTTTTACGAATGTTCGATGGGAACACACTGCACCAAACAACGCAGAAGAAGATATTTTTAAGAACAAGAACAACCTTGGACCCCATTAACTTTCATTTCATGGACAGAGAAAAACACACGCATTTAAAGACATTTGAGCACATGGAAAGAACATGTTGTGTGTGAACAGACTCTAAGTCAACCTCAAGGACAAACGCAACTGAATTAATTAGTGTTGCCTGCAGGCATGCAGAATGATACAAATAAACAATATATTGATTTCCAAAGCCACTTTTATCCAATCAATGCTTTGCCAAAATAATATATTGCCATTATTTACTCATCCTCATGTGGTTCCAAACAGACTTTCTGACTTTCTTTCTTCTGCAAAACACAACACAAGATATTCTGAAGAAGGCAGGGAACAGAACGACATTGGACTCCATTGACTTTCATTGTAAAGACAAAAACACATTGAGACATTGTTCAAATATCCTCATGCATTCCACTGAAGAAAAAAAGTCATACAATTTTGGGAATCAAACTGTCCCTTTAAATTTTGATCATTTAAGGGCTTTCCTGAGCAAATATTTTCAAATAACTGTGAGTACTTTGATTACTAAACCTGCATATGATATAAATATATATTTTTTAAATAAGCCCTATAATATTGTAAAATATATAAGAAAATATTATGAACAGAAATATGCAGCAGAAAAAAAAATGCACAATGGTTATGCACTGAAATTTCCACCGATATTATTTGATCTTCTCTCGTTCGTGCTCAGTCCACAAGCTGCAATCTTCCTAGCCCTGATCTGATTTGGGCAGCCCGTACTAGCGCAGTACTTCACTGACTCACAGGACACATGTCCACTGCGTGATTCTGTTTACACAAACACAACATCCCTTTCAAGCTAATCTTTGATTGGTTAAAAACCTGCATTCAGAACATATTTTCGCCCGCATTCTCTGATTAAACTTCCACCACAACAAAACAAAACTGCAAAAGCAGAAAAAGAAAACAGCATGCACACCAGCATTAGTTGGAAATACTTACCGTAGTTCATCTGTAGTTGAGAGTGTTCATGCTGTCTAGGAATGAAAGATTCTTTCTCTTTTACTATAAAAGGAGAAGGAAAAATGCTGTCTGTTGCTCTGCGTTCCAACTCTATCTGATCCCTCAACAGGCTGTGGAGCTTCTGGAGTGCTGGCGGCACATTTGATGATATGAGCAACAGGCTTCAGCTCCCTCCCTCCTTACACACACATCAACAGCTCTGACATCAGAGGTGGGATGTGCCATTATTCTAAGAGCTTTTGAGAGATATCCATAGCAACCAACCACCGAAGGAAGGATTCCTTCTTTCCGAGCAGGAATTGCCAAGTGTCTTTGAACTGACGGGCACATATGCATCCCCTTCAGCGCTGAGTGATTTTCAGAGGGTTTCATTGTATCATTATCATTTAGATGGCTCTAAATCAGCTCAACATATGCTAGAGAACTACATTTCTGGATACGAGCATGACTGTTTAACGGTGCAGAGAGATGTTACAGCAGGCATTGGGAGAACACAAATTTGAAGTTTCTGTTGTAGAGATTTTTTTTTTCCAATTGGAATTAAAATTGACTAGGAATGCCCCATAACTGTTGACTAAACGTTAGTAGATGAGAAAAGGCTTAGCCGACCAAAATTGTATAAGTCAGTTAGTTGCAAAAAAAAAAAAAAAAACTCCACAGGAGTTGACAAAATCACGCAGTTAACGTCAGATCGTTAACGGTGGGTCCTTGTGGTGATTACAGTATGTGCACGAAATCCAAACGTTCGCCTATTCATAGACCTCAAATATGGCTTATTATTTGAAACATGCAGTATATTAGCAACTTAATGTTTGTTAATGTAGATAAATCTGTACTATTATTATGCTCATATCCAAGTGTTTGTGCGGAGTGTGGAAGCTAAAATATATTGTATATATTATGACATGGAGGCACTAGAAAATTCTTTAGTCAGGGGCAGCCCTAAAATTTATCTTATTTTCTTTTAAAAAAATATTTGTAATAACGGCACTGTTCTTGAAGCTGATAAACTTACAGTTTCGCTAATTCATTCATTTCTCTCTCTCTCTCTCTCTCTCTCTCTCTCTCTCTCTCTCTCTCTCTCTCTCTCTCTCTCTCTCTCTCTCACTCTCTCTCTCTCTCTCTGTAAAAACTGCATTTATAACTGCATCAATCTGCTATCAGTGGCTCAAGCCTCTGTTACAATAATGTTTTGGAATTAGCAACGGAGGTGTTGGATGAGATGTGTAAAAAATTGGTCCTAGACACAAGATTGTTCTAAGGACAAAAACCTGACAAATGTCTTGAAATACAGCATCTGAACAATGCCTTGATGTGTGGTTACCGTACTATAAGTGGAATAATTGACTCCGGTCCATTGAATTATTAGAAAATAATGCACACCTGAGGTGTAACGCACATCTGCTTCACGTATTGGCTTTATTACCATCTCGGGTATGCATTTTTTCCTAATAATTCAAGGGCCCGTCGTTAAAAAATTCTTAGCTTCATATTTCTGCTTTTAAATCCTCCAAAAATTATCCCCATTCACTTTCATTGCAAGTGCATCACCATTGTCGATTAAGCTGATACTATAAATTATTCATCTGTATGTGCACTGTAAAGAAAAAAAAGAAGCCATAAACAACAATAAACACCATAAAGACACCATAAACACCATAAACATAAACATAACTTGCTTACATTTTTTAAATGACTTTCCTTACCAGCCCTTCTTATTTTATAACTCCTACCTTCCAAATACCTGCGACTAATATTAAAACTAATATTGAAAAATTGTGCAATAAAGAAGTTCTCCAAATCAAGTTTAACTGTAATATTTATATCAGTAAGTCTCAAGCGATATGTCGGTAAACATGTTAATGGGTTTGTAGTACATATGAAATAATGTATTTGAAATACATTTTTTCACTAGGGTTTACATTGTGCCAATGCCGCTGTGGAAAAAGCAGAATAAACAAAAAGGAATAAAAAAACAAAACTATTTTGTTTTACAACCCACAGCTTTAGGAGAATTACCATTCAGAGTATTAATATGTTAATATGTACAAGCAACCCTAATGGTTCCTTTGAACCCATTTCATTTACAAAGAGTACCGTATCTCACAAACCAGCTACCATGAGATGATAAATGTTATTAAGCGTTTATCATCTGCAAACAGAACATCTGACAAACCCTCTTAAAAGACCAAGAAGGGAAAGAGTTTAAAAAACGGAACAAATATTAGAGATGAACAGTGTTCGGTATGCTCGGCACGTTTGACGAATGGCCACAGGGCATTATCTCTAAAGCGCTGCCTGTGTTAGCGGCCCTCATTTCCTATTGATCCACCTGTGTTGAACAGTATCTGTGTGGCAGCCGACACCGGACTTTAAAAATCAGCAGCCACCAATTACTCTCAGATCATGGGTAATAAGTCTTTTGGTGACAGTTCAAACAGCGTAAGTGAAGCTAGCTCTTACAGCACATTTTTAATGGATTTCTTTGATTTTTCTTCAGAAACAAAATAAAAACAGAAAAACTATCCTTTTGCAAGTCTGATCACATAGAAAATGATCATAAATTGAGGTATTATTCATGTCTGTCGCACAAATGGTGGAGGACAAGTTACATACCAAAGTGTAATTCATATGAGGATTTTTGCAAAAAAGTTGCTAAGGCAAGCACTACTAATAAATAATAACATCTGAAGAGGGAAATAAGAAAACAAATTCTTATTTCTTCTCACAGCACCAAGGAGAATTGAATCAATATCGTAAGATGAATTATCCATGTTCTAAATAATCAGAGACTTGTTTGGCTGCCTCGAGCCACTGGTGAGTGAAGGAACAGAAAATTGCTGAGACAGAGGCAATAAAAGAGGTGACAGGTCAAGTCATTGCGAGCTATCATTGAGATGAACACCTCTGGGCTACTAATGTGTCACATGAGCCTTACAATAATGATGTCACGGTTTATCAAAGAGATCCAATCAAAGTGTACAGCATCTTCTGTAACTCTGAAAAAAAAAAATTCTTAGTCAATTTCTCCACATCACGTTGCTCCAAACCCGTATGACTTTCTTCTGTCCAATATGGGGGAAAGAAATATAGACATTGGCCTGAAAAATATAAAATATTCAGTGAGAAGCAGGTCTGTGGGCAAAAATACCTGGTTGATGTCAGAGGTCAAAGGAAAATGACCAGACTGATTCAGCAGATAGAAAGACAACAGTAACTCAAATATCCACTCATTACAATCAAGGTCTGCAGAAGAGCATATCTGAACACACAACACATCAAACCTTGAAGCAGAAGAGCATCTCTGAACGATCAACACATCAAATCTTGAAGCAGAAGAGCTCCAGCAGCAGAAGAAACACACCGGTGACAGTCCTGTCAGATGAGAGACTGAGGCTATAATTCACACAGGCTCAACAAAACTGGACAATAGAAGATTGGAAGAACGTTGTCTGGTCTGATGTGTCTCAATTTCTGCTTCAGCATTCAGATGGTCGGGTCAGAATTTGGCGTAAACAACATGAAAGCGTGGATCCATCCTGCCTTGTATCAGCGGTTCAGGCTGCTGGTGGTGTAATGATGGTGGGATATTTTCTTGCACACTTTGGGTCTCTTAGTGCCAAATGAGCATCGATTAAACACAGTATTGGGTTAATACCTGAGTATTGTTGCTGATCATGTTCATCCCTTTATGATCACAGTGTATCATCTTCTGATGGATACTTCCAGCGGGATAACACACCATGTCACAAAGCTCAAATCATCTCAAACTGGTTTCTTGATCATGACAGTGAGTTCATGTGTTGATCGAACTCAAACTGGCTCCACAGTCACCAGATCTCAATGCAATAGAGCAGTTCTGGGATGGGGGCTCTCATGTAAATATGGACCAAAATCTCTGAGGAATGTTTTCTGCACCTTGTTGAATTTGTGCCACAAAGAAATATGGCAGTTCTTAAGGCAAAAGAAGGTTAAACACATACATGCAAAATCTGTTTCATAAAAAATTAAAGTATATATTAAAATGTATTCTTATATTTTTAACAATATAAATATATTTAGTTTGAAAAAGTATGTAAGCATATTTTAAAATCTATATTTGCAATTATTTTGTATATCACCTCAGTTGTTTCCTACCGAATCCACACTGAACTGAATCCACAACCTTCGGGGTCTGACTCTAACCATTAGGCCATGACTGCCCCCTAAATATAGCACATATACAGTATGTTTTAATCAATCCCACTGTTTGATATTCTGTGCAGCGAGAGGTTTTGTTCAAGAGGAGGAGAATCTTTGAGACAGACTCTCTGAAGTTAATCCATCCAAGGTAGTTGGTATGCAGAAATGATGTTGGCTTTGCTTTTTATCCCTGCTACTTGGGGAAAAATCAAGGCTGAACTGATTTGGGGCTGAACTCTATTTGGCATCATTGCTACTGTTTTTCTTTCAGTCTTACGCAAGAAGTTCCAATTCATCATGAGTAGATAATTTTTGGGCATCCTCACAGATCTCAATATTAAACATCATAACTAGACATGATGCAATAAGATTCCAGCCACAAGCAATTAGTCTATACACACCAGATGCGACGACTACGAGATGCGACAAAATCAATAAAATCACAGCCTTACAGAAGAGCGTGTGGGCGGAGTCTTTCTGTTAGTGCACTGCACTCGCAATGAAATGGACACATTATCAAATTCATAATTATTACACCAATTTAGCATTATTAAAATACAAACTGAGTGACTGAAATGATATTTCTCATAGAATACACTTGTCTGTTCACAGTTTGAACATTCTAGTTTCCTTTAATTTATTTTCAATATCTGAGGTGAATTATCCATTGTCACTTTTCAATTCCAAATAATTTAGGCATATTTTATTTATAATGTCCATGTTTGCTTATATATGAAAGAAATTACCCTCTCAGCTATTGCCATAAATAATACAAAAAACGTTCAAACTTGGTACATTAGTACAGTTTGTACCGTTAAATAACAATAGGGTGCAAAATATGCAGTCAAATTGCTATTTATTGATCAGGTCTAACAACACAACTAAAAACTTACTGTTAATTCACTATGATTCGTTAAATCGCCAAGAGTCATTTGTTAATGTGATTACACTGTTGCATTTTTTATTAAATAAGAAAAACCAGTTCATAAGAGTAATTTGTTCTTGAACTTGACTTTACAGGTCATGTTGTGTGTTCCCACATTAAATTTATAATGCGAACTCGGATAATGCAAACTGGCTCATAGAAAAACATTGAAATTGTTCCAATGAAGATTGTGATTAATTGCAAAATCAAAATTTTTACCCAGACCTACTTCTATAAATCTCCATAACTATTTTAGAAAATCTAGATCAATAACACAAATCAATAATGTTTGCATTTAAATAATTTAAATCAGCCAAATAAATAAAAGAAAGACTCGCCCACAATTCCCCAACAAGGTCTAGGGGTGGAGTTAAGATTAAGGGGGTGGGGTTATGATTAGGCAATCAGGTAGCAGCCCCTAATAATTTGTCAGGGAGTCAAAATTAGGCACAACACCATAATCAGACAGTCTGTTAAAGCAGCACCTCTCTGCTGAAGTCAAAGACAGATAACATTCAAACAACCGTAAGTGACCATGGACTGAGACTGGCATTGTTGGAATCTATACTTACTTGCTCAAACTCAACAAGGACATTGACCTGAATAAAACACAAAAAATGACAGCTGACCTCGAAGCACAGCTGTCTCAACAACAGTAGAGTTATCAACTGTATCGAATCAGTCTAGGTTTCTGTATTTTAAGTTATTATCAGAGAACATTGCTATAAGCAATAACATGATCTAGAAAGAGTTCAGAATATCAACAATATAAAATCAACACTGACTGATATTCAGCCCAATAATACGATTGAAATTGTGACTGTTTTTAAACAACAGATCAATAAACAAAGAACTTAATATTAAGTAACTTACGTTTTAGAAAAGTTACTTTATTTTTAGCTTCGATTGCTATTGAAAATTGATCCAAAATATCAGCAGAATTGTTGCACGTAGTAAAAGTGTTTAGTTCCTGAATGAATCAGTTAAACAACAGTCCTATCACCCTGTAGCACAAGACTGGTTGCCCACTGAAGCTAAGCAGGGCTGAGTCTGGTCAGTACATGGATGGGAGACCTCCTGAGAAAACCAGGTTGCTGCTGGAGGAAGTCTTAGTGAGGCCAGCAGGGGGCGTTCACCCTGTGGTCTGTGTGGGTCCTAACGCCCCAGTAAAGTGAATGAGACACTATACTGTCAAAGAGCACCGTCCTTCGGATGAGACGTTAAACTGAGGTCCTGACTCTCTTTGGTCATTAAAAATGCCAGGATGTCCTTTGGAAAAAGAGTAGGGGTTTAACCTGGTTTGATGCAAAGTGGCTCATAGAAAAACATTGAAATTGTTCCAATGAAGATTGTGATTAATTGGAAAATCTATATTTTTACCCAGACCTACTTCTATAAATCTCCATAACCATTTCCGTTTCCTGGCCAAATTTCCCATTGGCCTCTTCCCATCATGGCCTCCTAATCATCCCCATATGCTGGATGCTGCACATTGGTAGTGGTTGCGGAGATTCCCCCTTCCATTTGTAAAAGTGCTTTGAGTACCTAGAAAAGCTGTAACTGTTTGGGAACAAACCCACAAAAATCCACTTTGACATTGCATCGTTTAGGAGAGCTTGTATTACATTAAGTGGTTTTACATGGCTAATGAGGGACTATAGGATCGGTCTGGCCACACTAAAGGCTGTCGATTAATTTCATTACATTACAGTGACATGACGATATGCATGCAGAAAATCGTGAATCACAGAGGACGTTCAGGAATAAAGTTTACATTGTCAGTTTTTAGGAGGGCATTAGCATATAGAACAGACATGAACAAAAAGACACTGCAATTTTGATTGCTACTGGCAAGTGTTTGGCTCAACAACAACTGTGATACTGCATGCTGATTCTAAAAGTCAAGAGCATTTGAAATGTGGAAAAGGTTAACAAATGATGATGCGCTAACACATCACAAGAGGTTTGCATCACAAAGACTTGGCAAACTATTGTGCGGCCTTGAACTGTATGCTCCAATCATAAAATGAGATAGAAAATGCCAAAGTCATTATAGGGCACGTTGGAATCGAGTGCATGATTTATCTGTTTATCACAGTCTCACCGTTTTCTCTCTTAAATACAGTTTTAATGATATGATTAGCAGGCGATATGGAGGCTCATGGTAGTTCCACATAAACAACAGTGTCTCCATCCGCAGAGATGAGATTGGCATCTCAGAATGATATATATCTGCCAATTCCAAAAGGAACAGGAGCAGTGCCTCTCAATGATATTGAGCATTAGCATTCCTCTTCCAGCCGGTCTACACAAATGACTTTTGTCGGCCAAAATCATGTGGGAAAGCCAGAAGAGCCTGTAATCTGGCAATAGCATCACACCTTAATATCCTCCTCCCCCCACCTCTCCCATTTCACACTTTCTGTTGTAGATCAGGGGAAAAATCCCAAGATTTAAAGGAAAAGGTCAGCATAACATGAACATTCTTTCAATATTTACTCACTCTCATGTTTTTACAAAACCTTATGACTTTCTTTCTTCTGTGGAACACAAAAGACGATGTTTTAAAGAATGCAGCTTTGCTTTTTTGCACGCAATTACAAGGAATGGAGACTGGAGTTTCACGCTCCAAAAAGGACTCAAAAGCATCATGAAAGTGTCATAAATTACTTGCTTTCTTGAGACATGATCACATTACAGTGAATAACTGTTCACTTTTCTTTTTGTTCCTCACATAAAGGTATCGTTTGGCTTCAGAAGAATATAGTCTTGAAGTGTTTCATTTATATGGACTACTTCTATGGTTCTTTTGTATCCTTTTTGAAACTTTAAAGCTCCAAAGAATTCACATCCAGTCTTTATGATATTCTGTTCTTTAGATAATACTTGGTTTTCTCCTTCAGTGGAAGTCCGTGGGATTTTTATGGTTATTTATTTATTTTATCTTTTACCTGTTTTCTCATCTGCTAAGCGAAAATTGTCACACAAAATAATCATCAAAATAATAATCATCAAATTACTGCAGGAAGGGCTAAACTGACGAGTAGTAATCTTGTCACTGACTGTGCTAATATTCAAACACTTTCATTGTTTAAGGCCTCATCTGCATATAAATTGAGGCATGTTTTTGATTATTATGTTGAGTTTGCAATCCCAGAAGATGTATGAATGCTGTATGAATATATGTTAGTAGTGCTCTGGATCTCAAACAGACCTTGTGCAGTTTAATTCATTCCAAATCAAACTGTCTGTCTGTCTGTCAGCATGTATGTCCATTGTAATTGTAAATGTGCATTAAGCATACTACAATGAACCCCGTGTCTAGTTAAACAGAACAGATTGGTGTTGAGAAGCCAAAGACCAAAACTCATCAAAATTAAATTTTAGGTTCAGAAAAATTGGCAACACAAATTTTTCGTATGTCACATTTTGGATTCCCTATCAGTCGGTCACTCTGGCGTATGTCGTGACTGACGAATAGGAATCTCGCGAGAGAGGCCAATCTACTTTGAGTGAAACTAAACGAGCCAATGCACATTGGCTTGCAATCATTTGCATCAGCTGTTCAGCCCTGCAGCGCGGATATATAATGAGCAGCAGGTGCGATTGCACTTCAGCTTTTTGTTTTGGAGCCAAGCACTTCGATGCTCTCTTCAAACCTGAAATCAATTCCTGTGAAACTTCGAGCCTCTTCTGGACCTCTCCACTCTGGTGCGGGTGTTACAGCACAGCAGCGCGAGTGATCATCTCTCTTTTCTTTTTTCTGCTTTTTTGTTTTGTTTCAAGAGCAAACAAAAAAGCTGTTTTTACAGCTGGTAGGTGCGCAGATGTGAGTGCTCAAAAGTTGTTTTGAGGTGCACATTCCTGTCTGTGTTCACAGTGACTGTAAATGCAGCCGTGTTTTTTCTGTATTTATTTTAAAATACGTACTTTATTTTGACATGAGTAAAACCGGAAGGAAGATCTGTTACGCAGTGAGCTACAGACAAGAGGTAAACGCGCACATGTGTCGGTGATGTTATCTTCTAGTTATTTCTTTATTGTTACTTCATTTTTGCATGGTGTTTTGCTATAATTGTGTGCAAGTTGGAGAATCGTATTTTGACTCTGAAGATTGCTTCTGGGGAATGACTCTGCCGTTGGTTGAGAAGCAGGCTAAAGTGGTCAGTATTTTTCTGTATTCTTTAGCTTCAGTGCGAAGCCATGTGATCCATGCAATGATTGCAATGTTTTATGTTGTCTTTTGTTTGTTTATCTGAACTTTTAGTTCTACGGTGTTAATAAACATCAGTAAAAGGAACCGGAGTCTCGCATTCGATCAATGGGCGGCATAGTAGAACACTTCTGCGTCGGTGAAGACTCCGAGCGGATGAAGACGAACTAGTTGCAGGCCACATGCGGTAAAGGAGAGTCCACGTGAACTGTTCGTGTGAATCCAAGGGGCAAGCGGACAAGGCTACACAAGCAAGCACGTCGAGAAGAGTGTCTTTAAAGTAGCGCAAGTACTGCCATTATAGCCCACGGACATTTATTTTGTGTTTTTTTTTCTTAGAGCAGCAGTGGACATTCTTTTTTTTTCCCTGCAATTGATTTTCTAGTAAGAAACAAAAAACTAAGTATATAAGTAAATTGAACATTCTCCCAGTTGAATCTAAGATTTTTAAGTTAATAACAAAGTATTGTTCATACAAGTGAGTTTCATTTTTATACTGTGGCAAGAGTTTTAATTATTTTTTACACTTTAATTGCTTTTTATTACTCATTTATTGAAGTGTGGTATTATGATACTGTAGTGTTTGGTGAGCAGTATTCAAAGGTTAAGCTAAGGCTTAAAATGTATATTTACATCTAATTTTTCAACATTTCATGTTATTTCCTATTTGCACACATTAGAGAACATAATACATTTATTCAAATTTCAACTCATTTAAAACTCTGTACATTTAATATGGCACATTCAAAAGAAAACACTTTTCTTCCAACTGAAAAGGTCATTCATGGAGACCTTCAAGAAGATAGTGACGCAGAGCAGACTACCCTATCACAGCAAGCTGACGCTGATGAGCAAGTTGAAGACAGTGCAGGACACCCAATCTCAGGTTGGTGCGGATGACACACAACTGCCACCTGTAATTAGGAAATCTGGACGCACTAAAAGGCTCACAGAAAAGGGAAAGGCTCTGCTAGATGACAAATTGACGGATCTAAATGTGAGTTTTGTAAAGATCTACAGAAGATGGAAGTATCACATCAATGGCTTAAAACGGTCCATTAAGAATAATGATGCTGATGATCTGATTGATGAGGTTGTAAATGCAATCAATACCATCCAAGTTGACATAGACAATACTTACCTCAAAATAAGAGCCATTTCAAGTCCTGAACCTGACATTCGGAGAATGAATGACACATGTCAGGCATTCACTAGGATTGCAAATACAAATGTTCAACATTTCCGCAGTGGTGATGATTCAGAAGCCATATCTTGGCCTGATGCTAAGTCAGTGTTTGATAGCACAGTGTCTGATGTTTCTTCAGCTCAAACCGCTAAGTCAAAGGCTTCTTCCAAAGTATCCAGACATTCTTCCATCATGTCCCTTAATGCAAAACAAGCGGCAGCTGAAGTTGTGGCTACGCAACAAGTGATAAAGATAACAAATGCACAACATCAGCAGAAAGAAGAAATTCAAAGACTTGAGGTGGAAGATCAAATCTTGAAGGCTGAAAGAGAAGCTAAAGAAAGGGAAATTGAAGCAGAGAGTTCTAAAAAAAGAGCTCAGTTCATAGCAGAAAGTGCTGATAGAAAAGTGAAGCTGGAAAGGAAAAGAAGAGAAGTAGAACGGCTAGAAGAACTTAAAAGGCATGTTGCATCTCAAGCAAGACTGCAGGTTTATTCAGAATCTGTCGATTCACCACTTGCACTTAACCCTTTAATAGTTCCATTTTTTCCCTCCTCTCAAGCACCAGTCTGTGCAACAAGCTCTTCCTGTGCAACAAGCCAAGCCCAGTCAAGTCATCACCCCAACTGCACTTCCACTTATGCAACAAGCCCCAACCACTCAAGCATTTTTAACCTCTCATGAAGCTTCCAATGACCTTGTAAGAACTCTAGCTGAAGCAATCACAGCTAATCGAGTTACGATTCCAGAACCTGAAGTTTTCAAAGGAGATCCTCTCAAGTACAATGATTGGAAGCTTTCCTTTGTTACTCTGATTGATCGTAAGAACCTGCTAACTCAAGAAAAGCTCTTCTTTCTGCGCAGGTATGTTGGTGGCTCAGCCAAGAGAGCTATTGAAGGCCATTTCCTTGTAGGAACAGAAACAGCTTATCGTGCTGCCTGGGACATACTTGAAGACAGATTTGGTAATCCATTCATAGTTGCCAAGTCATATCGTGACAAGATACATGCATGGCATAAAATTGGCCCCAAGGACAGCGAAAATCTTCGTGAGTTTGTTGATTTCCTGAGCAGTGTGGAAGCAGCGATGCCATATGTTCAAGGTCTACAAACTCTCAACGACTGTTTGGAAAACCAAAGGATTACTGTCAAGCTCCCGGATTGGTTGAGCTCACGCTGGAACAGAGAAGCCACGATTTATCAAGATGGACACAAAATGTTCCCTTACTTCAGATACTTCGTGAGATTTCTCAACATGGAGGCTCGAATTGCATGCAACCCCATTACATATGTTCAAGGTCTACAAACTCTCAACGACTGTTTGGAAAACCAAAGGATTACTGTCAAGCTCCCGGATTGGTTGAGCTCACGCTGGAACAGAGAAGCCACGATTTATCAAGATGGACACAAAATGTTCCCTTACTTCAGATACTTCGTGAGATTTCTCAACATGGAGGCTCGAATTGCATGCAACCCCATTACATCATTATATGCAGTGAAGCCAACTGACCAAGAAAGATCAAGGCCAACAGAACGAGAACAGTTCAAGTATCAACGAAATCAAAACTTAAGTGCTAAGACTTTCACCACTAATACAAGTGAGAAAACAAGCATCACATGCATGTTTTGCCAGAAGAAAGGCCATACTCTCCATAGGTGCTTCAAGCTTAGGGAAAACCCAGTTGAAGAAAGAGTTAAGTTTGTACAACTGGAGAAATTATGTTTTGGCTGCCTTAGGATTGGCCATAACTCCAGAGCTTGTACATCTAGAAGTGTGTGTGACTTATGTGGAAAATGCCACCCTACTTGCCTACATCAAGATCGTGGGAAGAAAAACCAAGAACAAGGAGACGAGAATCAACAGTCTGAATCAATTGAAATACAGCAAGCTACCTCTAACCGAGTTGTTCAAGAGAAGAGCAGCACCCATACTTCATCTATTGTTCCAGTCTATGTCTCTACGACAACTGAACCAGACAAGGAAGTTTTAGTGAATGCTTTACTTGATAGTCAGAGTGACACAACCTTCATCCTGAAGGATGCAGCTGTAACATTGGATGCCAAGAAAGAGCCAGTAAAATTCAAAGTGTCCACGATAACATCAAAAACAAAAGTGGTTAATAGCCAAAAGGTGCAAGGACTACAGGTAAGAGGCATCAGCTCTGACATTAAAATCAAACTCCCAACAACCTATACCAGAGATTACATACCAGCAAACAGATCGCATATACCCACAAGCACAACTGCAAGGTCCTGGCCTCACTTAGAACATATGGCAGATGAAATGTCTCCTGAGCTCGACTGTGAAGTAGGATTGTTGATCGGCTACAACTGTCCACAAGCCTTACTTCCCAGAGATGTCATCATGGGCAATGAAAATCAGCCATATGCCCAAAGGTCTGTGTTGGGTTGGAGCATTGTCGGCTACAGCAACACTGAAGTTGATTATGATCTTGAGGATGAAATCGGTGTGAGCCACCGTATCATCATAAAGAAAGTTCAGCCAGCTACCAAGCCCTCCACTGAACTCAAGTCTGAAGTCCATTTTGTTTATAGAACTCAAGTCAAGGAGATGATCACTCCAGCAGATATATTCAAGGTCTTTGAGTCAGACTTTACTGAGAAGTTCAGTGAAGAAGTTCTAATGTCACAAGAAGATATTAAGTTCTTGGTGACGCTGAAAGAAGGAATCAAGCAAAAGGCAAATGGACATTACGAAATGCCATTGCCTTTCAAGGAAGAGAGGCCAAGTCTGCCAAATAATAAAGTGTGTGCAGAACATAGACTCAGATGTCTGGGAAAACGTCTCAAGAAAGATAATCAATATCACAACGATTATGTGGCCTTTATGGAAGACCTAATAGCCAGAGGTGATGCTGAAAAGGTTCCAGAGCCAGAGGTAACCAATCAGACCACTTGGTATATCCCTCATCATGGGGTCTACCACCCCCAAAAGCCAGGAAAGATTCGCGTGGTATTTGATTGCTCAGCTAAGTTTCAGAATACATCACTGAATGAGCATCTACTCACCGGGCCAGACCTTACAAATACCCTTGTAGGGGTCTTGTGCCGTTTCCGCAAGGGACAAGTAGCCATCATGTGTGATGTAGAGCGGATGTTCCATCAATTTCATGTTGCACCAAGGGACCAAGACTACCTCAGATTTCTGTGGTGGGAAAGAGGCAATATGGAAGCTCCACCGTCAGTGTTCCGCATGAGGGTGCACTTGTTTGGCGCTGCATCGTCACCTGGATGCGCAAACTTTGGGCTCAAACACCTGGCTGCAGAAGGAAAAGGCAAGTTTAGTGAAGCTACAGTGAGGTTTATACAGCGCAACTTTTATGTTGACGATGGATTAACAAGTTTGGACAGTGAAGAAGTTATTGAGCTTGTTAGAGAGGCAAGAGACCTCTGCAACACCGGTAAACTCCGCTTACACAAATTCATTACCAACAACAAGACGGTTCTTGCCACAATCCCAAAGCAAGAACTTGCAGAAGTTGCAGCTGACCTGGACATGGCCTTGGGTGAGCACAAGATGGAACGGGCTCTAGGGGTCCAATGGGGCATTAGCTCAGATAAGTTCCAGTTCAGAGTGAGGGTAAAAGAGCATCCTTTTACCAGAAGAGGAATACTGTCTACAGTGGCCTCAATTTTTGATCCTCTTGGATTTGTGGCACCTATAATTTTGAAAGGTAAACAGATTCTACAAAGGATGTGCCAAGACAAGGTAGGATGGGATGAGCCACTTCCTGACGACCTCAGGCCGCGTTGGGAAGCATGGCTTCTAGACCTTCATAATCTTTCTTCGGTAGAGATACCACGGCACTACATACCATTGGCAGCCAAGGATGTTCAGCAGTGTGAACTTCACCATTTTTCCGATGCCAGTGTTTCTGGTTATGGAATGTGTTCTTATCTTAGGGTTGTTTCGAAGTCTGGAGAAGTCCATTGTGCCCTTGTTATGGGGAAGGCAAGGGTTGCACCTACTAAGGTAACAACAATCCCAAGGCTGGAACTCTCAGCTGCGGTCGTGGCCACAAGGACAAGTGATCTGCTAAAGAGAGAAATGGAGATCAAAGATCTACAGGAATACTTTTGGACCGATTCCAAGGTCGTCCTTGGTTACATTAACAATGATGAAAGGCGATTTCATGTATTCGTAGCCAATCGGATCCAGCAGATCAAATCGAGCATGAAACCAAGTCAGTGGCTATATATTGCCTCAGAAAATAACCCGGCTGACCATGCCTCTCGTGGACTCATGGCAAAGGAGCTTGTAGAGTCTAACTGGTTCACGGGACCTAGTTTCTTGTGGCAAAAGGACTTTCCTAAAGAAGAAGAAATTAAGCTGAAAGAACTCCATGAGGACGACCCAGAAGTCAAAAGAGCACAAGTTCACACAACGAAAGCAAATGAGGAAAGGTCCCTAACAGACCGACTTCAGAAGTTTTCAGATTGGAAGAGAGGCGTAAGAGCAGTAGCAAGACTTAAGCGCCTTGCAAAGGAGGTGAAAGGTCTTAAAACAAGATCCAATGAAGTTACGACACTTGAAGAAAGAATGGATGCTGAACAATTCATAATCCATGCAGTTCAAGAAGAAGCATTCAGGGGTGACATCAAGGCTCTTAAACAAAAGAAAGAGGTACAAAAGAGCAAGTCAACCGAACTGCACAAGTTGAACCCTTTCATGGACAGCCAAGATATCCTGAGGGTGGGAGGTAGATTGACACAAGCAACACTCCACCCTCATGTCAAACACCCAGCTGTCCTCCCCAAAGGACATCATGTGTCTCGATTGTTGATAAAGCACTATCATGAGAAGGTGAAGCATCAGGGTCGTGGAATGACCATCAATGAACTGCGCTCCAGTGGGATTTGGATCTTGACACTTCACCAGTAGTGAAGTGTCATCACTCATTTTCAAGTGCATCAAATGCAGGAAGCTCAGAAAGTGTAATCAAGAACAAAAAATGGCCGACCTTCCACCAGAGAGGACGGAAGCTACCCCTCCATTTACCTATAGTGGTATGGACTGCTTCGGACCATTTTATGTTAAAAATGGAAGAAAAGACCTGAAGAGATATGGGCTTCTATTCACCTGCATGTGTTCACGTGCCATCCACATTGAGGTACTGGATGACCTTTCCACTGATGCCTTCCTGAATGCGTTGCGCTGTTTTATTGCCATAAGAGGCAATGTAAGCCAGCTTCAAAGTGATCAAGGCACAAATTTTGTGGGAGCACGCAATGAATTCCAAGAATTAATGAAAGGGATGGAGCGAGAACGTGTGAAAGAGCTAGGATGCAACTTTGTCATGAATCCACCTGCTTCCAGTCACATGGGCGGCGTCTGGGAGAGGCAGATTCGGACCGTGAGAAGTGTCCTCACATCTATCCTAGACCAGTCTGCTGGAAGATTAGACAGCACTTCATTAAGAACATTCCTGTACGAAGTGATGGCTATAGTGAATAGTCGACCATTGACCACAGAACATCTCAATGATCCATTAGGACCTGAACCCCTAACTCCAAACCACATATTGACAATGAAATCGTCAATAATCGCACCACCACCATGCGAGTTTGTAAGGGAAGATCTCTATCTTCGGAAAAGATGGAAGAGAGTACAGTTCTTGTCCAATGAATTTTGGACCAGGTGGAGAAAGGAGTATTTGCTGAATCTGCAGCAGAGGAGCAAATGGAACAAGGAAAGGAGAAATGCTAAAGTGAATGACATTGTCCTGTTGCAAGATGATGGCTCACCAAGAAATCAGTGGAAGATGGCGAAGGTAGTTGAAGTCTTCCAAGGAGTTGACGGAAGAGTCAGAAAACTCAAGCTGTTACTTAGTGACACAACACTAGACAGTAGGGGCACACGCTCAAATAAGCCACTTTACTTAGAAAGGTCAATACACAAAACAGTATTATTGCTTGAGGCTGAGTAAGTAGGTTAGTTCTTCAATATCATTGTTTTGTTTATACTGAAGGGATATGTGTGTTTACATAAATGTTTTACAAGATTCTGTTAACAATGTTGCAATGTGAATCACACAATGTGTGATGGTGGGAGTGTAAATGCAGCCGTGTTTTTTCTGTATTTATTTTAAAATACGTACTTTTATTTTGACATGAGTAAAACCGGAAGGAAGATCTGTTGCGCAGTGAGCTACAGACAGGAGGTAAACGCGCACATGTGTCGGTGATGTTATTTCTTTATTGTTACTTAATTTTTGCATGGTGTTTTGCTATAATTGTGTGCAAGTTGGAGAATCGTATTTTGACTCTGAAGATTGCTTCTGGGGAATGACTCTGCCGTTGGTTGAGAAGCAGGCTAAAGTGGTCAGTATTTTTCTGTATTCTTTAGCTTCAGTGCGAAGCCATGTGATCCATGCAATGATTGCAATGTTTTATGTTGTCTTTTGTTTGTTTATCTGAACTTTTAGTTCTACGGTGTTAATAAACATCAGTAAAAGGAACCGGAGTCTCGCATTCGATCAATGGGCGGCATAGTGACCGTTCCCCTGCGTGCTTCAGCACCAGCGAGAGCAGTCCCTAATAGAGCTTGCACCGATAGAACGCGTCTTTTTCAAGATGACTTTCTATCTGTGTGTTTCTGGATGCGGTCGTTACCTGGGGTCACGGCACCTAACATGTTCGCTAGATATTATAGCCTACGTGTAGAGCAGGTCTCCTCCCGTGTTCTCACCCTAAACGGGTAGAAGCACCGAGAGGCCCGGCTCTGTCAGCTTGCTGCACCCTACTGTGCACCCTTATTAGTCCAGAGTGAAAAACCAGTGGAGTCCTCCAACACCTTCAACCCGGACATGGCGGAGCGTGCAGTGCCAGGCCTTTATCCACTGAATCCTTGAGAGCCGGATCTGGGCTGGGTTCCATATGTGTGACCCTACGGGGATCCCATAAGTGTATATTTCTCCATGGCTGCTCCTAATGAAAGCCTGTCACCCATTGGCTAAGTCACCCAGTATTTCAGGTGTAGCACAACTTTCGGGCTAGTCCATATGTATTTCCCACATAACTCCTTCGAAGAAAGTGGCTTACGCAGCGTTCTCCTTCCTAACAGAAAGGGCGCGCTTTCCCAGTGTTATCCAATATCTCACTGTATGGGTTATCAGTGAACATCAGTGACAGGTACACTCTGTGTAAGCCCTCTCCTATCGTCCTTCCCGGCAAGTAGTAGTAGAGGCTTGCACAGGGCGCTGGATGGGGAGCAGCAGCTGTGGCGCTTTGGTAGGGATTCCTATTCGTCGGTCACAACATACGCCAGAGTGACCGACTGATAGGGAACGTCTCGGTTATATATGGTAACCCTCTTTCCATATGGGGGTAGAATTGTTGCATTATTCCAAATAAATAGATTATGATCCACAAATAAATGTAATGAGATTCAGAAAAATATATCAAATTCACAAATAAATAGATTAAGATCCACAAATAAATGTAAAGAGTTTCACAAAAAAATATAAAACTCACAAATAAATAAAATTAGCTTTGCAAATAAAAATATATATTTACAAATGTGTTTTGTGCCACAAACACAACTCGGCCTGGTATTTATTTGTGAACCGCTTTCTGTTCATTTGTAAATCCCTTCACGCATTTGTGAATCGGTTCCTGTGCATTTGTAAATCCCCTCACGCATTTGTGAATCGGTTCCTGTGCATTTGTAAATCCCCTCACTCATTTGTGAATTGGTTCCTGTGCATTTGTAAACCCCCTCACGCATTTGTGGATTTTGAAACACTTCTAGCGTCGACGTGCAGGCAAATCCACAAATAAGTGGACTCCACCCACCCTTTACCTAAGCCAATCAGATAACGACAACATTGAGCTGACCAATCGTAGCACGTTCTCGCTACAACCAATCACGTTAGGCTTTACACTCGGGGAGAACTGGATCTGATTAATTTTGCAGATATTATCGACACCCCTGAAAGCATCTGCAATTGGAGCTTCATTCAAATTAGATGTTTGTGTGGTTAAAAAACCCCGTTTCCAAAAGATTGTTGGAGTTTAAGGCTTCTTTATATTTATTGTTCTTTATTATTAACTCAGGATTACACACACATGATCATCACATCCCGAGCATCTACCGGAGTCAAGCGGCGCGTCAAAAGCAAATAGCTGATTATCTTCCCTGCCGTAGCAGTTTCAAATCATGTAAAACTAACATGTTTGCAATGTTTGCAATGTTAACACATTTTGCCCATGACGTCTGTTTTCTTACCTGAAGATATATGACGTATAATCTTCTTTATTGACTATGCTGACTACATGAAAATTCATAATTCGTGATAGTGTCTACTGGACGTGGCGCAACGTGACACGATGATTCCGCAACAACGGAGGACACATCATTTGCACATTTGCTCCTTTGTCCAATGTAGAAAGCCTCGCACCGGGTAGACACGATGTAATAAATTACAAAACGGATGATTTTGTCTTTTAAAGCATCGTTGTGACAAATAGCTAGCTATAGGACATAAATACTATGTAGAATACAAAATATCAGCCCAAAAGTCCATCATTGAAGATGTAATAGCGTGTAGGCTAATGGGGTTTTGAGTGGATAATGCAATGCTGAAAAAATACACATTTGCATAAATATTGGATGCTGTAAGTAACCTTTACAATACAATATTATTAAGTCAGATTCATATGAAATATTATTTGTGTGATTAAGCGTTTTAACGGATAAATTCAAATCACTTGTCTGCTGGGCATTTCACTTTTAAATGCATGTTATATATTTAATCATTAGATCCACGGACCTGCTATTTAAAACTTGACTGAAGAAGTGGGAAAAGCTGTTGTGACAGTACCTAATTTCCCCAATATTACACAAACTCGCATATTTATCAAGAGGTTGAATCCAGTTATTCATTCAGCAACGTTGATGCTTTTCTGTTTTATCATGAACAACGTGACAATTCCATAACGCCTTGTTTCCATAACGTAAGCGCTGTTTCTCTGCCATTTTCAAAGGCTCATATAAATGTGTCTTGGCTTGATACATAGTCTCATGGTCTAACTCTAACGAAATCCAAATTTTAAACATTACACTTCCGATTTGAAGCCTTTAGCCTTACACTTCCGATTTGAGCCAATGCAGATGAATGAGCAAAGTTATTTCCTCTTTTACTGTCTATGGTTATTTCAGGGCAAAACCACTTGCTTGTAAAACGTGATTGTAAACGTGATTAATTGTAGCGAGAACGTGCTACCATTCAAAATCCACAAATGCGTGAAGGGATTTACAAATGCACAGGAACCGATTCACAAATGCATGAAGGGATTCACAAATGCACAGGAACGATTCACCAAATGCGTGAGAGGGTTTACAAATGCACAAAAATCGGTTCACAAATAAATGCCAGGCAGAGTTGTGTTTGTGGTATAAACAACATTTGTAAATAAATATTTTATTTGCAAATCTCATTCTATTTATTTGTGAGTTGTATAATTCTTTGTCTTTGTTGTATAATTCTTTCTCTCGTTTTGTTTCCCTCAAAGTAGATTGGCCTCTCTAGCGAGATTCCTATTCGTCGGTCATGACATACATATCCGTTCCCTCTTTCAGGGAATGAGTGTTACCATATGTAACCGAGACGTTTTGTTTCTTGTTCTTGCCATTAGGCTTGTTCGACTTGAACCGGCGCTGCACAGACCGATCGGTTGATGACATCAAAGTACCGCGAGAGCGATTAGAGAGCAGACGGCTCCTTATGCTTTTGAATCGCTCTCGCGGTACTTTGATGTCATCAACCGATCGGTCTGCGCAGCGCCGGTTCAAGTCGAACAAGCCTTCCGTCATGTTTCTGTGTCTTGTCATGTGATTCCCTGTTTCTCATGTGATCCTGCCATGCGTCTTGTCATTGGTTGATCGTCTGATCATTGTTCACAGGTGTTCCTTGTCTTGTAATTAGTCTGTGTATTTAAGCCCTCATGTTTGCCCAGTGTCTTTGTTGAGTATTGAATGTTTCCTGTAATGTCGTGCAAGTATATGTTCTTGTTTTGAGTTCCATGCCTCATTATGCCTTTGTTTTATGTTTGATCACGTTTTGGAATAAATTGCATTTGGGTTCTCACTACTACTTGCCTCAAGTGGACTTCAATCGTTACATCGTAACAGAAGTCCTAATTCCTGGGGAAGTCAATTCACGCTGCCAGCCAGGGGCGGATCTACCGGGTTGGCATAGGCTGGCAAATGCCATCCTAAAAGAAAGCCTTGCCACCCCTGCTACCACCCCAGTTGGCAGCAACCAATTAAAAGTTGTGGCCAATTTGACAATTTACGAGCGGTAATCTCCAATGTCCAACTGCAGTGAATGCAGCACGAGATGACGTCAGACCGGCAAGAGACTGATTTGTTTTGAAAACTGTTTGCTTCCCCTCTCAGACATCTACCCCTCATCACCTGTGTCTTACCTTAAAGGGTTAGTTCACCCAAAAATGAAAATGATGTCATTAATGACTCACCCTCATGTCGCTTCAAGCCCGTAAGACCTCCGTTCATCTTCGGAACACAGTTTAAGATATTTTAGATTTAGTCCGAGAGCTTTCTGTCCCTCCATTGAAAATGTATGAACGGTATACTGTCCTTGTCCAGAAAGGAAATAAAGACATCATCAAAGTAGTCCATGTGACATCAGTGGGTTAGTTAGAATGTTTTGAAGCATCGTAAATACATTTTAAATAAAATATCTTAAACTGTGTTCTGAAGATGAACGGAGGTCTTACGGGCTTGGAGCGACATGAGGGTGAGTCATTAATGACACCATTTTCATTTTTGGGTGAACTAACCCTTTAATATCTTTCCTGTGATAATGCCCCTTATTTCTATCATACTTCTATCTCCTATTACGTGAGATGACATTGTATGGTCACTTAATCCCAGTGGTTAAATTGGGCCGGGGCTTAATCTCGTTGTCAGTCGACCATGATCGAGCACCGATCGCTCATGCGCATCTAGGTGACACGGATAAATGTACGCAGCAATATGTAATGAATGTTCCTGGGAGATCCGCAGTTGCGCGGGATGTGGAGGAGCACAAAAGTTCCAGAAATGTACAAAAAGTGCCCTGGCCTTGAATGACAAGGTAAGGAAAATCAGATTTAATTAAATAAAAATGAAATAACCAAGACTAGGTTGACCATGTGATTTTTCTCAGGAGATGTTTTGAGCATTTTACTTCAGACACCAGATTATCAGCAAACTGCCAAGAGAACTGCTAGACGGCTACTCAAAATAAACTAGCAATCTATTCAGTCAGCATATTTGTATTTGATCTGTGTGAATTACAGAAATATAATACTTGCTAGACCTACTTTTAGCTACCAAGCAACCTTTCCACAAGGACAGATTGATTTTAATTTTTGTGACTTGTGCATACTTTGATGTGAAAAGACGCAGAGGTGTGTGTGTGTGTGTGTGTGTGTGTGTGTGTGTGTGTGTGTGTGTGTGTGTGTGTGTGTGTGTGTGTGTGTGTGTGTGTGTGTGTGTGTGTGTGTGTGTGTGTGTGTGTGTGTGTGTGTGTGTGTGTGTGTGTGTGTGTGTGTGTGTGTGTGTGTGTGTGTGTGTGTGTGTGTGTGTGTGTGTGTGTGTGTGTGTGTGTGTGTGTGTGTGTGTGTGTGTGTGTGTGTGTGTGTGTGTGTGTGTGTGTGTGTGTGTGTGTGTGTGTGTGTGTGTGTGTGTGTGTGTGTGTGTGTGTGTGTGTGTGTGTGTGTGTGTGTGTGTGTGTGTGGGTGTGTGTGGGTGTGTGTGTGGGTGTGTGTGTGGGTGTGTGTGTGTGGGTGTGGGTGTGGGTGTGTGTGGGTGTGTGGTAGTAGTAGTAGTAAAGAGAGAGAGAACGGGAGAAGGAAGTTTGTGTGAGGTGGACCTGGTCACCACAGCTGTCATATGCTGCACTGTCTCATCATGTGGCACATTATGTTTGGCACATTGTATGGGTCACTATATCATAACAAGGTAATACAATGTGTAATCAAGTGATGCCTGATTAAATACCTGTTGATACTACAACAATGCAACGTATATGCTTTTAACCTTGCAGTTTTTCACATATCATGTAATACTCAATTTCTCCATTTCTTTGCAAAAAAAACTCCAGAAATGGCACTTTCTGGAGAGTTTTGTGCAAAGCAATGGAGAAATTGATGAAATTAATGGTTTATTTAAAAAAAAACAAAAAAAATCCCGGGAAGGGATACTCCCGGACCTAGGGAGAGCACCCCCACAAAATAAATCACAATTGAACCCCTGCTTATTCCTAATATGAACTGTTTCACATGAAACCTCAAACGCAAGACACTGATTCCATGAGAGTAGGTTTGTCTGTATGAGTTTATAAATAGCAGCTTGTGCCCTTTTGTAGTGTGTACATACCTTTTCTCATCAAACAGTGATAGCTGTGATTAAATTCAGTATATACGTCTGCCATATCTTGCCACCCCTCTAAAATGCCTGCCTCCCTCTCGCCACCCCATAAATATTTTTCTAGATTCGCCCCTGCTGCCAGCGTATGACAATAATTTGCACAGCACAAAAGTTAGAATCCAGAAAATAGTCTACTTTGCAAGTTAAAATTGTTTTACATACAGGACTGTATTTGCATGTTTAAAATTTGAGGATGAAAACTCAAGTGAGAAGAAAAAGCAAAAAAAGTAAAAGGCAAGTGCACAATTAACCTTAACCAGAGAGACTTGCTCTCAGTATCAAAGTATTAATAGATTATCTTAAAAACCGTCAGAATTTTGGTTTGCCATTTAATGTTATCCCGTATTTAACAGACCCAAGTTCTAGAGTGTTTCATTAGCAATCCAAAAACATGGCCTGTATCAATATCTAGGGCCTGACATTTTGATTCGTCATATACAAGCCTATTATACTTGTGTTCATTTTACAATCATCATGACATACTTCAGTGGCACTTCAGTACAGCAAGCTGCATTAGTTGGTGTTTTCTACAGGGTCATTTCCCAGCAGTGCTAATGGATGTGGTTGCAAAAAGCCATTGTGTAGCGTTACTTTAGGGTGAATCTGCATGTTATCCATTCAGATACTTTGCTTGTTTCAGAGGCCACAATATTCACATAATATTCAGGCAATATTGTGTAATTCAGCTGAGGGTTCCCGTGTGGTCACACATTAACCCCAGAGAGACCTGAGCTGCTAAAAGCTTTAAGTAACAGCGTGCCAGGAAAACTCACAGACTGTGCATGTTGGTCAACAGAAACAAGGCTCTATTGGGCATGTCATAATGTTCATTTTTGATTTGTTCATCATTATAAATTTAATCTAAAGGGGGGGGGGGGGCGGGAGGGATATGACACAAACTCTAATTCAGTCAAATTCAGAACAGTATGCATTATAAAAATACTAGAACCCACAGGGTCGAGCTTGGGCTGGTTTGCAAAATTCAATAAGCCCTTCAATAATGCAGGTAATTTGCTGTTGTTATTGAATCAGTCAAATCAGGCCTTTCAGGCAAATCAGAACAAACTCAGGGTTACAGGATTAGTTTAGAGTTGACAAAACCAAACCAATCCAACCAGGCTTTGTTGGTACCATGATGCTGATCATCAGCTTTCTCTGTCAACTCAGGCTTTGATCCTGAGTTTAGGAGTTTAAGTATGACATCAGTAGCGGACAGCCAATCACATGTTGAGAAAGAGTGAAACTGAGATTAATTTCTCGTGAGAGAAGCAGCGCAATTCACTTATTATTAAAGTGACTTTATCGCATCAGGCATGTGTCACTTTGCTCACAGCTGATTGGTCCAAGTTCGGTTTGCAACCTCTTACCTGGAACATAACCTGCCCCGGACCAGGTTAGCCGTGGAGCGTAAGTTACTATGGCGATGAACACTGCTTGAAGCCAAACCACTTTCATGGTCCCTAAAACCGAGGGTTGTCGCAAACTAAACTGAAACATAGCTGGCTAGCCACCTAAACCGGCTTCATGGTATAGGCCCCTGGAATTATTAACCACACTGAAAATCAAACTATATCCACAGGAAATGAGTCTTCAAAAAACAAAACAAAGATAAGCAATTTGGGTAGGAATCCAAAATACTGTTTAAGAGTCACTTATCTAAAAATCACAGGGAAGAAAGTACATCAACAATTACCAAACACACAGGTAAGTCTTTTCCAATGAACAATAACACAAAGGTGAGTCGATGTAACACAACAAGGCCAGAAAATAGCTGTGTCCCCAAGGGCTACATCCTTCGAAGTACATTTACACAACGATGTACTAAAAACAGAAAACTAATAGACGACAACATCGTAAAAACGATTGCCGTTCACACGGATCAGCATAAATTTATCAGCAGATTTACTAAAAGCTTGCGCCAGCACAGACCCTCTTTTGCCCTTTAAAAAACTACTCTCAGAATTTAGTAAAGACACGCAATGAAAAATTAGCACTGAAAAATTTTATTTTTCTGTCTGACCTCATTGCATATGCATTTGTAGGAGTTCCCCTTTCAGATGCAAAATTGATGAGGAGAGTATTTAAATGAATCCTGCAAGGTGATTTATTAAGGTTTGCGCTCATCAATTAACTGGTGTTTGCGTCATTATTTACTGCCCAAAAAAAGCATGTCTTAAAGCAGATGCTAATTTGCACTGTTGGCATTAAGGAAATGATCTGTTCTTAAATTTGCCTTGTCGTCAGTAGATCAAACACAGAACTATCCACTCCCATTAGTGCTTTTTTGGATTTGCGCTCTCACGCTAATTTGTTACTTTAAGTAATTCTGGCCCTAAAACGCTGTATTCTGCTGCCAGACCAGTAGTAGGCGATGTCACTTTGTAAAGAAACAGCCTATAGACTGAACACTGTTTTCACGAATTCATGTTTTTGTTGTTTACACGGAGACGATAACAGTAACATTTTCAAAAACTTGCACTTTGAAACCCCTTTTCAAAAAGTCTGCATTTTCAGGCCACCAAAATGTCACTATATTTAAATGAATGGCCAAAATACATAAAAACAGTTTTATGTCTTTAGTTGAAACCAGTGTCGTGCAAACGCTCGCTCAGTTAATAATAACACTGTCACACGGTTTGGATTTTACTATATATATATATATATATATATATATATATATATATATATACTGTTTTAAGAATATTTCGATTTTTTTATAAGAAAACGAGACAAAATACGTTTTAGGCATTTCTTACATTTGCCAATTCCCAAAACATGGGCACTAAACACAAGGTCATGGCTCTCTTTAAAGAATGCACCCATTTCAATATTTACTTGGTGATGGCTTAAAGTGAAAGCCATGTTTAAAGTGTCCTCTGAATGCACTCGAGGGAGAGTTGACTTTGTATAAATATTGATGTTAGCTGTAGAGATTTAAGCCTGGCTGTGTCAAGGTGGAGATTAGAATGACCTATCTTTAGAAGTACAGTGGATTTCTGAGTTTCTGGTTGCATCTCAATTCATATACCTCAACTAAGTTATGTACTGCAGTAGTACTTCCGGCCATACAAGGGCAATTTTTGACCTTTTAAAAAACTTTCAATATTTATTTGCCACAATCCAAAAGTGATTGCAATGGTGGACTAGGACCTAAACTATGTTAAATTAAAATGTTGATTAAACTTACAGCAACTACAGTACATGCATACTTTTGTGTATCAAAATAGGAAAAATACATATATGGGGCCAGAAAAATACCAGCAAATGCAAATGCAAGTTTTTTCAGCTGTTTTTTTACCCTGAAAAACAAAAACTAAAAGAGCTGACGGCACAATTGCAAAAAGAAAAGCAGCAGCTAGGGAAAAGCATACGTCAATTTCACGCTTTTAAGAGCCTAAAAAAAATAATCTATGGCAATCGACGTTCTAAGGCTATGTTTGCATGACAGCAATATACTAAAAATGGACAAGTTTATCCTTTGCATTTTTCGCAGACAGATGACAACGTTACTGTTAAAACGATTCCCGTTCACATTGGTCTGCAAAAACGAATAAAAACGCTGTATTCTACTGCCAGGCCAGTATCTGGCGACGTCACCTTGTAAAGAAACACTACATGCCTATAGACTGAACACGCGCATGATGTCACCATTTTCATAAATTCCCGTTTTCGTAGTTTACATGGAGATGACAACGGTATTGGTTTCAAAAACTTAGAAACTTGTTTTCAGGCCAAGAAAATACAGTTTTGTTCATTTTGTGTAAATGAATGGCCAAAATTCATTAAAAAAAATCCTGCATTTACTTGAAAACGCTGTCTAAGCAATGAAATGTGTGAGATGAGGTTTATGATCCAGACGTCCTGCATGTAGAAAAGCAATAAGAAGCGCATAACGTCGGCTATCTCTGCATGTTTACAGTTATTTGAGTTTCAGCACAGTGAGATGATAATAATATCTGTCACTGGGGCTTCGTAAATGGCCTTTCTCAATTCAGAGTCTCATGATAGACTCGGATCACATCCTGCGAGACCCTAATGAAGGCCAGGCCTGTGACGGAAGGACTAATGGCGTCATTACTAGAGTCAAGTTCCCTCCGCTGGCCTTTATTTCAGCATGCTGGGGAATGTCAGCGCAGATATGAGGACGAGGCCCTCCACTTTCCCGCCAGCTGAAGAGCCAATCCATCCAGAGCACTACCCATAAACCCCGTGCCTCACCTCTTATTACAAACACGTAAAGAGCGAACCGTTTTTGCACTTCGACCCCCTCACAAACAGATGGACCGTTTAGAGCGGTATGAACCCGGCCTCGATGGTATTCCATGGCAGAAACGCACAGAATGGAAGAAAAATCAATTTGCACGTCAGGATGATTGCATGCTGGAGTCTGCAGCCATTTGCGGACTGGCCTCTAAAACCACAAACATGCACATCAGCTCTTTTGAAAAAACAGGCCCTTGTGAACCCTGCATGATGTTGCCGCTTGTCTATGTACGTGACGAATAACAATTTTGTATGTTAGCTAAAACAATCAAACCAGCAATATGGTCATTTCATAACCTGTAATGCGTTTTCAGTCAGTCTTTAATAATATTGGCAATGGCATATGCATATTCAACAGAATGCAAGTTAACAGCATCTTGCTACACAAACAATCTGTGAAAAGTCTGGACGCATTTGACAAAAAATTATATTTGTCCTGATCCTAAAAAAACAAAAACATTTTGATCTAAAGGATTCTGCTTAAATGATTCAAATGAGTTTTGTATAGAAAATTCTTTCTAGAAGTAAGGTTTTAATTAATTAATTGGCACATCATTTATTTTTATTAAAGGTGAATTATTTCCATGAGTTCATTAAATAATATGCACTAAATGGATATTGGATTGATGAATCGATTAATAATTAAATCAATACTTTTTTTTAAATTAAAAGTTCTAATTGCTTTACTATTTTTAAAAAATGTGTAAAACATTCACAATAAAATATGATTATGTTTGTCCACTGATATAGTGTATGTTAATCTTTCAAAGATGTAAATCTTTCTGATTGTATTTATAGTAGGCTATATAAAATAATGTAAATGCATTAAATGGACCAATGATTGATAAATCAATTGATAATAAAATGAATCAATTGTATATCATGTGTTTTTATTTTTATTAAGTTCTAAATGCTTTATTGTTCTAAAATGTGTAAAATAAGTCCAAACTTTCAACAGGTAGAATATCAATCTTTCTGAAAAAGAAAAATGCAAATGATAAATTAAAGCCAAATGCATAACTTTTATCCAAAGTAGAGCCCGGCCCCGACCGATACCCTGTCACATGTATAGTGGTATCGTGTATGAAACAGATATATATATATTTTTTTTACAGAACATATAACGCGATAAAATGCTTGTAAATTTTGTAAGTAACTATGTAGTTTGTCCAACAGAGTGCGCTCAATTGTTTGCTAATGGCGACCCATGTCACTGCAGTGACACCAGCCAACCCTTTCACTTCAGTAAAAGGAGGTCTCTTCTTCAGACACGGTGTAAGATGCGCACACATTAGCTTCCGAGTAGTGTTAAATCACCATTCAACAGACTCGTGCCACCACCGCACTGGTAAATAGTTAGCAACTTACCATTAAGACACCGCTTGTATGGCAAGCCGTTTTAACTTTTATTCATTTCCAGGATATGAATTCTTGATATCAACAATTCAATTTTCACTAGTTAAAATTATAGTTATTGATATCAGGAATTAGATTTATACTAGTAACAATGCTAATTCTAGATAGTAACAATGCTAATTCTAGATATCAAGAATTGTATTTCAACTGGTAAAAACTCTAATTCTTGATATCTGTAATTGTATTTTCACTAGTGAAAAGTCTCCATAGGCTGCCATTCAAAATCAATTGTTGATATCAATAATTGATTTCTTACTAGTTGCAATTCCAATTTCACATATCAGAAATACAATTCTTACTAGTAAAAACCTTTATTTTTGATATCAAGAATGCAATTGTCACTAGTTGAAATGTCTATTCTTGATATCAACAATTGAATTGCTACTAGTAACAATGTTCATTTTTGATATCAATAATTCCATTTTCACTAGTGACAATGTCAATTTCTGATATCATGAATGTGATTGTTACTAGTAAGAAAGCCATTTTTGCCATAAAAAAAGAAAGCCATATCTGAAATAATATTGATATCAGAAATACATTTTCAGATATCAAAAATGAAAATTTTTACTAGTAGCAATTAAATTGTTGATATCAAGAATAGACATTTCAACTAGTGACAATTGAATTATTGATATCAGGAATTCACATTCTTATAGTAACAATGTAATTATTGATATCAAAAATTGTATTTCTACTAGTAAGAAATCAATTGTTGATATCAACAATTAATTTTGAATGGCAGCCTATGGTGACATTTCACTAGTGAAAATACAATTACAGATATCAAGAATTCAATTGTTGATATCAATAATTAAATTGTTGATATCAAAAATGTAATTGTTGATATAAAAAATGTAATTGTTGATATCAACAATTGAATTGTTGATATCAAGAATTCATATCCTTGAAATGAATAAAAGTTAAAACGGCTTGCCATACCGCTTGTCTGCTACTGCTTGAACAAGACACCGGACGCTGGCGGCGCAATGCGACAAAAGACAGTTGAACCCATTTTAATTAATAATAAGTAATGTTGTCTGCACTGGATGCGGCGCGACGCGAGCAACAAATCTCCGTCAGTAAACTGATGCCTCATTCTGCTTTGTAACGGGTGCTTTTTCGCGCTGTTGCGATGTGAGCGACAACGGCCGCGTCCGGTGTAGAGACAGTGTCAGCCCATTCTGTTGCAACATCAAGCAATATTCCAATAATTTATATAATTATAACACTTTATATACTGTAGGGCCATTTCCTCATAAAGAGTAGTTTCACGTTTAGTACATTTTGCTGACTACTTATTTTAAATAGTATAAAAGTAGGCCTACTGTATAGGCCTATATATGTAATTAACAACACAGTCTCATTATGGTATACTTTTACTTTAGTAAAAAGATCTGAGTTCTTCCTCCACTGGTAGAGACTAGAGGAATTAAGACTAATAATTGAAGATGGGCCTAACTGTTTTTCTAGTGACACTTTTGATATTTATTGATACAAGTTATTTTTTATATAATGTGGCAAAATAAAAAGACAAAGTAATTAGTGAAGATTATGCAACAGTATTTAGAATACAATATAGAATAGAACATGTAATGCAAACTAGTTTGGTTACAGCTCAAATGTATCATTCTCATTCTATCATTCACCCTGCATTACATCTTTGTCACACAAGTGTTTGATCACCACATTTGAGTGATAATTGCAAAAAATGTATTTATATTCTGTTTATGTATATGTGTATTCTATATACAGTACAGTCAAAAGTGTGACTGTACGAAAGTGTGTCCAAACTTTTGACTGGTACTGTACTATAAATACACATAAATAAAATTGCTACTGTTTTATAATATACACATAAATAATATCGGCCGATATATCGATATCGGGCTTTGTTTATTTCCTAATATCGGTATCGGTCCCCAAAAATCCACATCGGTCGAGCCCTAATCCAAAGAGATATGCATTTTATCAGTTTGTGCATTGTATGGCGCCATGTTCATTTGATGCAGGAACGCTTGAATGTTTTCATTCCTGCAGAGGAAACATCTGAATGAAGACAAAAGCTTGTCTCATGTGTATCTGTAAATGTGTTTGTAAAGGTCATGATTGTGTCCGAAATGCAATTTTGCTGTATTTTACGGCTCTAATTGGGACACCGAACGCATTAAGTTTTCTCAGAACCTCATTATTCAGAAGATTATCTCCAGAAGATGCCAATGACCTTCTTCCACATGTGTTTCACTATTTCTGTCTTGTTTCGTCTGGTGTCAGAAGCACAGAATTCCCAAGCACTACCAGCAAAGATACTTAAAAGTTTCTGTCGACAAAGTAACAGCTACTGCTGTTTGAATTCTGCAGCAGAGAAAGTGTTATATTCAGAGCGGATTTTAACAGAACAAAATGGTGTGTCAAAATCAATTAGCGCTTGGAGGATTGAGAGATCACAGATTGGAGGGTCATAATTATAACCTGCTCTTGGCTGGCAGTTTTTCTTTTCAACGAGATTGATCTGCATAATTGCAGAAAGAAGTCAGGAGGCAGTATGTGTGACAGGATGTTTTTTGGAGGTTCTCGGAAGACAAACAAAAGGCTCCTACAGGATTTCTGGTCTGACGGATCTGACGATATGAATGACGGGTTTGATAACCCACCTCACACAGTCACGAAAGACAGCTGGATTTATAAACGACTAGATGACTCACTAAAATGAAACAGTATATGAAAAGCTTGGCAGCGTTGTGTTTTAGTGTACTGCTATTGAACCACATTTTAATTAAAGTCTCTAATTGTATAGCTAGTACGTTACTTAAAGAGGGCATGTTTTATTTTATTCCCCTCCTATGTTAGTCAAGGGATCTTGCACCAAATTTTTTTTGCCGTTCACATTCTCTCAAATTCTTAAAGGGATAGTTCACCGAAAAATGAAAAATCTGTCAGTAATTACTCACCCTCATGTTGTTCCAACCCCTTAAGACAAATTAAGATATTTTTGATTAAATCTGAGAGCTGGATCACTCCTCCATAGGCTTCTTAAGGGATTGAAACTTGTTTCCCGAAAAGTTATTAAAGACATCATTAAAATAGTCCAAGTGACTACAGTGGCTCAATCAAACTAGAACTCCAATTTTGCTGATTTGTGGGTGTATGAAGTCATACGAACATGGTGGCACCTATAAAGGTGTACATTATTAATGTGAATGTTCATTTTTCAGCAAAATCTCAGTAAATCAATAGACACCATAATGAATTTAACGTGGATGAAAGTGGCTGATGTGAGGGATAGACTTAGGAGTTTTTGTCTACTGAAAGTTTTTTGAGTCAACAACAGTATAATCCAACCACACTGTACTTCTACTGATATTTCACAGCCTTGTCATTCCTGTCAAAAATTTTATAAATCGCTGCATCATGTTGATGCATATTTGCATAAAGTTAAATTCTGCTCAATTTTGTTGCATCACTGGTTGCCAACTCTTACTGAAAATGAATGGCTTTTTTGCTTTGTCACTGTAAATCAACAAAAATATTAGTGCGAACATCTCTGAAAACTACAAGTTTTGACTGGCTGTTTTTTGCAGCTTGGTGGATTACGGAGGAGTTTTGCATTGTTAACATTAGAGTATATCTAAATAGTACATTAAAGGGGTCATCGAATGCCCATTTTCCACAAGTTGGTATGATTCCATAGAGTCTTCGTGTAAAGTTTGTGACATACTTTGGTTAAAATTCCTCAATGGTTGTGTAAAACAACACACTTTTTACCTCCTCAAAAACCGCTCTGTTCAAAGCGACCCATTTCAGAGCATGTCTCTTTAAATGATAATGAGCAACTGCTTCCCCCCCCCCCCCCCCCCCCCCTCTTCCATGGGGGGTGTCCACACAAGATAAGTAAAGTGCTGCCATGGCAATCTGCCTCACAGAAAGTATACAAATGGCTAAGGGAGGAAATATGCTAATACGGGACAGTCCGTCAGTGGTCGTGGGCGGAGCATGAACAATATTACATCATATTGCTCAGAAAATCCAAACGGCTTGATTATTGAATGTTTAGGCTTTTTGAGGATTAAAAAAAGGAGTGAATGGATTTCTTTCATTGTATGGTGGTTGTGTCCACACACCTCAAAGACACATTTATATGCAAACACCATATAAAAGTGAATTTTGCATTCAATGACCCCTTTCAACTCAAAAATGCAAGTAAAATCAATTTTAATGCTTTATTAATCCTAGCTGGCTTGCAGAGGAAAAACCAGAACTGCACAGAAGAAACAGGAAGAGCTCATCTTGTTTTCCAGCCTGACTTGTTAATTGTGTTATTACTGTGGATTGGTGGACGCTGTCTTCCTCTTCATCTCTGGAGACATAACTGCAAATTGACCCTGCTACTCTGTTCCTCACAGCTAGT
The DNA here is from genome assembly GCF_051911475.1 of Siphateles boraxobius. Lineage (NCBI taxonomy): Eukaryota > Metazoa > Chordata > Actinopteri > Cypriniformes > Leuciscidae > Siphateles > Siphateles boraxobius. Next base: position 18,216,285 of record NW_027509205.1, on the reverse strand, counting down.
ATACTAATATTAGCAAACTGTTATGCTGATAGCACCCTGCCCCCACAAAGCAGCATTTACACTAGCCCACTAAGTTATCGAATACCAGCAATGATGTAGCAGTCTTGTTCTTTTACAGGGACAAATGTAATTTAAAAGATCCATTATTGAAATTTGAACATTGTGTTCAATTGTAAGTAGATTAAAGGGGACCTATTATACAAAATTTACTTTTACATTGTTTTTGAACATAATTATGTGTCCGCAGTGATGTGTATACAACCACTCTATTATCCTAATAATCCACCCACTCTGTATTTTCCCCATTAATCACAAACAGTGTCTCAAAATGTTATAAAGTTGTGTCGCCCACAACTGACAGCCCTATTAGCTAAGCTCCTCCCCTAAGCATGCCGTACACCGTCCGCCATGTTTATGTCATTTAACAGCAGCATTCAAGTAAGAAATTCATTTTTATTAAAGCTACTAAAGTTATTCAGTCAAGAGTGAGTGATTTTCTGTTTTTCTTTTGTTGTTTGATTCACATTAAAGAGAAGCAGGTACTGTACATTTGGCTGCTGTGACTTTTATACACAGATCTAATGTACACATGCAATTTCTTTCACAGCTGTTTGCGTTCACAGACATAAGCGACTGTCTTTATGTGAACTTTTTGCATTTGAGAGTTTAAGTGCAATAAGACGTGAAAGAGAAATTTGTGTAGTGCTCCTCACACGACAGGGACTGTGCAACAGCCGGACCGGCGTTCCATGCACACGTTTCGGACATGTGTGCTTTCTGTCATGCGCTGTGCACGTTTGCGATGACGTAAGATGCACACAAACGTTGTTGCAGGGAGTTACCCAAGGTATAGCTCTGAAATATGACAAGACCAGAGTGTTAAGTCCAGTTAATTCATTAATTCATCCTGATCGTTTTCAATACTCGCAATTCCAACTCCTGACTCGCTCGCTACGGTGGTTTTGACGAAACAAAATGGTTTTTATACCGCCAAGGGCATGGTAGATCGTACCAAGGGCGTGGTGAGCTGGAACCTGCTTACGTCACCTGCCACCCCAAACATCCAATAGGAAAATTCAACTGCAGTAGCCACTGTTCAACCTGAAGAGGGCAGCACTCAGACATTTTTAAACTATATTGTAGAATTAAAACACTTTATACCCAAATGCCAAAAAAGTTACTCGAATCAATGAACAACACTAATAAAGCCCCTTCTTACAGATCATTCACTAAAAAAAGTTGGTTTAGGGTTTAGTTACCCTTTAAGGTAGTATTTGTTGGACTGATTTTAATTTATGCTGATTTAAATACAAAGATCACTGTGTGCAGACAGGACGACTTTCTGTACTGCACATTTTCATCAATGCACATTTTGGTAATGATAATTTCTATATATATATATATATATATATATATATATATATATATACACACACGTTTTAATCTTGTGCAATTACATAACATACATATCTATTATGCATATATTTAAATAAAAATAAATGTATCAATTAAATATCTATAAATGTAATACCTTTTTTTAATTTTGTGGTGTCTTGGTTATTTCTTTTAATAGCCATTTTAATGTCATCCTTTACAAACAAAATAATACAGATGAGCAAGTGTGGTGCAGAATTGTATCCGACAAAGAAAATCACAAAAGCATCCTTATCACGCTCAGCGTGCAAACTGAATCTGTGAAGACACTTTCTTTTCTCTATCAGTCGTTGCCCATAAGCCACAATTTTTCACCACTCATCTATTAGATATCACAGAACAAAAACTTTACTTTTGAATCGATAAGCACAGTTTATTAAAAAAAAGTGCTGCAGGACAATAAATCACTTGCGAGGTCTGTTTACTGAAGGCTCAGAGCTTAAATAACACACAATATCACATTTTTTGATGAACACACTGTATGTGTTTTGGCCTTTGTAGTGGCAGAGGGCAGGCTCAGCTCTAGAAAAACATTCCCAGATCGCTCATTTCATCAAGGTGATGTTGATCCAAGGTCGTGACCCTTTCCTTCCATGAGCGGGGAGCATCTCACCTTTTGAAGCGTGCTGTTTTCACACGGCGCAGAGGGAATTAAAGACTTTGTTCTTCAGTGAAGCAGGATAATGGGCTCTGACCGACAGAGCAGCCTTTGAAAGATGCTGAGGTGAAAGAAAACCCTGAAGAGGCTGCTGTGACGTGAAGGTGATGAAGACAATGCGTGAGAGCGTTTGTGATTCTGGTACCTGGTGTGAGCCTCTCATCAGTGTGGCTGATTGCGCCGCAGTGAACGCGCTCTGATTGAGTGTGTGACAAGGACTCCGGCAGTGTAAGGAAATTTACTGTAAGCAATGACAAAATTTGATGTCATGAAAAAACATCATGTTTTGATGTCATGTTTTGATATGTGCATCTGCTCAAGTTTTAATGCAAAAAATAATAATAAAATAAAAGTGGAAAAAGGCCAATCGTGATCTTGTATGACATGTACACAATGGGGGTCCTATTAAAAGGGACTATTAAAAGTATTGATTTTGTTTTTGGGGTCTATTAGGTTTTCATGCTTGAATGTTCAAAAACATTATTTTTCACATATTTTGTTGCAGCACCATATTTCAGATATGTTATTTCTTCCCAGTCTGTTAAACATACATGTATGTGGATGCGGTGCGATGCAATGCGACACGACACGACAAATCCCTGATTGGTCGGCTGGACCTGTGTACTGTGATTAGTTTTGGAAATGTCCCGCCCCTTACCACAACCACGAGTGTTTCAACACACTACTAACTCAACCAGGCCTCGTCCCTTTATTTTCGCTCGTGCCTTGAGTGGGAATTATTTAAATGAGGAATATTGTGATGTAGACGAGAATATTGAAAACTCAAGACTACAATGGAGGTGTTTCAGGGAGTTCAGAAACAGTTACTGATATAGAAAATAACTCCCACTGGAGGGATTTTGGACTTTGTAACTTTGCAGACCCTTTTCATGCTCAAACAGCAACATCACACAATAAAGAAAGTTTAAAAAAATTTTTTTTTTAAAATAAACATAATACCTTAAAAGGCTGTTGGCACAGGACATGTTTTTGCATTTTTCTATCGTTATCCAACTAGCTGTTTTTTAGCTTTCAAATATGATTTTTAGCATTTCACATCATGAGTGTTAAGTTGAAAACTCACATGTGATGCAGCCAATCATTGTCCATTTGAAAAAAAAAAAAGGCGCTATGATATGAATCAGGGGACAAGATAAATATGTTAACTATACGTAATGTATACATGTGATCTGCACTCCAATTGGTTGTTGCCATAGTATGTCACTGCTTATTTGCATAAAGTTGTATTCCGCTCACCTTTGGTGCATCGCCAAAAGTTTCTGTTGCTCAAGTCGTCGAAAAAAAAGCCAATATGTGGTTGAACACCCTTGAACGCCCTACAGCCTAGAAAGAAACATTGTGTCATTTTAGTTGAAACTGTTAAACATTGTCACTTACTGTGCAAATGTACATGCAATATTATTGCATACAGAAAAACAAAGATTTATTAGCCATCATGGACTACTAATCAAGTGTGTGAGTCATTTATTAATGTCATTAAAGGGCAAGTATTCAGGGACAATAATAAATTGATCAAAACAACCATTATGATTTACTATAAAATTAACAACAAGACAATATAATTAATTAGAATAGTAATTCCACTGATGCTCTAGTTGTAATGAATAAATGTTGTTGGCTTGTGACTCACCGAGTTTGTATCGATTCCCAAGAAATCCAAGGGCAAACATAATCCCCCTCTGAAATGAGCTAAAACAGACACAGGATTTGCAATGCAAATTCAATTTCACCACCCGAGTTTCAATTAATGGAGTTACAATGACGAAGGATTGTAATTTCAGTAGAGTCACCTGCATAATTTGCTGTGCGGCTTTGAAAGAAAAATAACTATCAAATTAAGGAAGACAAGTAATGATCATGTTCAGATATAGGCTACTGCATTTTTATACTGCGGTTTTGTGAAAAGTCCTGAAACAAAAACATTTAGAGATGATCAATAATATGATTTTGTCCCATGCCATAATGTGACATTTTAGAAGATTTCTTAACCTCAATGTAGTCAGGTTCATTTGATCGTATTAAATATCGTATTTTTGGTCTTGAAAAAAAAAACAGAACTGTTAGCAAAATAAATACAAAAAGTCCATTCATTTTAAATAAACATTTGCATTAATTTTATGTATGCTTTTTCTGAGTCTCTTTTCACATATTTACAGCCACTGTTAAAAGGCAAGTTTGTTACACAGGGGATAAAAGACAATTCAGAGACACAAAGTCTATATCCATGCTTGTTCAGCTTTTTTAAAAAAAAACATTTTGTTTTAAGTTTAAAACTGTTTCTATGGATACAGCATCGTTGCTATGTGACAGTGAGGGTTGAAAACATGTGGCATGCAAGGTTCAGTCTAGAACATGTACTCATGCCTACTATAATTCTGTGTGATTATATAGAAACATCCTGTCAATCATTATCCTTGAGCAGATACATGTGTGTTTCAGCATCAAACAATCAACACAGAAAACAATTTTTTTAGAGACACAGAGATTTTAAATGTTGTTTTGCCAGTCATGAAATTAATAAAGATAAACCGGTTTGGTGCAAGAATTAAATGTTTCCATTGGAAAATGACACGCCATGTTTGTCAACACATTCAGTTAAAATCATATTTTTATTTATTATTTAACGTAAAGTTTTCAATTATTTAAATATTTTATTGTATTATATTTTAATTATGTATTATTTCATGTAATGTTTTGTAATTTATTTAAATATATTATTGTATTATATTTTATTTATTATTTAATTTAATATTTGTAATTTTAAAGAAAATATTTTTGTATTATATTATATTTTTATTTAAATATTTTATTGTAATTTATTTATTATATATTGTAATGTTTGTAATTTATTAAAATATTTTATTTTATTATTTTATTTATTATTTAATGTAATGTTTAGCCTATAATTTGTTTAAATATTTTATTGTGTTGTATTTTTTATTTATTTATTGTAATGTTTGTAATTTTATTGTATTTTATTATTATCGCTTTAATTTGTAGTCGACTATTTCACTGCTAATGTGTACATATTTATCATACAGTATACAACATTATGAGCTGCTGTTAAGGAATGTTTTGGTATATTTTTAAAAGCATAAATAAGAACAAAGTAATTCTGTCATCATCACAATCACTAAAGGCCTACTGATATGGCAGTCAGCGTATCAATGATGACACCATGCACAAATTCTGTTACATTAGAATTAGAATACGTTTTATCATTACAGTTCTAATAAGTAGCTATTAGATCAAATCAGCCTGAAATAGGAGATAAATTAGCTAAGAAGCACTATAGCACTAATTCATAAATACGGCTGTTTTTATGGAGAAACGCTGAATCTACTGAAGTTCTATTTTTTATATCGTTTCCCGGTTGAATACACAATTCTGAAAGTAATGGAAGGTTTATATAATAATGTCTAAGAAAAAACAAATAATTAACCCTTACATTTTCAGATGTTCTTATAGATATAACACTGTCACATGCAAATAACTATATCACCATCATTCCTCTATTGTAAGTCACTTTGGATAAAAGCATTTGGTAAATGCATGAATGTAAAAGTAAATCAGGGCCACTGCATGCAGTTTACAAGCCGTCTGCACTGATTACTCCAAAACAAACAGAACAAAATAGAGAGACAGAGAGGAATTATTTTGATTATTTGCTGCAGAAAGACTCTCATCCCTGTCAGTCTGGACACAAACTCCATCCAGAATACCAAGTAGCTCAGATCCAATTTTAATTCACTCATGCTCTCCATTTGAGCCAGTTAAACGTGAACAACTATTTTTTCGTGGCAGATATGTGACAGTAGGCTGGATTAAGGCTATTTTCTCTACCCAGATTTCTCTTTTAAATGAGGGTCTTGTGATCCATACTTTCATCTATTTTACATGATCATTACAGCACATACAAAGACGACGCAACGTAACCTGTCACAAAACCCTGCAAAACACACGTCTCTGTAAGGTGAACACCACACGCCATTAAGAGAATCCATGTCAATCCCTGCTGGAGAAATAGCAGGCTTTGGCCATTTATTTGTGGTGATGGACAGCTCTACAATAAAGAACAAACTACCAAAGATGTTTCAAACAAATGGAAACAGTTTGGAGCTCGTAATTAAAAGTTGATGGTTTTTGTGTTTTGTGTTTTTTTTTACTTTTGACATAAATAATAACGAGGCTTTGCAAAATACACATCTGTATAAATCTAAATACTGCATCTGTTCCAAAATATTGTGGGCTTCCTTCCTATAGACAGCCTTTTAACACACTTTAAAACAAAGGCTAATGCAAAAAGATAACGCTGCCTTGTAAGATACCTCAATCTGAACATATTCTATGCACCATTGCATGTAACCTTTAGAAATGCAACACACACCAAGCTTACTAGGTTTTTCAGTCATGAAAAGAAGTCAGCCCTTGATGGCTCGGCTGCTACGGCAGACAGATGCTCTCTTCGTTCTAATAAAGTCGAGATCACAAACAATAAGGCCACTAAGAGTCAGGCCTGACTGACTGATTCATTAAAATGAGAAGAAAAGGTCACGGCCCTGGAGGACGAGTTACACAGGAGCATTGAAGTTGTGATGGACATCCAGTGACTGTCCACAGAAGCAGATCTTCATGAAAAACCCACAATGATCCATCTGTACTGGACAACATGCCATTAATCTGGCTTCCTCTACCGATGAGATCATGCACTACTGCCCTCAAAGAGACAAGCTGTCCATGATCATGCTCCATTACTACAACTATTTTCTATGTGTGTGCTATAATGCTAATTTTAACAATTTTCTTCCCTGGAACCTGGAAAAGATAGAACATAACCATAATAGTAAAGCACCATGCAATAAAGAGAATGAAATTAATAAACTACTTTGTCGGATTATTGTGGAAACTTCACTGGGCTCATTATGGGTTGTTTATTATGCTAATGGCGGTTAATCTTTAACTTTATAAACAGTAAAGCAGAAGTTCCCAAACTTCTTATCAATTTCCCTTCTCTCAAAGCCATGCTTTTTTTCTTATTAGAGCATAATGACGCTGTTTGAGGGACAGCTGATTGCTTGAAAGGATTTGGGATGCCACTAATTACACACATTAAAAGGCCGTGTTAAAAAAACCCAGATAAGAGCCTGTATAATTAAGCTTCCCACTCACTTCCCTTTAATGGCTGTATGTGTGTGTGTGTCAAGAGACCCCACGAGTGCAATGGATGACATTTTGAACAGTGGGAAAACATGTGATTTGGACTTGGCAGATCCGTCAGTGTGCAGCTGTATGATCCGTTGATGCATGTGCCGATAGGAATCTCTAAGGAATGTTTGCGATGATGCCTCCAGAGCAGAACAACTAATAAAAACTATTATGTAAAACTAGTGAAAGAATTAAAAAATCTATAACAACTTAAATTTGCAAAAGAATGAAAAATGCACTGCAACTATGACGAAAATCTATAAATATTTACATTTGCAAAATAATTAAACTGACACTGCAACTATGACGGAAATCTGAAATCTATACAAAACTTTCATTTGCAAAAGAATGAAAATGGCACTGCAACTATGACAAAAATCTATAAAAATTTAGGCCTACATTTGCAAAAAAAAAAGAAAAGGAAAATGACACTGCAACTATGATGAAAATGTAGGAAAACTTACATTTGCAAAAGAAAGAAAATGGCACTGCAACTGTCGGAAATCTAAATTCTATAAAAACTTGAATTTGCAAAAAAATTAAAATGGCACTGCAACTGACGAAAATCTACAAAAACCTTAGGCCTGCATTTGCAAAAAAAAAAAAAATTTAAACGACACTGCAACTATGATGAAAATGTAGGAAAACTTACATTTGCAAAAGAAAGAAAATAGCACTGTGACTGACAGAAATCTAAAATCTACAAAAACTTACATTTGCAAAATAATGAAACCGACACTGCAACTATGATGAAAATCTATAAAAACTTATTTGCGAAAAACAAAACTAATGTGCATACAGCAAGGTTATTTTCGTAAACGAAAACTGAAACTAAGACTAAAACTATTGGTCAAAAAACATTTTCGTAAACTGAAATAAAATTAAAAATTCATAATAAATGAAAAACTAAAACTAAACTAAACTAACAACAACAGTTACTGAAAAACTAACTGAAATAAAATGATAATTAGCAAAAATAAATTATAGTTTTCGTTATTAAGCTCTTTACTTTGGCGGTAAATCTGACCTGTGGCTGTATAAGGAAATGCCTGATATGGCGCTTCATACGCGTGAAGTTTCTGAGGCGATTAACCGCTGTCCTGCTGTGACGCGCTCAATGAAGGACCATAACGTAGAACACATGGCTAGTGCTCAGCGGCTGTTCATAAAGGATGCATCTGTTGCAGTGGAATGGGAAATAACACAAGGTAATAAGAGGCAAGTTGGACTTCCTTTAACTTGAGCGCAGCATTTTTAGAATGCCGTTTCATTTGCGAGACGCGGGTGCGACAGCAAAACAAGTTCGTCAAGCACAAAAAACTTTAATGTAGCCTACTAGGCTACTATGTTTGAGATGTCATGTTTTCATGGATATTGACAGGCTGAAAGGTGCTGTTATTATCATTGTTTTTATAAAACATTTACTGCATTACATTCCTTCTTCTTCGTCTTCTCACACTATCCTACCCCTAAACCTACCCATCACACAACTTTCTGCATTTTTACATTTACAAAAAAACTAATTATGTATGATTTATGCATGAGTCTGTGTGCATTCAGGTTTAAGTTTCCACCAGGATAGAAAAACATGTACACACTCAAACATTGCATAGATGTTTCATTATTTAATCACACTGGCTACACAGCAGGTTGTGTTGGCTGTAGTCAGAATAATTGAGCTGGGTTTTTTTTTTTAAGTACCAGTGGCCACTCTGCTACATTTACAGCTGAAATAAAGTAAACTAGGCATGTTTAACAAGATTTCATCTTTAATATGAATTAGTTTGTCTGAATTTTTCATATTTTTTTCTTGTATACTGTTCTTTTAAGTACTTTTTTTATTTTTATTATTAAGATGTCTGCACAAGAGTTAACTGTAATCTGGGAAAACATTAAACTTTGCTGAAATTAAGCGTCTCGCTTTGGTCTACATTGGAAGTGCTCTGTTTTCTCCACTAAACTATAATTACTAGAACTAAAACTGAAACTAAATAAAATAAAAACTAAATAGAAATGTGTTTGCAAAATAAAAACTAAACTAAAACTAACAAAACCATTAATAAAACTAACTAAAACTAAACTGAAATTTAAAGCAAATTTGAAAACGATATTAAAATAAAAACTAATTTAAAAAAGCAAAACTATAACAACCTTGGCATACAGTTCATCAAATTAAACAAATCTACATAGATTTGCATAGTAAACGTCTCAGGTTACGTATGTAACCCTGGTTCCCTGAGAGGGAACGAGACGCTGCGTTGAGACGCGGTGGGAACGCTCTGCGTGATTGCGTCGTGAAGCACGTGTATAATCAGTCCAATGGAAGAGCGAGACGTCATAGGCGGTGACGTCATAGACCAGGAAGCTATAAAGCACACCAGAAAACAGACCGCGACAGCTTCTGAAAAAGCCTGAAGCAAGTCGATCAGGGCATGCAGGAAGTATGGCGGGAGAACGCAGCGTCTCGTTCCCTCTCAGGGAACCAGGGTTACATACGTAACCTGAGACGTTCCCTTTCAAGGGAACTCGAGCTGCGTTGAGACGCGGTGGGAACCCCATACCCACTACGCCATAAGACAAATGCCCGTTCTGTGTGAAGTCCTTGCGCACACTAGAAGCAAGCAACCTAGCCCCGGGAGTGGAGAGGTGTAGGTCATAAAATCTGACAAATGTATGAGGTGAGGACCAGCCTGCCGCATTACAAATATCCTGAAGGGAAACACCCGAAATTAAAGCCTAGAGGCAGCCATACTCCTAGTAGAATGGGCCTGAACAGCCACAGGTGAACGCTGTCCGGCCGCTTCATAAGCAAGTGAGATAGCCTCAACTATCCACTTGCTCATTATCTGTTTAGATGCAGGGCAACCTATCTTAGGTTACCCGAAGCAGACAAATAATTGTTCTGATAAACGCCACTGAGCAGCTCTGTGGACCTAAGCATCCAAAGCCCAGACAGGGCATAACAGATTTAAGATTTTCCTGATCTAGGGTATTAAAGGTGGAGGACAGAAGGCCTGGAGCACAAATGACCCGCACATTTAGTAGGGACCTAGAAATACAACCCGATCTGGGGTGAAGAAATACTACCACCAACCAGGTGCAAATCCAAGTACGTGCAGGCCTCAGCCTCATGTACCACGGAGAAGACGAAATTAAGGATCTCTCCTCAGAGATAGCCCAGCAAAGAAACATTCATTACAGAAATCAAGTACTGTACCAAAAGGGCAGAAACGAGATTCAGAAGGCGTTCTCTGCACCAGGCAGAGAACAGCATATTAGTCTTCTCGTGGAGTGAGCTCTAGACTGGAGTATGGTCTCCACGACCTCGGTCGAGAAACCTGAATCTATGAGCTGGGCCCCCTCAGAGGCCGAGCCCACAGTATCCACAACTCCAGAGCTCCCAGGAGCAAAGATATCGGGAAAAGCGTATAGGTGTAGTGGCAACCACACCTATTACATTACATCCAGTCCAAGCGGAGCTGGATGCGTGAGGGAGAAACACAAGGGAAATGCATTGTACAAGCGAGAAGGCCAAAAGTAACTACGTTGGACGCAACTGCCATGAGCCCCAGCCAAAGACCGTTCACCGAGCGGCCACTCATGACCGCCCCCCATCCTGTGAGGGAAGCATCCGTCGATAGCGTGACGCGTCGACAAGAAGCACCCAGCACTGGGCCCTGGGCGAGGAACCAAGGTTTCTTCCACATGACCGAGGCACGAAGGCATAGCCGCGTGACCTTGATCATGCGAAAAACGGATTTCCCCTCGGAGAAAACCCCTTGGTCCCGAGCCACCACTGCAGGGGTCTCATGTACAGAAGGCCAAAAGTAACTACGTTAGACGCAACTACCATGAGCCCCAACAGTCTCAGAGACTGTTTGCAGTGAGTGACTGACCTAGTTTTACATTCTTTACGGCTGTGAGAATCGCAGAAATACGTGCAGGAGACAGACGTGCTTGCATTGTTGTCGAATCCCATAATACACCTAGAAAGTGGTCCTCAAGCTGGGAGGAGTACACTCTTTTTGGTGTTGAGCCGCAACCCCAACCTCCTTATGTGGGACAGAACGACATCTCGATGTTGAACTGCCAAAAGCTCGGACTGAGCTAAAAATCAACCAATCATCGATATAATTTAATACGCGAATGCCCTGGAATCTCAGAGGAGCCAGAGCTGCATCCACGCATATTGTAAAAGGTGTGGGGTGATAACCTAGGCCGAATGGAAGAACCCGATACTGGTATGCTTCGCCCCTGAAAGCAAACCTCAGGAACCTCCTGTGATGAGGATGGAAGATAAGTAAGCGTCCTTTAAGTCTATTGTGACAAACCAGTCCTCGGACTGAATCTGTGACACAATCATATTTAGCGTAAGCATAATATGCTGTTTAATTGACGCAGGTCTAGCGTAGGACGCAACCCCTCATCCTCTTTCGGAACAATGAAGTAATGGCAGTAAAACCCTGACTGTCTGCCGGGAGGAGGAACCCCTTCTACAGCTCCTTTTGCAGAAGTGTCAGTACTTCCTGCTCCATAACCAAAGCCTGCTCGGGGTCCACCACAGTGGGGAGGACCCCTAGAAATCTGGGCGGACAAGAACCGAATTCTGAACCCTTTCCTATAGTGTGCAGGACCCACCGAGAAATATGTGGCAGTAGTTTCCACGCTGCCAGAAATTCTACTAGGGCAACCAGTCTCTCAAGACTGGCCTCTGGATTTGGTTGAACAGTCAGTACGGTGCCCTGAAGCGGCGAACCGGCAGGGAACAACCGAACTGACCGTTCTACGACCCTCCTCGGAGGATCGTATGGGGACGCTGACACCTCGGTGCCCTGAACGGCGAACCGGCAGGGAACAACCGAACTGGCAGCGCTGCGACCCTCCTCAGAGAGTCGCACCCCAGAGGGCGCCGAGGAGAAACGATTTCTCAAAACCGTCCCTGCCCCGGAGGAGCCCTCAGAAGCTTCATTAGAGATGACAGTCCTCAGATCTTGCCTCCCTTTAAATAACTTAGTTCCAATGACCCTCCTCGGAGGATCATTGGAAAAAGCAGGCACCTCGGCACCCTGAAACGGCGAACCGGCAGGGAAACCGAACTGACTGCTCTACGACCCCCCTCGGAGGATCGTTTGGGGACACTGACACCTTGGTGTCCTGAATGGCGAACCGGCAGGAAAACCGAACTGGCAGCGCTGCGACCCTCCTCAGAGAGTCGCACCCCAGAGGGCGCCGAGGAGAAACGATTTTCTCAAAAACCATCCCTACCCCGGAGGGGACCACCCTTTAGAAGCCTGATAGCCTCGGCATCAGGGCTTCCTATTGTCCAAGCTTTTTTAGAGATAAAATAGTCCTCAGATCTTGCATATCTCTAACTGGCTAGACTGCTACCGCCACCCAAGTCCCCTTTGATTGTGGAGGAGCCCAAATGGCGATGCTCGCTGTGCTGCGAGGAGCTTAGTAGACTGAGACTGCTCCGCCCAGCAGTCTCAGGAACATAGATTGGTGAGGAAGAAACCTCTGGAACGCCGCTGAACGGTTTATTCTTAGTTTCTTGAAAGCGGAGCATCCAGAAGAACAGACATAATTTTATCTTATTTTTCTTTACTTTTAAATCAGAAAAACGTATATATATATATATATATATATATATATATATCAGTCCGTGGCCACCAGCAGGAAAACAACCGAACTGGCCGTGTGCGACCCTCCTCAGAGAGTCGCCACCCAGAGGACGCAGAGGAGAAACGATTTCTCGAAACCGTCCCTCCCCAGTATAGTTTATCTGTTTTTGCACGACGCAATTCTCGAATAGCGTCAGTGCTGACAACCTCACATTCATCCATGTCTTTATAATTTACCCACCAGCGTTGCCTAAAAAAAATTTTTATTTAGATGGCTGGTGGGTAACGTCGGGGTTAAAAATTATGACGCCGACTCGGGAGAGAGAAAGCTAGCAAGCGTCTCTTTAACCCGAGGCACTGTCATACCATGATACTTAATACCCATAGCATTACTATAGTTAGACGTAGGGTAGGGCTGCACGATATTGGAAAAAAAATGCATTGCGATATTTTTTTCCCAACGATATATATTGCGATATTGCGAGCCATCAATCCAGGCTAAAGTCAATAATTACCATTCCATGATATTATTAATTTCACTAATAAGCAAGCTTCATTACAAGTGACAAAAAGGTCACTTCATATTTTATTCCAAAATTAGAACATATTTCTGTAAACAGAAAAGCAGAACACATTTTTAAATAAAACAGCAGATTTAACATTACACTAAAGCTCCTTTCACACAGAGATTCCGGAAAATACATGGATAAAGTGACCCGGGATTTGACCCGGGTTCGTTTGATTTTGGTTCATTCACACTGCCAGTGATTTTCCGGAATCAGAGTGTGCGTTCACTCACAACCCGTAAAGACACGTGACATCGATGTGACATGTAATGTCTCAGCAGCGTCTATAGTTTGCTTATGAGCTGCGATTTTTCTCTCTCTCTCTCTCTCTCTCTCTCTCTCTCTCTCGAGAAACTACGCTTGTGCATTTTTTTCTCTTATTTGATCATAAACTAGTGCATTACGTACCGTTTCACTAGCCTGCTTTCACTTCACTTCAGCGTCATCATAACGACACGGGATTGATTACGGCTTTTGTTCACACAGGGTGCGTTCCGGGACTGATCCCGGCAATGTTACTAGGTCCCCAACCTGGCATCGATCCCGGGATCAATCCCGGGTCGTGTTTGCGTTCACACAGAAGGCGTTCTGGCAATATCCCGGCAATTTCCCGGGATCAACGCGCTGTGTGAAAGGGGCTTAAGTGATCAGACAAATTGGTTGTGTTTCCTAGTTTTGTGGCCACAACTTTATAACACTCCAGGCAAAGTACCTGTTTTTGGTCAACATCCTCCTTTTTGTAGCCGAAATAGTCCCAAATAGCTGATTTTGACTTTCTTTTTGGTAAGAAGTCATCCTTTTCTTGCAGCGGATCCTCTTCGTCGCTCTTTTTTAGCTACAGGATTGCCAGAGAATGTTGGCTGTGAGCGGTGAGCAGTGGCACAGCGAACCAATCACTGTGCAGGCACGCGGAACGTGCATGTCACCCCAGCAACAAGCCATACAACAAACTTGTGTTTACTGTGTGCTACCGTTCTCTTAATACATCCATGGGTGCTACCCTTCTTCACATCGCACGTTCCGGCGATGTGACTATCGCGCATGCGCACATCGCGATGTCGATGCTAAAACAGAATATCGTTCAGCCCTAACGTAGGGCATTAAACACATAAAATAGAAACCGAGTTATTCCACGATCTTGACACCTCAGTGTGGTGTGGAGATAGGGAAAAACGGCAGTCCCCGACGAGGAGGCTGAGATACAGAGTTTTTCTGTTTTTAGATTTATTTCATCTAATAAACTCCTTATTTTCACTCTCATAAAGTTCAGCTGGCCAGAAAATATTTAACTAGCAACAACACTAGATAAACCTCCTTTTAAAGCTCCTCTTTATTCAACAGAGTTATGAGCTGACTTCTTTATTAATTTATTGAAAACTCAAACATCTGCCTTTTCTTAATATCTTTATTTGTTTTGTTCTCTTTTTCTAAACAAAACACTAACGAAACCAATTCCTCGGAACTGGAAATCGCCAGCACTGGATCTGGCAGGTGAAAGCTGAGATAGGGCAGAGCCCGTCCCAACCCCCGCTGTCAGATCCGTTTGCGAACCCCAAAATGCGAGTCGCCGCCGTGCATCGGCAACAGCGGGACCCGCGCGGGGAGCGCGAACCGAACCGTCCTCCTCGAAGAACGCCCGGCGGGAGCGGAGCGTCCTCACGGACAGTTTCTCGCAATGCTCACAGTCAGCCCCCTCGTGAACTGACTGTGGCATGCTCCACTCCCAAATAGTAACAAAAAGCTGATGTGTGTGTCCCCACCCGTGATATAACGTGGGCAGGGAACAACACAAAAGCTGCTTGCTCTCTTTTGCCATAATATATATATATTGCAACTTGACAGACAACAATAAATATGACAAGGACAGAATACACAGATCGCTTGCTGAAGGCAACAGAAGCTGTCGCGGTCTGTTTTCTGGTGTGCTTTATAGCTTCCTGGTCTATGACGTCACCGCCTATGACGTCTCGCTCTTCCATTGGACTGATTATACACGTGCTTCACGACGCAATCACGCAGAGCGTTCCCACCGCGTCTCAACGCAGCTCGAGTTCCCTTGAAAGGGAACTTTATTTTTCATATTTCAATCAATTCTGAATAGCCTAACTTACACTAATAGTCCTAACAGCCCGGTTCTATCAACACTGCTTTGGCTCCCTATTAAACATCAAATAAATTTTAAAATATTGCTGGTTATCTAAAATAACAAAATCGACTGCTGGCGGTAGATCCTTTTTCCTATTTAGCACAAAAACTTTGGAACAATCTTCCTAACATTGTCGATGAAGCAGACACACTCTGTCAGTTCAAACTCAAACTCTTGAACATGAATACATCGAAAATTTCGAAAGTGGATATTTACATTTTACTTCTAAATGTAGCAGATGGCACATTTAAAGCATGTTTGATGTCGTATTCAGTTGTATATAAGACCCTGGAGCTTTGGTATCATAATCGATAAACACCAATCAGATCATCTGTGTTAGATGTGTAAGACTCTGAGGGTGGATGGATGGCAGCACAGATGGCTCTGGCACTGCACAACATATAAGTGTGTAGAGATCATCCGGTCTTTCCCACCAAATGTTGGAAATGTTTGCACTGTGGTTTATAGCGCAGAGAGCCTTTTAAATACGCAGCTTCACAAGTCTCTTAATTGACTGAATTGTCTAGAGAAGAAAAGACGGAACAATTGTTTTATTTCCAAATACTCTTCATAGAGCTAAAATGTTGGTGAAAAACATGGTTAAATCAGCTAGTCCCTCACCAAACCAGCATGGAAATGCATGCTGGTATAAGCTGGTCTTGTCAGAAAGGATACAAGGACAAACCTTCCTATTTTCCTTCGCTGTGCTAAACAAATCAATATATTTCAGAAACAAAAAGCAGGCGGTCTGCATACAAAACCAGATTAAGTCAGAGAGTGGACGAATCACAGGAAATGTATAGATCATTGCACAACACACCATCACAAACTGGCTTTACCAGCGACAAAGGCAATGAAAAGACCATGACATGAATCACTCAGCTGGAGACTTACAGATATCACGGGCTGAACTGAAGGAGGCGGTTACATGTCTTTGTCTGCTTTCTCTCACACGGGTCTAATTGGACATCTCTGTCTACATAATGACAGCGAGGGGGAAATCTGACTAGCAGACAGTGAACTGGATTAGTACTGTATCTCAGTACTTGCTATAAGGCAGAGTCTATATGTCACACCAAGGGCGTAGGTTTGGTTTTGAGATTGGTGGGGACATTCCCAGAAGCTGAGGAATCAGGAAATTAATAGGATAATGTTAAGATTTTTAGTCTGTATTGACCTTAACATTACGTTAATGAATTCTGTAATGTTAGGACAACTATTAAAGACAAGAAGGGAGTTTAACAGAGACTTAACTTTACTCCGTTCATTGTGCAATGCAATAGTGCAATACGGTATTGTTCCTTGCTTTTTGAAGAAGCCAAACACATGTTTGCATCTGTCATTAAAGGGATAGTTAAGGGGATAGTTCACCCAAAAATTTAAATTCTGTCTCTCCCACAAGTTGTTTTAAACCCTTATGAATTTCCTCCTTCTACTGAACACAAAGGAAGATATTTTGAAGAATGTTGGTAACCAGCCAGTTGATGGGGCCCCACTGACTTCCATAGTAAGAAAAAAAAAATACTATGGAAGTCAAAGGGGCCCATCAACTGTGTGTCTAGTTACCAACATTCTTCAAATTAACTTCTTTTGATGTCAGCAGAAGAAAGAAACTGGTTTGAAACAACTTAATGATGACAGAATTTGAATTTTTTAAGGAAACTATCCCGTTAACAGAAATTAACTTTTGGCATATTTGTTTCACATCATTTCTCTCCAGTTTGTCCTCTTGGACATGACACACAGCAACTTGTGCCATTGTTCTGAGCCATGTTATCAGTCTCCTAGGAGCAATGAAAATTATTTCAGCCTCAGCTGATGTGACTTGGATGGCAAGGGTTTTAACTTGATCAAACAGATTCATGTTTAATGTGGACTGTCCATAGTCGTAATGATTTATATACTGTACAAAGTGTATTCTATCCCCCTACACTAACCCTATCACAGATAACTTTCTGCGTTTTCAAACTTAATATGATTTATAAGCTGGTTTCCCAAAAAAAAAAAAAATCCCACAAGGATTTCGGAAATTGCCATTTTTGTGTGGACATTTTGTCTTTGTCCCTACAAAAATGGCAATATACGAAAATCTTGTCCTTGTGGGTATTTTCTTTATTTTATTTTCTTCCTTTTTTGGAAAACGGCTTAGCTAAATCATACTAAGTGATGTTTTTACTAAGTTTCAGTGCTCTATGCGCGCGCGCACACACACACACACACACACACACACACACACACACACACACACACACACACACACACACACACACACACACACACACACACACACACACACTAACGATTATGTTTGCCACTTATCTTGCCATTGTCATACATTAATATTGTAAAAAATGAACTGTCCCCGAATCATTTGACGCGATTTGCCCCTGTATTTTTGTGCACAGAACTATAGATTACTCCCTAGCTTACTGCATCTAGGAGTTTTCCTTCGAGGAGTTGTGCCGCTTCGCACAATCAAATGTAGCTACAGCCTCTCACAAGTTAGAAAGAAAACACAAAGACAACCAGTTTAGCGATGTGTGTTAAAGGTGCAGTGTGTGATTTTTAGCGACATCTAGCGGTTCGGTTGCGAGTTGCACTAAGGGCTCAGCCCACTGCTCACTAGAGGTCTGCTACCCGACCCGAGCCCGACGGTTCCCGAAAAATGTGCGGGTTTCGGGTCGGGTTAATGTTTAATGAACAGCCTCGCGTTCGGGTCGGGTTCGGGTTTAACTAAGAAAGACTAAATAGGCTATATATATTTTGCGTGCCGTGTGCTTTGCCTGCTTGCTGTGTTGTGGTGACCGGCACGCGAGAGAGAGAAAGTACAAACGTGCGCAGATATGCAATATGTGTATATACACAGTCAGACACACAGGCTCTCTCTCCCTCAAATATAATGATAATGATATATATATAGATAGTGGCAGAGTTTGAGGAGTGGGTGAACGTGCCCCTCGGTGAAACCGCAGATGAAGTTACGCAATACACCACCCGCAACCACGACATGGAAGAAGAGCGGGATCTCTTGGGTTGGTGGAAAAACAACAGCGGTGTTTTCCCCTTACTGTCAAAACTGGCCCGTAGTATCCTCAGCATCCCTACAAGTAGCAGCAGCAGCGAGAGGAAATTCAGTGCAGCTGGACTAACTTTCAATCAGAGGAGGACGGCGCTGAAACCTTGCATATTGCAAAAATGGTATTTGCTGTGAGAAACTGAATGGACCTCGGGTTCGGGTCGGGTTCGGGCTTAATATGTAAATGTAATTGTCGGGTCGGGTCGGGTTAAATGATTGCGGGTACGGGCCGGGTTCGGGCTTCAGTTTAAAGCCCGTGCAGACCTCACCTGCTCACCCCTCCCTTTCGAAGAAGCTACGGTGCCTGAAACTGGACAAACATATCGTCGTCTGAGACAGCAGAGAATGGCCAGAGTAAGCCAAGAGTGTTTAACATTGTCACTGTTTCTGTACCACAGTCCACTATAAACCACATCATGGATAAAGTTTACAAAGCCATAGTCAGGTGAGGATCAAGGGTCTTAATATATAATATAATAATAGTAATCAGCTGATTGTCTCACAAACGTAACCAGCACATTTCCCCCCACATTGCATCCCATAATACAGTGATGGAGAAGAACCACATGAAACTATGCAACTATATATTTTTTCTAACAGGGTAGTAAAAGTTTAGCTGGCTAAATATGAGCTTTTACTGTGGCTGAGCTGGTTAAAGCGTAAAGCCTTGTTTAAACTCGACGCGTCCGCATGAGCCCAAAGGTGCGCGCGGCAAAAATGGCATGATTGTAACAGCGCGCGCGCCTCTGCATCCCCTAGACACCATTTACTACACACAATAGGCTTTTTTTCCTCTGAATTTGAAAACTCTTCGCGATCGACAATGCTTCCAAGATCGACTTGTTGACCGCGATCGACGGGTTGGTGATTCCTGTAACGTTATTGTTTTACGGTCAATGACAAGAGTACTAATCAGCTGTCTCACAAACGTGCAGCACATTTATCCCCACATAGCAAAGCCATAACAACAGCGAGGAAGAAGAACTAAGTTACATGAAACAATCCAACTACATATTTTACACCAATGAAAAGGGGAAAAGTCGCTACTCGCGGTGTTTATGGCTAGCTTCTAGCTTTCTGCTTCTTCTCTTTCAAGGTAGTGACGAAACGCGCTCTGTAGTTTGTTCGCGTTCGGAGACTCATTTTCCCTGAAGGGATTTTTTTGACTTCGCCCTTTTGTTGAGCGGCTCATCATTTACTGTGGGCTTGGCGGACGAGGAGCCCTACAATCCCACAGTATCCTTCAAGCCTGAGTCTCTTCACATCATGCCTGCCAAGCCTGAGCCTCTTCACATCATGCCTGCCAAGCCTGAGCCTCTTCACATCATGCCTGCCAAGCCTGAGCCTCTTCACATCATGCCTTCCAAGCCTGAGCCTCTTCACGTCATGCCTGCCAAGACTGAGTCTCTTCACATCATGCCTGCCAGGCCTGAGTCTCTTCACATCATGTCTGCCAAGCCTGAGTCTCTTCACATCATGCCTGCCACGTCTGAGTCCCTTCACACCATGCCTGCTGAGCCAGAGCCTGTTTACGCCATGCCTGCCGAGAGCCTGTGTCTTCGGTCAAGAGGGCCGCCGTGCCTGTGTTGGCACCGGAAGATACAGCACTCATCATAGTTGCCACTGCTATTTTGAGTGTGTGGGCAGTACACACATCAGCTCAAGCCCATGAGCCCTCTGCCAAGATGGCCACCGCCGTTCAAGGATCTCGTTCCAAGATGGTTGCCGCTGTTCCAGGGTCTCGTCCCAAGAGGTGCCTCCCTGGCCCCCTGCAATGCCGGCTCCGCCCACGCTCCACGGTCAGGGTCCGCCATGCTACGGTTCTAGCCCTGTTCCCCTGCACGGGCCTGGTCCACCATCCCTCCCAGACTTCATATTTTGTTTTGTTTCGTTTCATGTAAGGCGTCGGGACCGCCCATAGAGGGGGGGATATATCACGATTTGGTTTTGCTTCATGTCATTCATGTCCCCTGTTCTAGTCATGTGTTCTGTGTTGCCATTGGTTGATCGTTTCATCGTTCACAGGTGTCTCCTGTCTTGTCATTAGTCCTTGTGTATTTAAGCCCTCATGTTTGCCATGTGTCCTTGTCAAGTATTGTTTCCTGTAACTTCTATTGGTAAGCTTTATGTCCATGTTTATGTTTTGAGTTCATGCCATCCTTTGTTTTATGTTTGATCACGTTTGGTAAATAAACTGCACTTGGGTTCTCTACAAACTTGCCTTCAGTGGACTTATACTGTATTATAAATGTTTAGATTTGTGCTACAAGCAATTCGATTTAAACATTTTGAATTTTAGATAGCATTCCTATGCCAAGAAAATTTACCTCTCAAATCTGTGTCATTTACCCCTTACCCCACAGACTATTTCAAGTAAAAAATAATTAATTTAATGTTTAATAGCTTTCTGTAGTGAATATTTCAATGTTCAATTAACTTCACTGGAGTAAAAAATGTGTCTCAACTAGCCCCAATCTTCCCTACAAAACCACTTTTACCTGTCCTGAATATGTCAAGAAAAATATCACAGGCATGTTACAAGTCCTTACAGTTATCAATATTCACCGTAAAAAAAAAAAAGAAGAAGGTGGAAATACAGTTTAAGCCCAGCAAAAATAAAATTCTGGAATTAATCTGAATACTGGTCTCTAGATGCATATGTGGAAAAATCTCACAATGCTTATGTATACAGTATACATGTCATTTTCTATTTGTTATATAAACCACTGTTTGTAAAATCTCCAGAAACAAAGCATGCAGTAAATTTATATGATATTCACATTCATGGCCTGTAGAGATACACATTATGTAAAGTAAACAGGCAGGAGAGAAGTAAAGCGTGCATTCTGGTGGGCGGACGCGCATGTGCGGTGGGAGTTCGGCCTGTCGATAATGAGCGTGGCTATAGAACTACTTCAAAGCTGATGAAAACTGTAGCCTCACAGGCTTAATGTTGGAAATAATGACCTGCAGAGGGCATAATGATGGCAGAGAAACACCTCCCCATGAAATATTCGTTCACTTAAGCTGCACTCTCCTTTGGTCCAATCAGCCTGATTTGAGGAACTTTTTGATGGTCTACTTCATCAGGCCTGTAGGTTACCCACGGATCTGAATCTACAGGGCTGTGCACCTGTAGTCACATTAAAAATATATCTTGATGAAACACTCAAGATTTTCCAGTTATTTACATGTTAGGTCAAATAAATATCCTGCATTAAAGGGTTAGTTCACTAAAAAATAAAAATTATGTCATTAATTACTCGCCCGTCATGTTGTTCCAAGCAAGACTTCCGTTCATCTTCAGAACACAAATGAAGATCTTTAATGAAATCTGAGAGCTTTTTGTCCCTCCATTTACAGCTACGCAACTACCACTTTCATACCCCAAAAAGGTTGTAAAGATATCACAAAAATAATCCATGTGACTCCAGTGGTTTAACTACTGGAATCACACGGCTTACTTTTATTATGTCTTTACTACCTTTCTCGGGTTTGAAAGTGGTAGTTGAGTAGCTGTCAATGGAGGGACAGAAAGCTCTCAGATTTCATTAAAGATCTTCATTTGTGTTCTGAAGATGAACGAACGTCTTACGAGGTTTGGAACAAAACGAGGGTGAGAACCGTAATTAATTACATTCATTTTCATTTTTGGGTGAACTTGTCACTTTTAACAAGTGCCCCAGTGATCCTATATGATGCCATATTATTTGTCTCATATTCTCTATGACTAGACATCCCTCTACAGGCTGTGAGAGGAACATGCACACCTTTATTTAACATCTTGTTGCATCAAATACGTGCTGTATAAATAATTAACCAACAGATGTCAAATGTTATTCTGTTTACAGTCTTGAGAGTATAAGTACAACTATTAGACATGATATTAGTTGGAAAGGAAAAACAGAATGAATCCTATAAAACAACCGGACAATCAAGAACTAACAGAGAAAAGAAACTTATAAAGTAGGCCTAATACCTAAATTATTAACTATTTTTCATAGCTGTATGAAAATTCTTCAAGTATTTCAAATTTTTGTGTTAAAAAAAACAGCATGCTGGTTCGAAACGACATGAGAGTGAGGAGATTATTACATACTTTTCATTCTGATTGAACTACTCTGTTAATGACAGCAACAGGTACATCTCAGCTGTAGTTTGTGATTCATTTACCCCATGGAGAAGTGTTAGATTATAGTGAAGGAGACAAAGAGAACTATACAGCCGCAGGCTTCTATCAGCTAATATCAAAGATTACATCTGAAAATTCAATCAAAAATACGAACACAGCAGTTTTTGCCACCAGAGGGCGAAAGCGCAAAACAATTCCATTCATCATTATTGACTATTACCTCTAGAGAGATATTTGATTTTTTTTTTACTTTACAACACTTGAATTGTTTAATTTAATCTATGCAATATTATATTAATGAACCTTTAATGCATGCTTATTTATTTACTAATATGGTTAATGGTTATGCACACTCTTAATCATTTTATTTATTGTTTTATCAATGTAATACATGCATTCTTATGAGCTCATATTAACCAATAGACAAGAATATATATTTTTTAAATCATTTGCCACACCTCTGGACTCAAGGGCGTAGGTTTGGTTTTGAGATTGGTGGGGACATTCCCAGAAGCTGAGGAATCAGGAAATGAATAGGATAATATTAAGGTTTTTAGTCTATATTGACCATAACAATACGTTAATGAATTCTGTAATGTTAGGACAACTATTATAGACAAGAAGGGAGTTTAACAGAGACTGAACTTTCCTCCATTCATAGTGCAGTGCAATAGTGCAATTAGGTCTTGTTCCTTGCTTTTTGAAGAAGCCAAACACATGTCTGTATCTGTCATTAAAGGGATAGTTAAGGGAATAACCCACATGAAAATTCTGTCTCTCCCACAAGTTGTTTTAAACCCTTATACATTTCCTTCTTCTACTGAACAATAAGGAACATATTTTGAAGAATGTTGGTAACTAGACAGTTGAAGGACCCCATTGACAACCATAGTAAGAGAAAAAAATACTATGGAAGTCAATGGGGCCCATGAACTGTCTAGTTACCAACATTGTTCAAAATAACTTCTTTTGTGGTCAGCAGAAGAAAGAAACTGGTCTGAAACAACTTAATGATGACAGAATTTTCACTTTTTAAGGAAACTATCCCATTAACAGAAATTAACTTTTAGCATATTTGTTTTCACATCCTTACTGTCCAGTTTGTCCTGTTGGACATAACACACAACAACTTGTGCCATTGTTCTGAACCATGTTTTCAGTCTCCTAAGAGCAATGAAACTTATTTCAGCTTCAGCTGAGACTGGGATGACAAGGGTTTTAACTTGATCAAACAGACTTCTCATTTCAACAGACCAAACAATTTTGTGTTTTCATGTTTAATGTGGACTATTCCATAGTCTTAATGATTTATACTGTACATAGTGTATTCTATCCCCCTACACTAACCCTAGCACAGATAACTTTCTGCATTTTCAACAAAAAAAACTTAGTATGATTTATAAGCAGTTCTCCAAAAAAAAAAAAATCCCCACAACGATTTCGGAAATTGCCATCTTTTTGTGGACATTTTGTCTTTGTCCCTACAAAAATGGCAATATACGAAAATCCTGTCCTTCTGGGTATTTTCTTTCTTTTCTTCCTTTTTTGGAAAACTGATCATTATTATGATATTTAAGTGATGTTTAGGCTACTCCGTGATGTTTTCAGTGCTCTTTGCGCGCGCGCGCACACACACACTTACGACATGTTTGCCACTTATCCTGCGATTGTCACACATTATATTGTAAAAACGGAGCTGTCCCCGAATCATTTGACGCGATTTGCCCCGTATGTTTGTGCACAGAACTGTAGATTACTCCCCAGTTTACCGCATCGAGGAGGTTTCCTTTGAGGTGCATAAATTGCCGCTTCGCACAATCAAATGTAGCTACAGCTTCTCACAAGTTAGAAAGAAAACACAAAGCCAATCAGTTTAGCGATGTGTGTTCAGGAGGCGGGACTCAGATCTATTAACCGTTTGTGTTCCAGGATTTGCGCATTTTTCTCAGAACGCTCTTATAAGAGATGTTTATCTAAATTAGATGTTTCCTGGTTAAATAAAATAAGAACTACGCAAACCCCACTGGCAACAGTGGTTATATATAAAAATATTTGCATTTTTGATCGAAATTATTGCTAGGGACAAATCAGTGTCACTGGATATTGGTAGGGACACGTCCCTAGCGTCCCTACTAAATTCTACGCCCCTGCCTGGACTACATGAACCAGAAAAAAAAGCTGATTAAAAATGGTGAAAACTTCTATGAAATCTAAAAGTGTACACTTCATGCTCTTGTAGCGCAATAAACAAACCAACAATTAAATAAATATATTAATTTAATTAATTAATTAATTAAGTAGACTTCCATTCAAAATTTGGGGTCAGTAAATGTTTTTAATGTTTTTGTCTCTTCTGCTTGCTTACCAATGCTCCATTTATTTGGTCATAAATACAGTAATAATTTAAAATGACGTTAAGACTTCATGATTTTTTTTTTTAAATATATTGTAAAATGTAATTTATTCCTGTGATCAAGGCTGAATTTTCAGCATCATTACTCCAGTTTCAGTGTCACACGATCCTTCAGAAATCATTCTAATATGCTGAATTGATGCTCAAGAAACATTTCTTATTATTATAAAAGTTGTCATGACAACTCTTAGGCCCCATCCACACTACTACGTTTTGGTTTAGAAACGGAGACCTTTTGCTACGTTTGCACCTCCCGTACAACAACAGCCTGGACTACCAGTTACGTTAGTGCAGGTAAATTCTGCATTTTACAATGCTATAACTGTACATGCGCCGGAGGCAAGCTATTATTCGAGCCATCTGTGACAATTCCCGTGTGCAGCGGCGGTATCGACCGTACATGGAGCGTCGGTTTTGGGTTAAGCCGGGAAGAACCAGCGCATGGTTGGATAATTTTATCAAGTTGTAGTTCCTGAGGAATGGTGCGAAAACTTTTGAATGTCCAGATCGGCTCTTATCAACCCCAGTGAAATCTGAGGAATCCTCAATCTGTGTCCTGTTTACACCGGCACGCGCATGCCCAGTGTAGGTGAATGGTGACGTGATCCACGTTTTCAGTCGTTTTAATGTGGACGGAGATCAGTTATAATACGCAGCTAAAACGCTGGTGTGGACGGAGATGGTATTCGATTGAATTATCCGTTTCTAAACTAAAATGCAGTAGTATGGATGGGGCCTTAATTTAATGGATATGACAATTTTGATATGTTTGGTCTTGGGGGAATAGATCTGCTACACTGCCGATGTTGTTGCTGCTGCAGAGCAAGTAACGTTACGGGACTTTCTACTGCCAATAAATACTGACATAAGACATGCTGCTGCTGTACAATATAGCGTACATGAATTACCCGTAGCAGATCTATACAGGTGGAGCTGGGGAAGGTGGAGTGTTTCTGAAAGCGCACTGCAACTGCCAAGGCAAATGCTGACCAAGTATTGAAGGTTGAGCAGCTCATTGGCTACTGATACAGCAGGAACCAATCAGCCGTGCCCTATAGAGAATGATGTGATTGTTAGCAGATTGAGTTAATGACTATCAGCCTCCGCCATCTAGAGTTTCATGACAGAACTTTGTATTTAAAAACAGTTAATATTTTTAACTGCATGATAAACTGCATCATTTTTTTCAGGATTCTTTGAAGAATAGAAAGTTCAAAAAGACACCATTTATTTGAAATGATAAATACAAATCTTTACTGTCTCCTCAGATCAACTGAATGCATCCTTGCGCAATACAAGTATTAATTTCTTTAAAAAAAATCTTACTGACCCCAAACTTTTGAACGTTAGTGCTTATTCAACGCATACATTACTTTAACTTTCTAGGCCTCTATCGCAATTTATGACAGAATAAACTAAAATGAGGTTTAAAAGTAAACTATGCCTGCAAAATCCATTGGAAGACAAATTTCAGAAGCATGTTTTTTACTAGCATCTTGGTAACAGAAAAATTCCGTTGATGAGTGTTACTCAGTTTGATTGAGTTATTAAATGTTTTTAGCTTTTTGATGAGGTAATAAGCAGTCCACATGAACCCTGGGAAGGTGACTAACGTCTCTAGCTCTATGATGCAGTTCTCCCGGCTAGTGTACAGAAGCAGCATTATTCAATCAAAACAACTATTTACTGTTGGTCAGGGGTGTGACATGTTATTTCTATTTGAATAAGGCCTTCTTAACACGAGCAGTAGGTCTGCAGGCAGTCTGCCGCACCACAGGGCGCAATACAACGGGTGGCCTTTTCCACAAACCTAATTCATGAAATCCGCTTGAAAGCAAGATTAGGCTACATGTAATACGCTGCCGGATCGATCATGCACAATGTACATGTCACGTTTCTGCATTAAGCAGAGTCTGAGGTCATAGGAATTTGCTGTTAATGTTCAACGATGTTTCAATTATACGAGGAACTTATTAAAATTGACCTTCATCGCTCATTATTGCAGTATGATGTCACTACTACCAATCTACAAAGGTTAAGTCATTCTGGGCTCCTTTCCAGTTTTACACAATCTTACTACAATATGACAAGAAAAACTGGTTTGAAAAGACTCTACAGTAACACAGTGTTGAATGAAATTCCCAACCAGTGAAAACATGCACGTTTCTTGTTCTCTGGCCCTTCATGGTTATTGTGCATGAGATGTGATTTGATTATCTAATCCGAGATAAAGGGCATATGACTCACAGCATATCTGCAATGGGGGGAAATATGTCTGTGTTCTATCGCAACCCACGTGCTGCTTTATTTATTTATTTTGCTCAAAGCTAGTGAAGTCATACCAAGGGACTTCCTGAACACTGGGTTCATTCACACCATCCCCCAGTTGGGGCCCAAACAAGCTGTTGCCTAGCAATCGAGGAAACGCTACAAGATGCTTTTTTGTCTGAGAGGCAAAGAGCTGTGAAGTCACAAAGGTTCACATAGGCCGATGCCATCAAAAGCGCAAAGTTCTGTTCATTTCTGCTCAGATTTAATGACCAAAATAACGGCAGCAAGCATCTGCTGTATCAAGGTAACTAAGCCTATCGATGATTAACTGCTTTAATTTGGAGCAATTTGGAGACATAAAGAGAACAGGTGTTTCATAAAGGAGCACGTGCCATGACACTCAACCGCCCCATATACAGTATAGGGTAACAACAGGGGTAAAGGCACACCAGGGTAAAAGGTGCCTTTGATTTACACAAATCCGCCGCGAACTCTATGGGTGCCGCCATCTTACCTGCCGCCATTAGGCTACGGCGTGCCTGCTAAGGGTGACGGAGTGACACTTAAAACCGAACGCTGTCATTACTACCTGTGTTGCTAATATGTTCACAAGCTTCACAAGTTGCAAATAAGTGTTTCCCCTACCATTGTTTTGTAATAATACTATACCCCGCAAATGCCGCAATAATACTAAATATCCCACGTGTTCTGTGTGAATGAATGGTGCAGTCACACACACACGCGCTGAAGTGTGACGCTCAAGCTGTTTATTTGCCTATATGAGGACAGGACTGCATGAACTTCCTCGAGTGGCGCTTGATTCCTGCCGAGGCCAGAGATGTTACATATTATAAATAGTTTTTCAGCGAGAGAAATACAATGTGTGGCGGGAGAGCGTGACAAAAGACCGAAATGAATGACTGAGCCCTGCAACTACTTTACTTTCTCTCGCCCGCAAAAATACTTTTTTTCTGTACCTCCAAATAGTTTCAAGTTAGCCTACGTGTCGCCACCATACACATCAGCATAAATGCTCCTGACAAATTATTTGTTACTAAAGCATTAACACACAAACCACTGTTAATTTAACATAAAAGCAAGCAGGCTACTGCGTGCATGGTTTGGCGTGACTGAATGCGTGCAAAGTGCCCTTAATAATTCCTAAAAAGCTGACATCAGTTCATCTCGATCTCACACATCTCTGTTCCCTTTCGAACGGTCACTTCGTATTGCGTAGCTATACGCAGTGGGGAAACTCCTTTTCCTCGATTTACTGAAGCCTTTATGTAAAGCGCATTTGCAGCTGCACACCTAGAACACGAGCGTCTGGCTCGCTCACAGGCTGCGCTGCGGCAACTGCACATCCAATGGCTCGGGCACCTCAGGCTGAAGGCTTGTTCCACGGCGAAGGCTCAATAAATGGTCAAATGGGCTAGCCCGCCAAGGGGGCGTGACCTCAGTCTATAATAGTCCCCGAATTCGCCATTATTGCAGATTTTACTCCTTCAGCGACAAACTTCACGTCTCTGACCATTTATTGAGCCTTCGCCGTCGAACAAGCCTTCAGCCTGAGCGAGCTACAGTTCAGCAGACGACACATTTCACCGTGTTTCTCCTGACGCCGTCTCTCCTGAGGCTATCTGGCGATATCCTTTTCATTACTCATTGTATTCTGTGTGTTTTATCTGTACGAGCGTTGTTTCAAATGCCTCGTGTCAAGACCTGCGCCACATGCAGATGCAAGCTGCACGAGGCGGACGAACACGCTAGCTGCATTCCATGCCTGGGACTTCACCATGCGGAGAATGCACTGTCTGCCGGCGGATGTGCGGCCTGCGAGAGCATGCCTATCTCCGTGCTGCGAACTCGGCTAGCCCTCTCCCGTGACGGCGACGCCGCCTCTCCCACGCTTCCTTCTCCGGCCCTACATCAGCCGAGGAAGGAGAAGCGCCGCAGCCAACGGCAACCGGAGAGCATGGATGTTAGTGAACGCACGCCGGCCACGTCCCCGCGTGCCTCACTCTCTCCAGCTCGTTCATCTCCGGTCCTGTTCGAGGGAGATCAGGGCTTTTTCCCGAAGTACACGAGGAGCTTACCAAGGCCTGGCGCACTCCTTATTCTACACGAGGCCCCGCAGTTTTCGCGACGCTCTCCTCCGTGGACGGACCAGCGGAAAAAGGCTATGAGTCGTTGCCGCCCCTCGAAAGGGCGTTGGCCGCTCATCTCTGCCCGAACACAGCTGCTAGCTGGCGAACTAGAGCTGTTCATCCCAACAAGCCGTGCCGTAGCACTTCAGCCCTCGCTGGACGCGCGTATTCCGCCTCTGGTCAGGCTGCATCGGCCCTGCACACGATGGCCGTGCTGCAGGTTTACCAGGCCAAACTCCTCCGGTCTATGGACGAGGCTGGCCCGGACTCTGAGGCCTTTTGGGACCTTCGAAGCTCCACGGACCTGGCCTTGAGAGCTACCAAGGCCACAGCCCAGGATATCGGGAAGAATATGGCGAGTTTGGTCGTGCTCGAGCGCAACCTCTGGCTTACCCTCACTGACATTAAGGACCCGGAGAGAACGAAGTTCCTCGACGCCCCAGTATCCAGCACCGGCCTCTTCGGCCCAGCGGTGAAGGGGTTCTCGGAGAGATACACCGAGGCACAGAAAGCGTCCCAGGCCACGCGTCACTTCCTGCCTAAACACTGTTCTCACAAGCCAGCCACGTTGACGCCTCGGCCTACAAAGCCCGCGAAACAGGCCTCTCAGCCCCGCCCTGCGGCTGATGCGCAGCGCCAGCCGAGAGCAACCAAGCGCTTCCCGCTTCACCGACGCCAAGGCCCCAGACCAAGCGCCGCGCCCCACACAGCGCCACCAAAGTCGTCCTAGCATGCAGGGGAAAGAGAGTGGGCAAAACAAACGTCGTTTTCACGGCGACCCATATAAAGCAAAAAAAGAGTATGTTTCACAAACACAACACGGGGGGTCACGGTTCCCCTTCACTAGGCGGCCCCTCCCCTGTTGTAACACTGACTTCCCCACACGCAAATGCTTGTACAGTCAGTCCAATAAGGCTAAGGGTATCAGGTCCCCCTACATAAGGCCACCAGCCCCAATCGGTGTGTCAAGCCCTAGCCACGCGGGTTCTAGCCTGGCAAGCTATCCCCGGTGTGTCGAGTTGGGTCATAAACACTATAAAGCGAGCTTACTCGCTCCAATTCGCTCGCAGACCCCAAAAATTTCATGCGGTTCGCGAGACTTCGGTGAGAAGCAACGTGGGCCACGTGCTTCACACCGAAGTACAGAATCTATTAGCAAAAGGGGCGATAGAATTAGTCCCCCCCGCGCTAAAACATATGGGTTTTTACAGCCGCTATTTTCTGATTCCGAAAAAAGATGGCGGTCTCAGACCCATTCTAGATTTGAGACATTTGAACAAAGCTCTCATGAGACGGCCGTTCAAAGTGTTAACTATGAAACATATCCTCGCGCAAGTGTGCAAGGGGGATTGGTTTGTCACAATGGATCTGAAAGACGCTTACTTTCACATTCAAATAAATCCTCGTCACAGGCCATTCTTGAGATTCGCCTTCGAGGGCCAGGCTTATCAATACACCGTTCTGCCGTTCGGTCTATCGTTGGCACCCCGTACATTCACGAAGTGTGTGGATGCAGCGCTTTCTCCTCTGAGACATCAGGGAGTGCGTGTGTTAAATTATCTCGACGACTGGCTGGTGCTGGCACAGTCGAGAATCGAGCTATTAGCTCACAGGGATTTGATTCTCGGCCATCTAAAATGCCTGGGTTTCACAATCAATGTTTCAAAAAGCAAACTAACCCCCAGCCAGAGCGTGATCTTTCTGGGCACACTTTTAGACTCGAGAGCTATGGCAGCGCGACTCACACCAGAGCGCGCGCTCTCAGTGCGAGCCACTGAAGAAATTTCAGAAACTGCTTGGTCTCATGGCAGCAGCATCGCCAGTACTCCGCTTGGGATTACTGCGCATGCGCCCACTGCAGCATTGGCTGAAACGTCGTGTGCCAACTCACGCATGGTAGTCAGGCAACTTGCGCGTTATGGTAAATCACGGTTGTTTAAGAACCCTGATTCCCTGGCGGGCTCAGAACTTGTACCACGAGGGGGTGACAATGGAAACAATTTCAAAGAGGAAAGTGGTTCTTACAGATGCATCCAACCTGGGTTCGGGAGCGCTGCACGAGGGCATGCCTGCATCCGGCCTCTGGTCGAGCACGGAGCAGAGCTTACATATCAACTATCTGGAGATGAAAGCAGTTGGATTGGCCCTGAAGGCATTTCTGTCGAACCTCAGAGGTCACCACGTTTTAGTCCGCACAGACAATATGTCAGTGGTGGCCTACATAAATGGCAAGGGGGGTATCAGGTCAGGAAACCTGCATGCGATGGCGAGAGACCTCCTCTTAGGGGTACAAACCAACCTGAGCTCTCTGAGAGCAGCGCATATACCGGGCGTCCAGAATGTGTGCGCGGATATGCTTTCACGGGGCAACACTCCCCTCGGCGAGTGGTCCCTGAACCCACAGACGGTCAGTCTGATATGGAAGGTGTTTGGCGAGGCCGAAGTCGACCTGTTCGCCTCGAGAATCAACACCCACTGCAAATTTTTCTTCTAGAAGGACAGGGACGCGCTGGCCCATGTCTGGCACAACCGTCCCCTTTATGCCTTTCCCCCCATCTCGATGATTCCACAAGTCATCAAACGGGTCAGAGAGAGCGGGTGCCCAGTCCTTCTGGTGGCCCCTCTCTGGAAAACCAGACCGTGGTTCCCGGAACTGGTTCAGTTATCGGACACAATCCCATGGCCTGTCCCATTGAGGAAGGACCTCCTCACACAGGCGAACGGGACATTGTGGCATCCGAGACCCGATTTATGGGCCCTCCATGTTTGGCCCCTCAACGGGTACCCAAAGACCTTCCTGAGAAGGTCTTAAGCAGTATATCTGATGCCAGGGCCCCGTCGACTCTGCGCCTTTATGCTTCAAAATGGTCAGGTTTTTCCAGGTGGTGTTTGAAAAATCAGGATGCCCCAGAGTCATGTGAGATATCTGTGGTTCTCTCATTCTTACAGCAGCTGCTGGATGCGGGTCGCTCCCTGTCCACGCTCAAAGTTTATGTGGCAGCCATAGCAGCACATCATGCTCTGGTGGCTGGCCAGTCACTGGGAAGAAACGACCTGGCCGTGAGATTCCTTAAAGGTGCTAGGAGAATGAATCCCTCCAGACCTCCAATTGTGCCGTCTTGGGACCTCTCCACGGTCCTGGGGGCACTGAAATGTCCGCCTTTCGAACCGCCAAATCGGTTGATCTAAAACCCCTCTCACTGAAGACCACTCTCCTTATGGCGTTGGTATCTATCAAGCGAGTGGGAGATCTGCAGGCGCTCTCAGTGAGCCCTGCATGTTTGGAGTTGGGTCCAGATGACTCCAGAGTCATCCTCAAGCCCAGACATGGTTACGTTCCTAAAGTGCTCTCAACACCGTTCAGAGCACAGGTGGTGACGTTATCAGCCCTCCCTCCTTCTGCAGAGGATGGGAAGGTTAATCTTCTCTGCCCTGTCAGAGCGCTGATAATCTATCTGGAGCGTTCTGCGTCTTTTAGACAATCAGAACAGCTTTCTGTCTGCTTTGGTGGTAGATCCAAGGGGGATCCAGTCACTAAGCAAAGACTGTCTAGATGGATAGTGGATTGCATTTTTTATGGCTTATACCGCAGCGAGTCAAGTTTGCCCTAAAGGCATCAAGGCCCATATGGCCTCTTCATGGGCTTGGTCATCTGGCATTCCCATTAGTGATATTTGTGATGCGGCCGGCTGGTCCTCGCCTTCCACATTTATGAGTTTTTATAATATGGAATTGCCTTCCCTGCAGGCGAAGGTGCTTTCGGTATGTTTAAGACCTGTCGGTGGCCGGTCTTGTCATATATTACTGTGCACAATCACATTCACATATATATGTAAAACCCGCTGCTGGCCGGTTGTGTTTCATGCATAAACCCGCTGTTGCTGGTTATATTTACATATATAAAACCTGCTTTTGGACGGTTATCTGACATATATAAAACCAGCTTTTGGCCGGTTATATGACATATATAAAACCCGGTTTGCCAGTTATATTCCATACATATATAAAACCCACTTTGGCTGGTTATATTCCATACATATATAAACCCGCTTTGGCTGGTTATAATTTCATATATAAACCCACTTGACTGGTTATATGTTCATATAGGGGAGAGCCGGGACGGTTGAAACACTTTTCAGATAAACGTCGTTTTCTAAGATAAGGTTACAGATAGATTTTTTTTTGTGTGTGTGATCAACAACTCACATATGTGTTCTCTTAGTATCATGATTTATTCGGTAGAAACATAGAATGATTTAAGTAAAAATTTACTTTGAACGGGAGTTGGCTTTTGTTTCAATCGTCCCTCCACAGCGGGACGATTGAAACACAGGGGTGGGACGGATGAAACATAACAGTTTAAACGGTAACTATTCATCTAATTTCATCTACCTGACAAGTAACTTATGTACATATTGTTACAAACATATTTTGTCATTTATTTTCATTTTAAAGTTCATATTAACATTTTTGTTCTGTCGCCCAATATACAATCGGCGATAAGCCTTTGTGCATTTTGCGTAATCTTTCTAATAGGCTATTTTGAAGAAGACAGACAAATCCGTTTACAATTAATTCTTACATTTATTCCTTGAGTCATATTGAGTGATTTAGTCATATTGAGTGTTTTCCTATGACCAGGTTTAACTGGCACGAGTCGCTGTTTCAACCGTCCCGACAGCGCCTCCAGCCATTTAAACCTGTTTTGTCCGTAAACCAAAAAACTCTGATATTATACACTTAAGGGTGTGATGCAGTACTAATACACCTGCCATATTATTATTACAATGGCACATGAAACAATAAATACAACTTGTCAGTTGTATTTAAAAAGTACCGCACAAAAGATTTCACTAACCACACTCAAAAACAGCTTTCCGGCTCTAACTTTAAAACGGCAAGACGTAAAGAAGAAATGTTTTCGCGGGTCTGATAGGCATTGCGTGCTGTACGTGCTGACGAAATTTGACGTACATAACGTGAGTGGTTTTCAAGGAAATCTCAATGTTTCATCCGTTCCGCGTTTCAATCGTCCCGGCTCTCCCTACTAATAACCCCGACAGTGTCTGGGTTCATTGGTGTAGTATATTGGGTTATTTCTAACTGATGTATACTATTTTAGACCTGACGGTTTCTGGTCTATTTATACATAATTATGCGGTTATGGCTTGTTCTGTATGCTCAGGGGTCCTGAGTTGCAGTGGCAGCCAGTTACTCAGTGCGGCGTTTTGCATGGCGTCCCCACTACGGGACATAGGCAAGACGGCTTGCGCACCTATTGGCTGCCCTGCGGCAACAGCAGCAGCCCCTGCTGAGTGGCCCTGCGTGACACATATTCAATGGGGGCATTTCGCGCACACTTCGTCACGTCCCGCCAGAAAGGGCGTGGTCTCGCTCTATAAATATAGCTCGATTAGGCTGGTACACTGATTTTCATCTCTTCAGCGAAGCATCACGCATCGCTGGATCCAGAGTGAGAAGCCACACCGTCTGAGAAAAAGCACAAAGCGGGACGAGCCTTTGAGTCTGAAGTCGCTGGCATCACCGCCTTAAGCCGCCGTACCTGCTACGCTTTCCGGCGTCATATCCTTTTCAAGTGTGTGTGTGTGTTCGCCGCTGCGACACACATTTTTTCACTGTCTCTCCCTCTCTCATAAAAGAGCTGCGTCTTTTTCAAGATGCATAAAATCCTGCGGCTCGTGCCGAGCCACGCTCAGTGAAGAGGATCGCCATGTCATCTGCGTTTCCTGCCTGGGTGAGGATCATGCGGCTCTCGCTCTCGTCGACGGCGGATGCCCTCACTGTGAGCTACTGCCGATGGTGACTCTGAGGACTCGCCTGGCATCATTCTCAGAGCCAGCATTTCAACCCGCTGTAGCGCTGCGCCGTAAGAAGCGCCGTGCCCAGCGCGGCCCTGAGCCTTCTCCTGCCCGCCAAAGCTCGCCGGTTCGCCCGCCAGCTTCGCCGGCATCGCTTGAGTCCCTCCCCAACGTCCGCTGCCGCTTCCGCCATTGAGGTTGACGAAACAGCCGAGGCCTGTTCTATCCTGGCATCGGATAATGAGGATTGGGCGAGCTCTGTGGACCTCCCCTCTGCTATCCGCGAGCCTTCTGGGAAACGAGCCGGCATTGAATCGGAGCCGATGCGTCTGCTCTCTCAAGCCGTCGACAACCTCTGCCTCAACTGGGAGGCGCCCGCAAAGCCTGCGCGCAACCGACTGGGCGGATGCTTCCTCAAGAAGCGCCTTTTCTCCCTGAGCTTCACGAAGAAGTCGCGAGGTCCTGGGGCGCCCCCCTCTCGGCCAGGGTACGGTGCGAAAGACAAAGGATACCCTTTTCAAAGGGTAAACCCTACCTTTCTCGGTAAAAAACGAAGTATCTCATCTACTTCGAGCCGAGATAGCGAAACTACTGAGCAAAGGGGCTATAGAACCTTTATCTCAGGCTCAGAGCGAAAGGGGGCTATACAGTAGGTATTTTCTGGTACCGAAAAGAGACAGGGGTCTCAGACCCATTCTAGATCTGCGACAGCTGAACAAAGCGCTCACGAAGCGCCATTTCAGAATGATTACAACCAGGAAAATCCTTGCGCAAGTTCGCCAGGAGGACTGGTTTATGTCAATGGATCTGAAAGACGCCTATTTTCAAATACAAATAGCGTCACGTCACAGGAGATTCTTGAGATTCGCCTTCGACGGCCAGGCATACCAATACAAAGTCCTGCCGTTCGGCCTGTCCCTGGCACCCCGTACATTTACGAAGTGCATGGACGCGGCTCTTGCACCCCTGAGACTCCAGGGCATGCGAATTTTGAACGACTTGGATGATTGGCTGATTCTAGCTCGATCACAATCAGAGCTCATAGAACACAGGGCCACATTACTCGAGCATCTCGAGAATCTGGGTCTCACAGTCAATTGGGCGAAGAGCTCGCTGTCTCCCAGCCATAAAATTTCTTTTCTGGGAACAGTGCTGGACTCGCTGTCCATGACAGCGCTTCTGTCGCCAGAGCGCGAACTGGACATTCAGCACGCCGTGAAATCCTTCCGCCCCGGCTCGATAGTCCAGCTCAAAAGGTTTCAGAAAATGCTTGGCCTCATGGCCTCAGCATCTTCAGTGCTC
This sequence comes from Siphateles boraxobius, assembly GCF_051911475.1. Lineage (NCBI taxonomy): Eukaryota > Metazoa > Chordata > Actinopteri > Cypriniformes > Leuciscidae > Siphateles > Siphateles boraxobius. Next base: position 18,179,474 of record NW_027509205.1, on the reverse strand, counting down.
CAGCTGGGTCTGCTTCGCATGCGCCCACTGCAGCTGTGGCTGAAAGCACGAGTTCCGCCCAGGGCATGGACCGCTGGTCGGTTTCGCCTCCGGGTCGATCTGAAATGCGTTTCAGCTTTGGAACCTTGGAAGTTAACCGGCTGGTATCAGTTAGGTGTGAGTCTGGGGACTCCCTCGAGTGTGAAGGTGGTGTCCAGGGACGCCTCCACCTCGGGATGGGAAGCGCTGCTCGAGGGCAGACCGTTCTTTGGACAGTGGTCAGAACGGGAAAAGCTCCTACACATAAACTGTCTGGAGAAGATGGCAGTCGACAACGCGCTACGGTGCTTCTGTCCCCAGTTAGAGGGTCACCACGTTTTGGTCCGGTCGGACAACATGTCAGTGGTGGCATACAGAAATCGCCAGGGCGGCATCAAGTCCCGAAACCTTTACAGGCTAACAGAACGCCTCCTGGTCTGGGCTCAGCACAACCTGCTTTCACTGAAAGCGGCGCATGTGCCTGGTTACCTGAATCTTGGACCAGACAGACTGTCCAGAGACAATGTCCCAGCAGGGGAATGGTCGCTGCACCCGCAGACGATCCAACTGCTGTGGGAGACATTCAGCAGAGCGCAGGTGGACCTGTTCGCGTCCCACGAGAACGCTCACTGTCCAAAATATTTCTCCAAGAGCAAGGACGCGCTGGCCCACGTCTGGCCCCGCTGTCCCCTCTATGCTTTTCCCCCCGTCTCGCTCCTGCCTCAAGAGCTGGAACGAATCAGGGAAAACGGATGCCCAGTGCTGCTTGTGGCTACGCTCTGGACAAACCAGACTTGGTTCCCAGTCCTGATGCGGCTGACCAGCACTGCCCCGTGGCCAATACCGTTGAGGAAAGATCTACTCTCTCAGGCCAAGGGCTCAATTTGGCATTTTCGCCCGCAACTATGGTCCCTTCATGCATGGGCCATCAACGGGTACCCGCTAACCTCCCGGAGGGAGTGTTAAACACGATCCTGCAGGCGAGGGCCCCGTCTACTAGACGGCTCTATTCCTCGAAATGGTCTGTGTTCTCTGCCTGGTGTCAAGCTCAGGGCTTTTCACCCGTAGACTGTGGGGTCACAGAAGTACTCTCCTTCCTCCATGAGCTGCTGGATAAGGGCAGGACCCCATCCACGCTCAAAGTGTACGTGGCGGCCATAGCAACGTTTACAAAACCTGTGTCTGGCCAGTCACTGGGGAAAAACGACCTAGTCGTGCAATTCCTCAAGGGAGCTCGGAGGCTGAACCCTCCCAGACCTCCTTCAGTCCCGGTGTGGGACCTTTCTACGGTTTTGGAAGCCATGAAAGGTGCCCCGTTCGCAGCCAATCCATTTGTCAGACGTGAAGCATCTGTCTTTCAAAACGGTGTTTCTTTTGGCTCTCGCTTCAGTGAAGCGCATAGGGGACTTACAAGCGCTTTCAGTAAGCGCGTCATGTATGGAGTTTGGGCCTAATGACTCAAAAGTCATACTCAAACCAAGGCACGGGTACGTGCCCAAATCCCTCAACACACCGTTCAGGGCCCAGGTTATTTCCCTGTGCGCACTCTCGGTTCATGATGAGGAGGAGGATGCGAGTCTCCTTTGCCCTGTCAGGGCACTGAGAGCTTATGTGTCCCGCTCGTCTGTCTTCAGACAGACCGAGCAGCTCTTTGTTTTGTTTGGCGGACGCTCCAAGGGACTGGCCGCATCAAAACAGAGCCTATCCAGATGGATAGTCAATGCCATAGCACTGGCTTACACTTCTAAGGGCCTGCAGTGTCCTTTGGGTGTCAGAGCGCACTCCACGAGAGGCGTGGCCTCGTCGTGGGCGTGGTATAGTGGGGTTACCCTGCAAGATATCTGTGCGGCCGCGGGCTGGGCCTCGCCGTCTACATTTATAAGGTTTTATACAGGCCAAGCTTCTGTCGGTATAGAATTCAGTGCTATCTGCCCCGCTGTGCCGGCCCAGATGCTGAGTTTTGCTTGTGCATCGCTCACTGAGCGATGAAACAGCTCCATGGGTGGTGAATAACCCGTACTATTGCCCAGTTCAGGCTGAACATGTTCACCCTGTCTGTGTGAAACATTGTAAACATATCTAGCTCCTGTAGGATGCTATTTCGTGGGGAATGATGCTTGCAGCCTGTCTTCTCCGACTCTCTGTGAGTCTATGGTGATCATGCACTATATGAGCCCCGGGCTACTGCCCTTGGGACTTTGGTGTCGGATCCCAGTATGCACGGCGTTTTGCATTGTGTTCCCCATAGCGTAAGATATTACGCAGTACGAGAGATACTCTCGTAAGAGAACGTGCTCGGTTACTAACGTAACCTCGGTTCTCTCTAGAGAGGGAACGAGTACTGCGTATCTTGCCGTGCATACACATCTCTGGTTCGCTTCGGCGATGAAAACCAGTGTACCAGCCAAATCGAGCTATATTTATTGGGCGAGACCACGCCCTTTCTGGCGGGACGTGACGTAGTGGGCGCGAAATGCCCCCATTGGATACGTGTCACGCAGGGCCACTCTCGATAGGCTGCTGCTGTTGCCGCATGGCAGCCAATAGGCGCGCAAGCCGTCTTGCCTATATCTGCATGCTGCTGCACAGCATTTTACATTAATTCAAAATTAAGGATAATTTTTGGCTTCAATATCTCGTGGAAAAGAGGTTTTCCCCATAGCGTAAGATATTACGGAGTACTCGTTCCCTCTCTAGAGAGAACAGAGGTTACGTTAGTAACCAAGTACGTTTTCTCTTTAACAACCGCCGACGCTCCCATCTGGGCTCCCGTAGTTCCGACCGGGCTCATCGCTTGCCATGATAGAGATACACAAACAACATGGCAAATGAGCAAGACCGCGGCAGCAGAAGCACACCGGCCGAAAACATTTACAAGCTGAATCTGCAGGGCTGCCAACTCTCAAGTTCACTGTGAGAGACGCAATTTTGTCACTTTTTAGACGCTCTCACGCCACACATCCATTTTCTCACGCAGAGAAAAATCGTGAAGCAAAGAGGACACTGACTCCGACAGACAAGACAGAGCAGGTTACTATCGATATGAAACAGATTCTCAGCTCTCAGATTCTGTCAATTTTATTACGAAATTCAAACAATAAACACCGTTTTGGCACTTGTAAATGTGACGTGAAAGAACGCTGACAGATCTCAGTTTAAACATCTTCAATTATAATGAAATACAGTTATTATGTTTTACAATGCACTACAAAATAATATAACACTAGTAGTTCTCCTGTGCAACTCACTGCCATGATAGTTATGGCTCCGCGTAGTTATGCAGTTGCTTGCAATGTTTTGAGTTGGGTTTAGCGCGTTGCTAAGCGGTTGTTATGATGGCCTAGGAGGAGGTTTCTATGCTATGGTGTTGGATGGACCCCTCAAATCTCTATGATAATGCCTCTATTATCTCCTTTAGATCTTCATATTATTATCGTCTTATTGCTTAGAAAAGCAATATACTTCGAATAATACCAGGATTCTACCATGGTAGCCTACTTTTGGTACTATGTTTTTATATACAGTTTTAGTGTGTTGATAATTGGAAATTACCTGCAGCTTTGAGTCTAGTACATGTGCTGATGAGCCTCCATCATATTTCCTGTTTTTTTTTAAATGGACTACCTGTAGGTGTAAATCCACTTCGTCCAGCGCTTGTTTTGTTTTCCGCGTTTTACTGGAATAAAGGTAAAGTTTTAAAAAATCGTTTAAAAGAATAGTGGAGACCACACCACAACTAAAAAGATAACACAGAGGACCAATGTCGTTGGACTTATGCCGCGTTCCAGGCAACCTGTAACCCGTGTTTTTGCAACCTTATACCCGTGAAAGTGCACTGGAACGGCAGTCAAACCCGTGACTTCCCACCTGTGAACTCGTACTAGATCGATGTACTCCCAGTTACGAGTTCTGATGTCACATAGCCCGCGAAACCATACAAAACAACAATGGCAGCCCCTACAGATGCAGGGTTTCTGCAGGCGGTACACAGTGAGAATACACTTTAGGACAATATAACGTTTCAGTCAAATTAATAATAATATAATAATGATAATAATACACACACAATTATGTATTACAATGTTATGTGTCTGAAAAAATAAGTATATATTGCGCTCAGGTAGTTTGGCGTGACTGGCCAGGAACACTACAAAGTTGTGAGTCGTGGTTTGAAGTTGTAATTTACGTGCTCAAAACCTGCCCTGAACGCAGCATTGGAATCACTTTCAGAACGACTTTTCCCAATTAATAAACGAAAAATAAAATAAAAGACATTGACAGCCAATCAGAATCCAGAGCTTGTGTATTTAAAGCAGCAGGCGTGGCCCTGTCTCAAATGGCACACTTCACTTTCGGGCTGCGTTCCAGTCCAAAATTGTCATGCCCTTCACTCGCTAACTTCCCTCTGTCTGGTTCACTCGGATGTACGTCATTGCTTACGTTGCATGGGTGCCCACTACTGGCAGAAAGTGCTAAGCCCTTGATCACTTAGAATCTCTGGGGTAGATTTTTTTATTTATTTTTTCCCTTTACGAAATTGTTTAATGCAGCATTCTATAAGTATATAGGTGTGTTGGAGTTGTTTAATTAAAATAATAATATATATATATATATATATATTTATTTTAAAAAAAATAATATATATATATATTTATTTAAAAAAAAAAATTTTCAAACATAAGTTTATTTTGTTAAGTTCCTATTACATTTAAGAAAACCAAGCTGTGATCGATAAACTGCAGTGCACTCCGCAGCAGATTTCTTCCCGACAAGTCAGCGTTACGTCACGAAAGTGCGTTCTCGTAGAAAGACCGCGAGTGCTTAGGCTGCGATTTGGGACAGGGCCATTATAGCGCGCGTTTATAACAGTGCAGGTATGTAATCTGGATTACGTAATCAGATTACAAAATTTAAGCACTTACAATTAGATTATATTACGTTTTATACGTACATGTTACAATTCACCAATTTCAATATGACTTGAATAAAAGGAGTAGCCTATCTGATTTTAACATTGCTTAAGGGTTAGTTAACCCAAAAATGAAAATTATTTCATTAATTAATTACTCTCCCTCATGACTTTCCAAACACGTGAGTTCATCTTCGAAACACAAATGAAGATATTTTTGATGCAACGTTCTGGGAACGTTATTTTATAGTTGCAAAAAATAAAACCTAAAAAGAATGTTCATAGGCCGTTATTACAGTATTTGGTTCTCAAAAAAGCAAACGGGAATCAAATACTACGAAAACTATAGAGCTCACTGGCTTCATAAGGGAGAAACATCAGAGAACCAGTGAACAAGAATGGTTTGTTTATTTAAAAGATTTAGTCGAAAACACCACTACTGAGAGCATTCTTTGTTATTTTTAGCATTTAAGAAACTTATTATTTTTTATTATATCTATATGTTTTAGATAGACTTTATTTTAATATACAAAGATGTGACTTGGAAATGAGGCAGCACACAGTGAGTAAATGCAACAGGTCTTAGAAAGACTCAAAAGCAAAGAGAAACTCTTTAAAGCTTTCCGTTTATTGCTCATGTCCTCAGCTTGTAGCCTTTATTCAACAAACATGAACACGTCTAAACATATTAGGTTAGACATGCTTAAGCCAAAACATGAATATGATCATGACAAGCTAATGAAATAAAAAATATAATTGGATTCTCTTTCGCCATTGAAAATCTTATATTAATATTAAAAAAAATTAAATGCAATTCGTCAATATGCAGCAAAAGCTTTGGCAGTTCATATATTCCCAGAGCCTTGGTTATAAGATATTAAATGGCAAGAGAACAACTGATTCAGTTCATATAAATATTTCTCTTCCACTTCTGACTGAAAATCTGATTCTAAAAAATAAAAATTATAGAAATAGTCTATACAATTTTGAAGCAGTCTATTTACAGTAAAAAGAAAAGGTTTACATTCTGAATATAGTTGTTTTGTTGTGCCCACTATACACTGAAAAAACCCCAGCTCCTTTGAGAGAATAGCATAATTTTTTGTTTTATAATGTGTTCCAAAGAAACACATATAACTTAATACTCTTAATAATTCAGCCAAAATTGTAAAGACATATAAATGCATTTTTTTTAAAGTGGGCTGGATTGCTTTCAAAATTATTTTCAAAAAGAAGCCTTTGAACAGAAGCTGATGCTTCTTAATTAATGAATTTGTTTGTTGCTTGAAAAAAAAAAATCATCTTTTTGTCAGTTTGCATTCAATATCAGAAAACGAATGTGAAAATGTGTTACAGAGACATGCAGAGGGCATCTACTGTAAGTATAAATACAGACACATATTTCCATGTTTTGAATGTTCTACATTAACACACACACACATAACATATACAGTATATGCATATCATAAAAGCAAAGCTGTTATTGTTAAAAAAAAATCTCCATGAGATCTGTAGAGAGATACATCCTAAATTTTAACATAAGACAAAAAACTTGAACAATTCAAGTGTATATTCTTAAGTAGAACAGATGGAACTGGTAAGGTCAGGAGTACATAAATACGCAATAATAAAATATATTATAACTATTCAGTTTTAGTATGGGACGAAGATGTTTTGAGAACCTTAATGTAGTGCAGGGCATCATGGGCTCTGACTTGACACAAGGTACATGTATTTCCATTCATTTTTGGTTTGCTGGTTCTGTTTTGTAGGTATTACAGCACCGCAGGCAAAGGCACAATATTCAGTTTTCAATTTGCATCACGAAGAAGAAAATGGCACTTCATTGGTTTTCTTAGCTGTATTACTACAAACAGATCAATTTTTTCTGAAAAACGTAAAAGTAAATATAATTCACTGACAAGAAGTGCATACGCTGTTTTTAAGAATTCCCTTCATGAACAGTGCATTTACTTATAGTAATTTAAAATATTAAGTACACAGCATTTAAAAAAATATAAATTTGGACTGATGTACATGTGTTTCATCTAATACAAAAACAACAACTATTCTTAAACAAATATATCTAACATTTGCAGAGGTGTGATGAATTCATCCACTTTCCCTTCAAAAGTAGGCCTATATGCAAACCACTTGTTTCGGGGAATATGACGGACAGTAATGGTTTATTCTCACAGATGATGAGGTTATTGCCTGAAATACACTAATCTGAGTGAGTTCATTTATGTGAGTGAAAAGGCTATGGAATAAAAAACCCACAAAAAGGAAAAAAAATTGACTTAACTCCACCTGTCCAATCCAAACTGTTTATGAAGGCTCAAGTCTCTGACAACTTTGACGTATGAGATCAACATTGGACGACTTTCAAAAGTCAAATAATAGCAGGGAAATTCAATACCATTTGCACATCAACACGCTGCTGTTCCTGGAGCTGACTGAGATGGATGTTTGGTTAAATGCGGTCCATGATCCAGTTTTTGTCAGAGGTGACACTTGACCGAGCCGAGGCATCGCTGCTGCTCTCACGTGTCCCGCTAAAGGCAGGGGAACACCGATACACTCCGGGGGTCCAGCTCGCTTCCCGATCAGGGGTTTCCTCTATGTCTGACCCCTGCCATGCACTCCTGTCAGATCCTTCCTTATGATCTCATTCACTATAGAGAAGACAGAAAAGAGGAACATGCTTAAAAATTAAAGGAAAGAACATCTGTTCAGAACTCTTCAGAACTTCAATTTCAAAGTGGGGTTCAAAAGTCGAGACCTCAAGTAAAAATGCTTATATTTTAGATTTTTTTTTTTGTTGCAATGAATAGTGTGGAATTTCAAAAATTTCTTCACAATCCTGCATCATAATTTTACTTAAAAATGTATTTCCTGATTGAATATATATATATATATATATATATATATATATATATATATATATATATATATATATATTGAATCAGGAAATACATTATATGACCAGCACCTATATATATATATATATAGGTGCTGGTCATATAATTAGAATATCATCAAAAAGTTGATTTATTTCAGTAATTCCATTCAAAAAGTGAGATTTGGATATTATATTCATTCATTACACAAAGACATATATATCACAAGAGTTTATTCATTTAATTTTGATGATTATAACTGACAACTAATGAAAACCCCAAAATCAGTATCTCAGAAAATTAGAATATATTGAAAAGGTTCAATATTGAAGACACCTGGTGTCACACTCTAATCAGCCAATTAACTCGAAACACCTGCAAAGGCCTTTAAATGGTCTATCAGTCTAGTTATGTAAGCTACACAATCTTGGGGAAGACTGCTGACTTGACAGCTGTCCAAAAGATGACCATTGACATCTTGCACAAGGAGGCCAAGACACAAAAGGTCATTGCTAAAGAGGCTGGCTATTCACAGAGCTCTGTGTCCAAGCACATTAATAGAGAGGCGAAGGGAAGGAAAATATGTGGTAGAAAAAAGTGTACAAGCAATAGCGATAACCGCACCCTGGAGAGGATTGTGAAACAAAACCCATTCAAAAATGTAGGGGAGATTCACAAAGAGTGGACTGCAGCTGGAGTCAGTGCTTCAAGAATCTCCACGCACAGACGTATGCAAGATGGGTTTCAGCTGTCGCATTCCTTGTGTCAAGCCACTGTTGAACAAGACACAGCGTCAGAAGCGTCTCGCCTGGGCTAAAGACAAAAAGGACTGGACTGCTGCTGAGTGGTCCAAAGTTATGTTCTCTGACTCTGATGAAAGTAAATTTAGCATTTCCTTTGGAAATCAAGGTCCCAGAGTCTGGAGGAAGAGAGGAGAGGCACAGAATCCACGTTGCTTGAAGTCCAGTGTAAAGTTTCCACAGTCAGTGATGGTTTGGGGTGCCATGTCATCTGCTGGTGTTGGTCCACTGTGTTTTCTGAGGTCCAAGGGCAACGCAGCTATCTACCAGAAACCTACCAATTTTTCCTGCTGCTGACCAACTTTATGGAGATGCAGATTTCATTTTCCAACAGGACTTGGCACCTGCACACAGTGCCAAAGCTACCAGTACCTGGTTTAAGGACCATGGTATCCCTGTTCTTAATTAGCCAGCAAACTCACCTGACCTTAACCCTATAGACAATCTATGGGGTATTGTGAAGAGGAAGATGCGATACGCCAGACCCAACAATGCAGAAGAGCTGAAGGCCACTATCAGAGCAACCTGGTCTCTCATAACACCTGAGCAGTGTTACAGATTGATCCACTCCATGCAAAGCCGCATTGCTGCAGTAATTCAGGCAAAAGGAGTCCCAACTAAGTATTGAGTCCTGTACATGCTCATACTTTTCATGTTCATACTTTTCAGTTGGCCAACATTTCTAAAAAAAAAAATTTTGTGTTGGTCTTAAGTAGTGATCGACCGATGTATCGGTTTACCGATATTTTTCCCGATATTTAAGCATTTTCCCATAATCGGGATTCGGTTTTGTAATATCGGATTTTCCGATAAACGGCGCCATCTTGTGGCCGTTTTGAGAATTCCGCCATTGCAGCCCGCGTCTGAGGAGATCAGTCAATAACAACTCTGTGCACAGGTAAAGTATATGTTCTACTTGCTTTGCTTTAATTATTCAACTTTATTTAACATAACAGACATGCAGAAATGAGATTTGAGACATAAATGCCTGATATAGTTTATGCAGCTTGGTTCTAAAAAATTGAGACGAACTCATTGAGCCACGTAGCGTAATCCGTCATGTCCTTCCCCAATAAAGACGTAACTTTACATGAATTAAATAAAACAGACATGAATGAGTGCATGTTGAAAATAAAAGCGCTGAATTTAATTCTCTATCTGTTGTATTTGCTCACCATTAGTCTCGAAAAAAAAGTTCGTTCATATTGCTGAGCACTCACTGGGTTGATGATCAGGAATGCTCAAGCACGGCCACTGAATGAAACTTTTGACAAGATTATCTTGTTTAAACACCCTAGATTATATTATCATTTACTACATAGCAATTATTTCGCTAATACACATCTAAATATACCGCTTTGTGGAAATTAATTATTTATTATCTGCACGCGCGATCGCGGTTGAGTAACGTATAGCCTAATGTTATAGTTATGTGTAAATGCAATGATAAACAGCACTTTGTCATAAAGCATTTCATGATCTAGACCGACAAAAATATTAATAATAATTAATAACATACTAGTTGGAAAATGCAATGATGTATATGCTGTTTTGTTTGTTACTTTCCTGATGTTATAGGCTATTCCAGCTAATATTATGCAGTGAATTAATATTACCCTGTGAATTATTCCTCACTCTTAGTTTAAACCTATTAAACGGCACATAAACCTTCTAAAACTGTTTAAAATGAATTACATTTCAGCAAAGGTGATATGACTCCCCTGTCAATTATTTTTTCCATATGAAAACATTAGACTTCTAACATTTATTTTGCCTATTGTTAACATTGTTGCTGCTGATGCTTATAAATGATATGTATAATTTAGATATAAATTATATAATGTAATAATATAAATGTTTTTATTGTAATTTGATTAGTTTACCATTTATGAAAACAAATAAACATATCCAAATATGTTAGAATAGTTTTTGTGCTTTATTTTTTACCTCATCAAAGCTTTTATTTTTAAACAAAGACACTTAGTAACAGTGCACTTTATTTTGTGGACTCAGACCCCTCTATTTATTTGTGTATAAATATAAAGGTTTTTTTTTTTGTATGCAAGGAGGGAGTGATTGTTATAAATAAAATGGTTTGTTCAGTGCATTTGTGTTGTAATAATTGTGCCAAAAACAGAAGTATAACAGTAAATAAATATCGGTTCTGCATATCGGTTATCGGGCACATACACATGCAAATAATCTGTATCGGTATCGGTTATAAAAAATCAATATCGGTCGATCACTAGTCTTAAGTAATATTCTAATTTTTGGATATACTGAATTTGGGATTTTCATTACTTGTTAGTTTTAATCATCACAATTAAATGAAAAAAACAACAACATTTGAAATATATCAGTCTGTGTGTAATGAATGAATATAATATCCAAATTTCACTTTTTGAATGGAATTACTGAAATAAATCAACTTTTTGATGATATTCTAATTATATGACCAGCACCTGTATAATAAAATGTATTGTAGTATATTTTGATTATATATATTCCTTAATTTATATATATATATATATATATATATATATATATATTTATTTTCATATACACCGGTATATGCATTACATTTTAATATAATTATTAGTACTGTCAAATCGAACAATTGTAATTAATCGCATTTAACATAAGTTTGTTAGTTACTAACAGTTTGTAAATGTTTATGAGTAAATATACTATATATATATACATACATACACTGTCGTTCAAAAGTTTGGGAACTGTAAAATATTTATATTTTTAAAAGAAGTCTCTTCTGCTCACCAAGGCTTCATTTATTTGATTAAAAATACAAAAAAGCAGTAATATTGTGAAATATTTTTTTCTGTTTTCTATTTTAATATATGTTAAAATGTAATTTATTCCTGTGATCAAAGCTGAATTTTCAGCATCATTACTCCAGTCTTCAGTGTCACATGATCCTTCAGAAATCATTCTAATATGATGATTTGCTGCTCAAGGAACATTTATTATTATTATCAATGTTTTTTGGTTGATATATGTATCACACACATACAGTACATATACAGTATACACACATATATATTTACGCGATTAAGCGATTTGATAGCACTAATAATTATACTAATACATATTTCACAGGCAGGGTTTAGATTAAGCCAGGATTAGGCCTTTCAATTGGGACATTTAAGTAGCTTTTAAAAACGTGCCTTAGAAAAAAACATTGCTGATTTGCATCTTGAGACAAAACAATGGCACTGACATATTGTAAGATCAGTGTAAGTTACTTTCAGTTAAAACAGCTCAAACATGCATTTTAGTCTGGGACTAGGCTTAAGCCTTGACTGTAAAACAGGGTAATAATATTGAGAATCCTGCTGTTTTTGGCAGGCTAAATTCAAGTATTATAAGCTGCAGCGACAATGACCGGCCACTAGGTGGAAGGGAATGATTTGACAGAACAGGCTCAGTGAAGCCCTTGCATTGGCCATCACTTCCTGTTGTTTTACAGGGGGGCATAAATGGAAACTTTTACTGCCTCTTCATTCTAAGAATAGCAGCAGGGTGCGTGGGGCTGTTAACTCAAACACCACCACACACTAGTCTAGCCACAACTCAGACACGAACAAAGGTCACAGGTAAAATCAAATTATTTGAATGTGGGAAAACACCTGCAATGCTGTTTGAGATAAGTATGGATCAAAATGTTGACAATGTCACTGATTGATGGTACAGTTTCATGGTAGACCTGGGTACTTCAAAGAACAGGATGGTTTCAAATGCATCCAAAACACTATAGTTTTATCATAGTACCATTTAATTGTTTAGCCAAAGAGACAAGTAATTTTATAATTCAAATATGTTGGTTTAGGACAAGATATTCCATTTATTATATATCCACCATTCACCTTGCACCTCTTCAGCCACTGAACTGCACTCTAACTTTGCGCATACTTGGACTTTGACTTGAAAATTCAAATAGCATAAACATAATGTGGTCTGACCTGATCGGCAGCATTCTCAGTGCCATTTACTATCAAGACAAGACACTTCGGCCTGGAAACCCAGAGCAGAAGTAATCACTATCTCAATATACACAGTGCCATGCTGCTTGTTTGTTATGATGGATGAGCTGGAATAACAGGTGTAGCATACAGATTCTCTTGATGGCTTGAGCCATATGACATGATGCTTACTGAATTATTGATGGTCAGTCTGAATATGTAAGATAACAATAATAATACTTAGAAACCAAACTGCATTAAACTATTAGCTATGAAAAATGCATTTTATGTTTTAGCAAACAGGCAACCAATCAGCTGCAACAAATTGTATTTAAAGCGCAATGGCAATATCAAACGGTAAAAATGCACAAGTTTTGCAAAGTGAAGTAGAGCATGGTAAAATGTATGCACAAGTAAACATCAGTGCTAACTGAGATTAACCACACTGAAAGTATTTCAAAAACAGTGTTTGTTGTGGTAGCTTGCGTTCGAGGAGAAGGAATTCAACATTTAACTGATTTCCCTATTTGAAGCTTTGATAGTGTAAGGAGAACAATGGCACAAATATAAAAGCCCAAACCAAAAAGCTTGATGGATCTTATAGCCTGAAATGTTTATACCAGCTCAGATATGATAATTGAAGGTTAACGAATCATCTTGAATAAATAAATAACCCTTGTATTTTTTCATCTTTAAAAAAAATAACAAAAAGTAAAACAATTTATATTTAAAAAAAATTTTTTTTATAAACAATGATATATAATACTAAATACCTTATTTAAGAAATTTGTGATTATGATAAGGCTAAAAATAAAACTTCTTTTCAGTAGAATCTATTAAAGCACAATCAAGAAAGCCTTGCGGTTTTAATCATACAACACTAAGTATGGGAGCTCTATGTGGATGTCATCTGTTTTTCCCTCAGAGACTAATGAAGAGCAGATGAGAGAGGAATAAACTGGTAGTAGCGGGATCCTGAGGTGCTTTATCAGCGAGAAAAAACTAAATACGAGGCTCCGCAGACTTTAGATCCACTGATGGAGCTCCATCCAACACACAACAGCAAAAAACTCAACAGCAGGGAAACTGGACTTTTTGACATGTAGAAACAAGATCTTTACAACTTCTTAAGAAAATATGAGTGGTGCTTCGCTGTGCAAAACTTGCTTTTGTACATACATAGAAAACCATGCAATGTACAGGACACAGAGCTTATAGGGAAAGTAATGAAGGGCTGGCACACACTGATGGTTTGAGCTGTAAAGGAAGTGTACAGACTGGGCGGTATAATAGGTGAGTGTCTGGCTGGAGAGACCTTGACCAATCAGAAAGCTTGTTTACAAACTAATGGTGGAAAGCAAGACAGAGCATAGTAGATGACTCAGTCTGCACCTCAACTATGTGTGCAAACTGTGCATGTACTTAGCTATATTCTTGCAGACAAAATAAGATGGCAAAATCTGTCAAAGACACTTTTAGGTATGTCTGGATGAATAAGCAATGTCTTTTATGTAAAAAAAATTAAAAGTTGCCTTTTAGGCTGTAATCATTATTATTAGCTTTATATAAAAACAATAGAAGTCTATGGTATGTCCTCATTTAGATTGCAAGGTAGCAAGCGTGTGTATGTGGATCATATATGCTGTAAAATAGTGTAAAGACTAAGAAAAGTCATACAGCACTTTATCTACTGGTTAGTGTGTGTGTTTGTGTGTGTGTGTGTTGTGTAACTGGATAGCACTGAGTGATAATAAAGCCACAGAGCAAGTGTAAAGGACAGGAAGAGTCTACACCGCAGGTCTGACTGTTTGCCCTCCAAAACAGACTAGTTTAAAAAAGCCAAACACAAAAATAAACTATTGAGACCAGCTTCCCTTTTAACTCTGCCATGTTACCTTGTTGAACTCTACAATCTACAGATGCTTCTTATTTCGAACAACACTTTTAAAGAACAAAGCTACATCTTATCAGGACACCATTTTCACAGCCAAATGCCCAATGGCTTGGCACACATGAGGTCCAAAACTGGATGCAAGTGATCTGAAACTAATGTGCACGGCTTACATGCTCTATCTAAATTATGCCTGCTGGTCTTTCCAGCTGGAAGAAATTCAACTCAGGCTTTCTAGGCTGGAACCGAAGCCTAAGGTGAAAAAAGTGGAGCCAGATGAGCACTGGAAGATTGGCAAATGTTGTACCCTCAAAACTCTAAGCCAGTTTTGCTGTTTATCTCAGGGTAACACTTGTTAAGGATTGATGCAGAGATGACATAAAATTAAAGGTGATCTTTGTAAAAGTAGTCTAGTAAAAGAACATAACTACTGTATCTTGCCAAAAAACGCCAGTTTGGATTGGCATTCATTTGCATGTTAGCCTACACTGGTACCAAACTAGTTGGTAAATCTAGATAGGCCACCATTGCTAAACCTTTGCTGACGGAGGTGGTCAAACTAGTCTAGCTGGTTAAGCTTGTTAAGAAGCTGTTGATTACAAAAGGTCTAGTATTTACACAAAGATGTACCTATCTTCCTTTCCTTGCTATTGAGAAATGCAAAACATTCATAATGAAATAGATGAAGGTACAGTTTTTTTACAGAAAGCCAACCACAGAAACCTTGATGTCCCCTTCAAAAAGCCACCATCGAAATTCTGAGTCATATTACAACTGGTTGTGTTTGAAGGTCTTGGAGGACATCAAACGATGAGATGTTAGTGGGTGGATCGCTACACACTGACACCTCTGCAAGCAAAAGCAACTGGGACTTTTTGTGGTCGTCGTCCTTCCTGCTGTCAATGACCTGGACTTCGCACCCCATCTGCTCTTGGGTTCCTAACGGTATCACTTCTTAAAAAGTAAAACTGGAGGCACTATGATTCTTAACTAGATTAACCAACCGAATATATTTACAATAAGGTCATCCAGCTTCATTATAAAGAACATGCCGAATCCACTAAGGCAAAGCGACTTGTTGCAGGGTCAATCCCACAGCTGGAACTTGAGGTTAAGTGTCTTGCTCATGGGTACAATAGCAAAAAACCCTGCCTTACACCTTGTAGGATTCTGCAACCTCAGTGAATAACTGTGGTCCAACAGAACAGACTGTGTTTGCAACAATTTTGAGAGAGGTAAAGTAGTAACCTCCTTGTTATCGTGCTTGAGCTTCAGTCACTTTACCACTCCAGTCCCGAATTGTTGCAAGCATAGTGTGTTGTGTGAGGCCACAGTTATTTCCTGCAGTGTTTACAAATATCAGCATTTTCTGTCTTGCTTTAAGGGCCCTTAATGAGGCAATTCACTAGCAGCTTTATGAGTTTACCAGAGTGGTGTTAAACTCTTAATGGGGCTACCAGAAATTCTTGTACATAAAAAGGTGGGCTACAGGGATTCCATAGAAAGGTCATAAACCAGCATCTTTTTGCGAAAACATCAAAGTTTCTAGGTCCCGGGAATCTCATAGTAACTCTCTAGTAACATGCCTACAGTTGTGGTGTTGCTATTAACTCAGGGAAACCCTATTTGAGTTTGGAGAAGAAAATCCATCTTTGGCTCTCGGTCCCACTCGCTTCAGTTTTTCCATCCAACATGGCCTTTTCCCTTTCCTGCAGACTCCCACCCATCACTATCTTGTTCAGATCAGACTGCCTTTCTGGATAAGTGCACCAGCTGCAAATAGGAGTTCTGTGCTCCAGATTGGCAAGAGTGCGACCTGTGGAAAAAAAGCAAATCCTCTCGCAGGTTCCCCCCACAGTATTGGGGGGCGCGAGGCCAAGGGGAAGCCCTGGCCAAGTATAACAAACAAAGAGGCTTTCCCCAGCTCTCCCAGGCAGCCCATTCCACTGTTTGACAATGGGTTGCCATGGCACTTGTTTTGTGAATCATAACACTGTCAACATGTCCAAGAAGTTTTGGAGCTGCCTGTTTTTTTTTTCCTTTTTTTTATTTGCAAGGTCGAAAAAGCACCCATTTCCTTGTCAGAAACAGGGCATAGAGAACCCCCTGCACGCAACATAATAAACCACAAGAGCAACTCTAACTCCCCGAACTCCCAAACTGCCTTATAGCAGTGACACTGGAATCTTACGTCTTCCCTTGCCAGTATTCTGCTGCATCGTGGTTTGGCCATTTTTATTATAAAAAGTCATTATAACTTGACTGGTTTTTTGACACAATTGAAAAACAAAACAGAGGATGTTGTAAGGAAACGTGTAGCCATATCCATTTAATTCATTATGGTTTCACTCTTCCTAAGTAATGGAAAGTATATACTCAAAGCCAGGGATACAAAATCGATCATTCCACTTTATATAATACAACATTTCTGGTGTCTCGTTGTCTTTGGGGTCATATTGTATGTGTGAGAAATGTTAAGAAGATAAGACAATGAGACGGACTTGACAAGCACTCTTCCTGCTATTGTCTGAAAGCAGAGAAAATATGCTTGGGGACATTTCTAATGGCACATTAACATTGTCAGTCAAAGAATGTGACTGAATGGCTCTTCACTACATTTGGCACATTCCTACGGCCACATATTTTTATGGGGAATTTAAAAGCATGTGTCACTTCACATGCATATGGATTGTTAGATACTTTTTAACCACAGTGTAGATGAAACACAGTGTAAGAAGCATTTTTTAATGTTTCCCAATCAGTATGCTTAAAACAGTGAAGAAAAGCTGTTATTCTGTCAGTGCTGTGGAAGCTTGTGTGACAAATTCCTTGTATGTGTAAGCATACTTGGCAATAAAGCTCTTTCTGATTTCAAAAAAGTCTTCAACTCCATTTTTACTTAATTACGAATGCCTAACCATTAGAATAGCGAATGATCAACTGGCAGATACTCACCATCATCAAGGTAGGCCTGATCCAAGTTCTCCTCCTTGACCGTGACTCGTCCAGGAACACTGGTTCTCGGTTCTTCTGCGGAGGAACATCTCTGGGCCTCTACTTGGACAGGAGGTGACCTGTCTTTGGCCACTCTCTGGAGAAAGGGCTGCTGTTGAATGACAGTGGGGTAATTCTGAGGGTGCTGGGGTGCCTGGGCTGGTGCTGGTGAACGGTTTGCCCCTGTAGCTTGGGGACTATGCTGGTTATAGCCCTCACAATAAATGATGTGCTGATGTTCAGGGGGTGGTGGCGCAGGGGGATCTCCTCCTCTGAGCAGGTGGTGGTTCGTGGGTGAGAACTGGATAATTGAGGGATGCTGGTTGGTGGGATGTTGGCCACCCAGGTGAGGGGACTGGGCTGGGGAACCCGTGTGGACCAGAACTGAACGATGGGAGTCTGGCATTATAGTGGCTCCTGTCTGAGAGTAAATAGGACTGCTTGACATGCTTTTTCCAGGACGGGTGTACAGTATGGCTTGGCTCTGCTGCTGAAATCGGTGGTCCGGTGGGGAGACACCCAGGCGGGCCTGCTGACAGGGGACGAGGCCAGGCACCAGGCCACTGTCTTGAGTGATGACCCCCCGAGGGTTATAGTAAGGCTGGGGAGACACCCCCAGCATTTGTGACATGGAATAACCCATCCGACCAGATTCATATTCATCCACCGGCTCTGTCTTAATAGACGGAACTGGGGAAGTAAAATGAGAGAATATCTATGTTGGAGTATTCAAAGTGCACATATCATGGAAAAGATAAATAATACCCCTAATAGTCATATAGGTACCTGGTAGAGGTGTGTAGGTGAAATGCTGAGGCTGACTGCGCTTCCGTTTCCCATTTATTACGTAGAAATTGACTTTGGCTGAATGGCAAATGGATGGGTCTCTATATGGAGGCACCTCAATGAACAGCATGCTCTGTGAATGAGAGAATAGTTTTATTACTGTTTCTATATAGACAATTTACAAGAAGAGGGCTGAAAATAGTCATTCAGGAAGTCCAGTAATTTATGTAATGCAGGCGCTGGACTTACTGCCTGACTTTTGTCTTTGTCAACTGTGGCTTCCAATTCCCAAATCTGCTGTCCATCTAGAAATAGAAAGATGAAAAAAAAAGGTTAATTAAATTTGGGTTGCCTAAGTAAAGTTGAGATTAGTTAAGTTTATAACCACTATGTAATACCCATGCCAAAGCTCTCATTTATCAGTAAATAATTGATGTAGGCTTAATGGCTAATATATATATATATATATATATATATATATATACATATACATATACATATATATATATATGTATATAAATAAATAAATATTAAATATTATTATAAACCCTAACCCTATTCAACAAACCGTCTTGCATCACACTCATGCTTAAAGTCAAAGTTCTTCCCTCAGTTGTTTGGGGAAATACAGGATTGGCCAACCATTCTCACTAGCACACACTGCTTCCTCCCCTTGTTCATAATGACTGAACTCTGTTTTGATAGGTAAAGTGGGTGATGAGTTGTGGGTTCATTTGTCATATCTATGGGTCATAGGGTACTTACATAATTCCTCGCCTACAGACTGGTTCCCATACTGCAGAGATTGCATGTGGCACAAGTCAATCAGATTTCTACCCACAGTTCTATCACACACACTTCCTCAGACACTGCTGACCTCATGACTGTCAATCTGAGCATGTAGTGTATTTTGACTAAGTCTGCAAAAAGTCAGACATGTCAGTATGAACTCAAACCTCTCTCTCATCAACTTTATCTAAGACCAAGTGATCTGAATTGTGCATTCCTAATCCCAAGTATCTTTACATAACAGCTTACATTGCATTCTGTCATCCATGTATGAATTTGTCAACACTGCATTGGCTCCCTATTAAACATCATATACATTTAAAAATCTTGCTGATTACTTTCAAAGCACTAAATGGTTTAGCTCTTCAGTACTTGAGCAAGCTCTTAATCCATTATAGTCTTCCACGTCTATTGCGATCTCAAAATTCTGGCCAGAATTTAATTTAATTTATGAATTCAGTATTATGAATTTAATTTAATCATAATACCTAGAATATTAAAATCAACTGCAGGCAGTAGATCCTTCTCCTATTTAGCACCAAAACTCTGGAACAGTCTTCCTAGCATTGTTCGAGAAGCAGACACACCCTGTCAGTTTAAATCTAAAAACACATCCCTTTAACCTGACATAAACATAGAACACTATACATTTCTATTATTTAAATCAGTTAAATGATTGTTAGGCTGCATAAACTAGGTGAGCTGGAACTGGAAACACTTTCTATAACACCCAATGTACACGTTACATCATAAAAAGTATGCTATCTACATTAATATTAGTCTCTCTATTTATCCTGAGATTTTAGCCGGAGTCTAAAATCCGGAGTTTATTAAAAAAAAAAGCCGCAGTTTAGCCTGACTGAGCCTGGATTCTCCCAAATTTTCTTTCTCCATTCTGTCTCCTGATGGAGTTTTGGTTCCTTGCCTCTGTCGCCTTTGGCTTTTGGCTTGCTTAGAAACACTTAATACTCAACAATATTATTGATCTGCCTGCATTGACACTATTATGTGAGAACTGAACTGAGCTGGACGATGACATCACTGTTTTCTCCAGAGCGCCTGTATAGATAAATGAATAAATTAATAACTTTTTACCAAATTTTCTTCTAGGTCTGGTGTAAAGACGAAACAAACTTTGTTGTATTATTTTCCTGTTATCACTCTAGCTGCGTGGAAACCACCTGTGTTGTAAAAAGCGCTATATAAATAAACGTGGCTTGACTTGACTTTATACAGAAATCCAAAAACCATAGTAATATGTAGTAATATAAGTAAACAACACATAGCAAAAAATATCTTTAAACCAGAACAGAAAATAGCATTCCTACTGAATTAGTCATTAAAGCAGGAACGATTTTGCTCTGTATCACAGCAGCATGTGGGAAACCCCTTGTTGGGCCGCAAATGAGAGACGTGTGGCTCAAATGAGTCAGCACTAGCAAGGGGGATTCCACATGCACTGCCAGGATGATGTCTTAATATTGCTTTATGATCAAACTGCTTCGTTTCACCCACGACAGGTGATGAGTGCTTCTTCCTTGGCCGTTCCGTTTGTTTGGAGTTTGTTCCAAAGCTCCTTGTTCAGGATCCCATGGGTTTGCTTTTTACTTTTTTCTTATAATTAACCGTAAATGCTTGGAGAGTGGAAGCCCAGCAAGGCATACAGAGCAAAATCAGCAAGAGCCAGCAAAACTCCAACCAAAGACAGCTGTCTCCCATTTCAGAGATTTCATAGTCACGATGCTATGAAAGTATGAACGCTCCGTCAGGATAAAAAACTCTCCACAACAAAATCAATGCTTGTTTATTTTCTTGTTTCCTACTTTTAGAGTAAAAATGCAGTAGGCTATTACATACAGTGGCCCCAAAAATTATTTGGACTTTGAAGCCACTCTTAAAAATGAAAATAAGAATGGCATTGCATTAGATAAAAAAAAGCTTTTTTCATTTCATTTATTTTTCATTTTGAATAATATTATAATTCAAGGACTAGTAGTTTTCCTCTTATTTAATGTTTTGATTGAAAAAGTCAGTGTGCTTGCACAACCTTTTTGGTTTTACACTGTTACCTATTGCAATGATCTAATGCAAACAATGTAAACCCTAACACTAAAATAATTAATTGGTTTTAGTAGGGACAACTTAAATTATACAAATTGGTTCCATCAAATTAACTTTTATGACTATTTAGAACCCCTATTTCTTTTGAGTTCACAAAACGGACACATTTTTGTTTCATTGTTTTAAGTTCTATGAACTTGTTTCTATTAATTTAGACAAACTTAAACTGGGATTTCTATTTCCCAGCATGCTTTGCCATGACACTCAAAAGGGAGAGTAAATGCTAAACTTAAGTGTTATATAATGTTTTTTTGTGCAAAAATAGAAAGATAGTATGCTATTTTGAACACTGCCAATGAGTTTTACTGAACAATCCTCTGTCTTCCATTAGTCACACAGACAAACAGATTAAAATAAACATAGGAGGAATATTGAAAATGATATGTGATAAATTACTCACTCATATCGTTTAAGTCCTGTATGATTTTAACATTAAAACAATTACATATTACCTTTAAGTGTTTAAATACTTTGCTTGAGAGAACACTGTATATTTAGAAAAAATTGAATGTGCTAGTTACAGAGAGATAAAGGGGGTTGGAAAGAAAGAAACACTGAATTTTCAACAAAAATAAAAAAAGCCTAAAAAGGACTTGATGAGTCACAGCTCTTTTCTGATAGACTAAACACATTAGCCTCAATCAATAGATCAATAAACAGAACTTTGCATTCTACCAAAACGGACAAAACCTAGACGACACATTGCGTACATCAGTAAAACAATGTAAACAGCAGTAGAGAACACAATGGGCGAAAATAAAACAAAGTTTTAAAAAAAAAGCAGCTACGGGAACTTTGAAGGTTGAAGGAACACTTTCTAATCAAACAGCTGTGACTGGATTTTATTTGCAAGCAAAACTGCCGAGTGCCACCTGTCCGAGGCAAAAAGCGGCATCAATAAGAGCAAGTAGTCATAGCGCACACACACACACACACACACACACACACACACACACACACACACACACACACACACACACACACACACACACACACACACACACACACACACACACACACACACACACACACACAATCCATCTGCCACTTAGCATGCATGAAAGAGCACAGTGTGTGGGAGAGCCATAACAATGACACCTGCAGGCAAAAGGCTCTGCCAACAACACCACAGCAACCTCTAAAGACTCATTTGATTCACTAAACACACTTCTTGTAAGTCTGATGACTTTACAGAGATTTCACTCTTCAAGATCTGATTAAAATCAATATGGAATGTCTTTTGCAACCCATTTTATTTTCATAATGTGATGCATTTCCCAACGCAACAGGATATTCAATGAGGAAACACTGTAAAAACTGGGGAAAGAAAAAAATGTAGTACGAAACGTATACAACTAAGGTCTGCCAGTGTGAATGACGCTCAGGACAATTGATGGAACTGTCACTGCACGTGTTTTTAAGCCTTGCAAATTTAAATATTCAAGCGCAAGACTCATTCACTTCTTCTAATTCACACAAAACTATATCAAAATGCCCGTCTTGGCGAGTATCCTTGTAAACATAGTCTGTTACAATATGTCTTAAATGAACATAAACAGTTGAGAAATAAAACGCTTGTGTAACAGTATATTGGATCCGTGCAGCTCTTCTTAAGGTGACAGTAGCCTAATATTCCCGCTGTGCTGCTGTTTCAATGTTAATCGAACAACAAAAGAAAAATAAATCATTCACTACTCTTGAATAACTAACTTTTGTAACTTTAATAAGGATTAATGTATATTTAATTTATACAATGAAAAATATATTTTATATATTTGATTAATTTATTTCTGTACCTAAAAACTACTGTTCGATCTACCTGAAAAGCACTGTTTATTTCATATGCATTTTTGTTCTGTTGTATTTATGTTGGCCTGTTGAATGTTAAATGGATACAATACAAGGTCAATAGAAAATATTTTACGATGCAGCAATAAACTAGCTAGTATACCCTAATGCATGCGTTTTTGAAATTTGCTCATTTAAAACATGATCAAAACACTAATTTAATTTAATGACAAAAGATCAAATAAGAGAGCAAGTGACAAATATCGAAATCGGCCAGTGAGTGTTTGTTAAAATCGATATCGGCCAAAAAAAAATCCTATTGTGCATCCCTAATCGTTACTGTTGGTTCACTTCCCAGGAAGAGTAAGACTTCATATTTCAATATATTTCAATATTTATATTTAAATGCTTATATCTGCTAAAAGCTTGTTTTGTCAACTTTAAGGATTACACTAGCTAGCATTTTGGTGGCCTCAACACTTAAAGACATGAACTAAAAGCCAAAAGAAACACATTTTAAATTCATGTGTACTTTAATGTAGATGTTAAGTAAAATTAATAATGAAAATAGAGAAAGACAGGTGAATCAATCTGATAATGACAATGAAATTGGAACCTGGCGAGAATCTGCATAGATGAGCTGCTGGACTGTTTGTACATAAAGCTGACACTGTATTCAGATCCGAAATCTAAAACTTCATGCAAATGTAAGTGAAACAGATTAGAAAAGGTCACAATTCAAATGAAAGCCTAATGGCCTTTTATAGACCACTGTCATTCGTAAAGTTCATTGATGAGTTTGAGTGTGTCTGCAATTACATAGTTTTATCAGCTGTTTAGTTCAACTACTTTATTATGTTAATTTCAGATAAAACAATGACTCGTGAATATGGAAATAGAATGAGACAACAGCCATTTCATGTTACACTTTTTGCCCTGTATGCATAATATTTGATCAAATATGCCAGACAAAAGAGCAACTACATGTTTGAACACAAAGGCGACACCCTCTTCAACAAAAGCGCAACCCGCACACTGAAAAAATAACAAAGAAAGGACAGTGA
Source organism: Siphateles boraxobius (assembly GCF_051911475.1). Lineage (NCBI taxonomy): Eukaryota > Metazoa > Chordata > Actinopteri > Cypriniformes > Leuciscidae > Siphateles > Siphateles boraxobius. The sequence continues at coordinate 18,155,437 of NW_027509205.1, read as the reverse complement.
AGCTTTTCCTCTTATTATAAAATAATGCAAATTGTTAATGGTAAATTGTCTCCGTAGTTAGCCTCTCAGTGTGATTCAACAAACAATAAGCACAAAAACAGGTGACATATAAAAGCAATAGTAGACATGAAACAAGTTGATGCCTTATATCAAAAACATTGTCTTTCTGACTTTTATAGGTAATCTATATCCTAGTGTATTCCCAAACATTGACAAAATTCACTTCAATTGAATCGAATACAAGTTTTTGTTCAATAAAAAAAAAATCCCTCCCCATAAAATATAATATGACCAGCAAATTATAAATAGGGCTAGAAAATGCAAATCATAGTGCATGTGTGTTTCTTTGCTAACGTACTGTATTTCCTTTCCCAACCTTTAACAGGATGCAACAAAATTGACTAGAATTAAAAGTTTTAAGTACAAAGCATTAAGTGTCATTTCAATGGGCTGTGACGTAAATGAAAGACTATTAGCCATATATTTTAGCTTGTCTGTAATAATGAAAATTATTGCTTGATTTGATAACACTTTTAGTAATGGCAGTAGTGCACATAAAATTAGCACATAATTCACTTCTGGTAATATATACATATATACTTATATATACAGGTGAAACTCAAAAAATTTGAATAGCATGCAAAAGTTATAATTTTGATGATTATGGCTTACAGCTTATGAAAACCCCAAATTCAAAATCTCAAAAAATTTGAATATTACATGAAATCAATAAAACAAGGATTTTAAGTACAGAAATGTCGGCCCTCTGAAAAGTATAATCATGCATATGTATATAGTTACATATACTAAATATATTAGTTTCACCTTTTAATCTGAATTACTGAAATACATGAAGTTTTGCATGATATTCTAATTTTTCGAGTTTCACGTGTATATATATATGTATTGCACAGTGCTATATACAGATATACAGTACACACACACACACACACACACACACACACACACACACACACACACACACACACACACACACACAACTATGCAAAAGTCTTAGGCCACCATTAGATGTTGTTTTAGCAATGGTATAATGACCCTATATAATTATTTCTCAGTCTAATACAGTAATACAGTAAATTTGTATGCAGTATTAAAAAACAGAAACAATTCTAAAAAAACGCTTCGACCGACTAAAGTGGCAGGTATTTATTGACCTCCCCTTATACTTCAGCAATAGTAGGAACCTGGCCCTCTTAAACCTAAATGGAATGGAAAAGGAGTGGAAGGCCAAGAAAACTTTCAAAATATGATGAGAAGTTTCTCAGAATTTCTTCTTTGAGAAACTGGAAGAAGTCCAGGACGTCACACTTAATACTGATTTTTGCTTAAAAACAGCCATTTTGTTCAAAAACATTTACATTTTGTGTTCATATTTCCTGTATTTTCTGTTTGTATCTTAAAAATAACTTTGGATGATCATTAAACCATTGCTAAAACAACAAAACTGGTGTTGGCCTAAGACTTTTAAACAGTACTGTATACATATATATTGTATCATAGAAATTGTAAAAGTTGTATGTCAGCAGTACTTAATAGTTAAAAGAGCCATTAGATAGTAAAAATGACCTAGTTTCTTCACCGCCTATAAAAAATAACAAACAAGTAATAAACTACAAGCATTCAGTGTGTTCAGCTCTAACTTCCTGTTTCAAAACATATGTTAACACAGGAAGGAAATTGAGAAGGAAGAAATTTCCTAGATTATATATCATAATCTACACAGAAAATGTAAACAATGTTCACATGTACCTGCAAATATACTAGGCAGAATATCAATCGTAGAGCACTTACCATGAGTCTTCTCCATGAAGATGACCTTTGAATCTGCGCTGAAGTTCTGGCCGGTGAGAATCATCTGCTGGCCTCCAAGAACCGAACAACCATCCATGTCCTGCTTCTCTACCATGGGCAGCTCGTGGGCAGACCTCTGGGCTATAGAGTCAAACAGGGACAAAATACACAATTTAGATGTTTGGACTGAATTTACTGTAACAGGTTTGAAGCCTAGTAAGAGTGGCCCACAAAGTGAAGAGTTACTGAGACCCCTATTACAATTGTCCCCTTGAGCAAGTCACTTAACCCCAGCTTGGTCCACAAATATTGATTCTGCAATCAATAAGTCACTTTGGATGAAAAACTGTCAGCTAAATGACAGATAAAATGTTTCCCAAAAAGGCACTTAACCTCAGGTTATTTTAAAAGGATAAAATAAAATGATTTAAAAAAGTATTATATATATATATATATATATATATATATATATATATATATATATATATATATATATATATATATTCTGTGATTTTTGCTTGTGGTGCCCTACATTTTAATTGCCTACTAAATTTTACAAGCCATAAATAATAATAATAATAATAATAAACTATGATGTTAGTATGCAAGTCATAGTCAACAGACTATTAAGATATCATTTCAGAAATCAAAATCTCTGGGAATTCATGCATTTTTTTATTTGCATTGGAATTAAGAGGCTTTTAACTAGGACAATTATCTAAATTTGCTTCAGCCAAATTGATATTAAGCCATGTAAACAAAACGGCAGGATGATCCAGAATATTAAACGCCCTCTTTATTTATTCTAGGCTGAAGGAGTATTAAATTCTGTTTTACAAGATGATGAAGGCTGTTGTGACAATATTAAGGATAGCACTCATGAAACTTATCTATGATATAATATCCGCCACAGCAACTTTGATTGAAACAAATACGAGTGACCTTTAGACAGATGTGTGGCGCGCCATAATCTGAATTAATGAAGCGTACGCTCTCCTCTTAAATAATACAGCTTGCTACCTGAGAACAGAGATACAGTGTGTCTACAAATAGAGCAATGATATCTCAGTGCCTGACAGAAAATATTTAACTTCCTAATACACAAAAAGGGGGTAGGGGAGTTTATCAGGATAATTTTAAATTCATTCCTCTTTTGCCCCGTTCAACTTGGTTTGCATCAAGTGAAACCTAACCGAGGAGGAAGCAGAGCGACCAGACAGAGCGACACAATTACATGTAAGACAAAGCCACCTGATATCTGATAAGAGCATGAAAAAAAATTCACATATACTTCAACCTAAACCCATATTACAACATTCTGTCGCTGAACCCGTCAGCTTTAAGCCATAAAAAAAAAAAAAATAGTAAATAAGGCCCATTTTTATATCATGTTGATTAAGTACACATTTAACCACCTAAAATTGACCTATTATGCTTTTGTATATTTTCAGCTTTCTTTAGTGTGTAATGTTGCTGTTTGAGCATGAAATAAGTCTGCAAAGTTACAAAGCACAAAGTCCCTCCAGCGGGAGTTATTTTCTATATCAGTAACTCCCTGAAATGACTCGAGTCCTTTAGTTTTCTTCCAGGACGGCACGCCACAATATTCCTAATTTAAATAATTGCCGCTCAAGGCACAAGCAAAATAAAGGGACGATGCCTGGTTGAGTTAGTTAGTAGTGTGTTGAAACTCATGGTTACGGTAAGGGTGGGACATTTCCAAAACACGCTCGAAGCGGTTGACCAATCATAACACACTGATCCAGCCGACCAATCAGAGCACAGCGCTTTCAGCAGGAGGGGCTTCATAGAGACTACTGTGTTCTGTGTTACTGACAGACTGGGAAGAGAGGAGCTGCCACAATGTCAAATATGGGGGAAACAATGTGTTTCTTTAACATTCAAGCATGGAAACCTATTCTAGTAGATACCTACTCTAGCAGAACCTATTCTTTGCAAAAGGGTATAATAGGACTCCCTAAAGTCTAAATTTACTCACAGCATTCAATGGGATGTGAAGCAGTTTGCAGAGATATATATTGACCTCCTTGCTGGGGAATATGAATACGAAATACCAGTCGAACACGCGTGTTTTTACGCCCAATGTCCGTCTCGCCTTTCCGCAGCTCGATGTCTGCATTCCGAAGCTTGAGAATCCCGGCACAATCAATTCTGAGAAGCATTAAAAAGCAATTACTACCATGTAAGTATGCACATTTAAAACCAAAAAAGTGGAAACCATCATATTAAATGCATTTATCTGAAAGAACCATCATCCATAAAGCGTACTCACATTGCTTTCATATTATTCTTTGGCTCAAGAGGAATTTCCAAGACTTTGGTGCCGTTGATGATCTTCTCGTAGCTGGTGGTGGTGACGGTTTTGCCGGTAATGCGATGGACCTGATAGAAAGCGTGAGGCTTCAGGATTCGCTCGTCTGCCGTGCCAATAAAGATCTGCAAACCAAGTGGCTCCTTGCCCCTGTATCCACGTAACTGCACACAGAAAAGTGCAAAAAGTCAAATTTTCTATTTGAATGTATTTTAAAATGTATTCCTGTGATGCAAAGCTAAATTTTCAGCATTATTTACTCCAGTCTTTAGTGGCACGTGATCCTTCAGAAATCATTCTAACATGCTGATTTGATGCTCAAAAAACATTTCTGATTATTACTGAAAACAGTTGTGCTGCTTTATATCTTTGTGGAAACCATGATAGATTTTTTTTCAGAACACTCACGAGTAAATGCGAGTAAAAATCGGCGTTAGCGAGTGTATGAAACGGTGTCACTCGCCAGTTGGCCGGTAACATTTTTATTAATTCTAACAATGCATGAACTTGAACAAACGTGAACGATGCTCGGTACAGTTGACGAGCCAACGCTGCATCGTCACCAAAGTTTAAGCCTCGACAATATTCAAGATGACGCAAAAGGCAGCTCATTTCGTTACTAAATTGCGAATAATAAACTGAGCTCTCTTTCACGTTTTCTTTTACTTGAGTGGACAAATTCACAAAATTGTCAAAAAATAGCGAGTATCCTAGTAAACATAGTTGGTTATGTCTTAAGTAAATGTAAACAGTTGAGAAAGTAAAAATGTGTATCAGTATCAGTTTATTAGATCTGTGCGTCAGGTCTTAAAGTGACAGTAGCCTAATTTTACTGCTGCTGTCTGTATTTTTAATGTTAATCATACAATAAAGAACAAAGAAAAAATCATTCACTGCTCTTGACTGAATAGCATTTGTAACTTTGATAAAGATTTCTAATTTAATTTGATAAGGATGAAAAGGATAAAAGGATTTGATAAGGATGTTTAATTTATACAGCGAAGACTACGCAGTGTTATTTAACATTCGCTTTATTCAATTTCTGTACCTGAAAACTGTCAGACCTGAAAAATCTGAAAAGCACTGTGTATTAATTTGTATCTTTGTTATATTGTATTTATTTGTGCTTTTGCTTGTAATTTAATTATTTGTTTTTATTGACTGTTTGTTCGTCTTTAATGTTTTAAATTTATATTAGTTAGTCTAGTAGGTTTAGCTGTAGTATCAAATTTGGAATAGAGAATTGTGAATTTTTACTGCGTTTTAAAATGTTGGTGCCATTACTGCCTATAGTTGGTAAAACATATTTATGGCCGGCCATTGGCAAGTGTGGCAAAAAGTTAGTCTTATGCCTAATACATATATATAATAGTGTAGTCAGAGCAAGTATTTTAGCGAAGGTCTGCTCTCCTGGTTGGGAAGCACAAGACCTGCTGGAAACATTAGCATCTCCAGAAACCTTGAACACAAGCCAGAAGGGTGTGTGTAGTCTGCAAACGTCTTCCCTTCACCAATTCATCTCCTTCAAACTCTACAGGAAACCCATGAGTCAATCGCAAACTCTGACTGTGGCAACGTTTGTGGCCTGGGTACTTCCATTGTCAGATGACTGATTGTGGAAGATAAATTCTTATATTCAAATCAAAAACTGATTCTGGCATACAGTATTAAACCCCTAGGGATGTCCACAGTGGCGGAGTGCCAAAATGGTTTATGCATATGCAGATGAACGTGAAATTGCACAGATGCATCATAGTTTGTGTCTGAATTCCTGCAATGAAGGTTAATAATTCAGAAGGGCTTTCAAATCCTGTTCGACACAGAGGCAAATTGGTCACATTTTCATATGCAAAACATGGCATGTCCAATGAGAAAAACAACTCTGGCCTTGTCATTTTGTTGTAGATGAGTAAGATAGGGTGCACAACAAAACAGGGTTTCTCTAGCAACTTTTTAACTACATGCATTTCACACAGATTTTTAGAGAACGTAATTTAAGGGGGAATTTAAGCATAAAGGGCTTTGTGCAGGAAAAAGACCAGTTTTGATATTATATGAAAAAGCTACTTGATCATTTATCGAGATGAACTTTTCTATTAAAACAACTTGAGGTTAACTAATTGTAGGGACAATCCCTACAATTAAAGATAAATGCATTGCTCAAGGGGCACTTTGATGACAAAGCAATGATGATCACTGCAAACACTTAAGTTTTCAAGCCAGAAGCCACTTTTACTTTATATTGAACCTGCAACCCTTTTAAAAGGCAGTTCATATCCTTGAAAATCCCAACCTCAGTTTTCTTTTCTGTGTTGATATATTTCCTTCTGAAATAGACAGTTTAGAGCATGGCATATCAAATGTCTCACTTGTTAAATGACTAACACCCTAAAGTTTATGTCAAAATCACACATGACCGATTGTATGAAAGCATAAGGCACTATCAAAATAAATACACCTTCCTTTGCAAGTGACTGATTGTAGAGAAAAATGGACTATTGTTAATACGGTTACTGAAAATATTTAAATCACCATGACAAGCTTGCACAAGCAGTCATGTGAATACTGAAAGCAGATGACACAAAAAAGCAGGTAACAAATTTGATGTGCACTCTTAAAAAAGCGCGTCTACATCGGAAGGAAGTGTGCAGAAACCACAGAGCATGAAGATGCAGCTAAATTTACACTGGATATCAAAAGCACAGTGAGCAGGGCATGTGTCAACATTACAAATTCATGTTTGATGGACAAAAGTGTTCTAAAAGCAATGCTGCATCAGATAAGGGGGAGGAAATGTGTGTGTTTGAAGCATTGCAGACAGTACTAGGTTTAGTAACAGAACAGTAAACTGATCTCTCATTGGCTCTTTATAAGATAATACGATAAGTCCAGCTTAAAAGCAACATCTAAGAAAGACAAATCATAAATTAAATATCTCTATTTCTTCTTACACGTTTGCTTTAGTCTCCTGCTTCTGAGTCATTTCCAGTGTTTGGTGGAATGCATTACTAAGTAATTAATTACTGTAATTTAATTACTTGTCTCTTGAAGACTGAATATCACAACACAGTCCCGGCGCCAGTCCCAATACTCACACTAAGCCCTAAGGTCTTCCTCGAAGTGGACACTTGTTGAAAGTGCACTTGGTGGAGTAAAGTGCGCAAGGGCCCGAAGCTGCGAAGAGCAGAATTGGGACAGTTTTGCAAACGTCACTATCTACGTCACTTCTGTTTGTAATGAAGCCCTTACTTCCAAATAACAAACTTATCTGCTCATGGTATGGCCATGTTAACTTATCCCTGTCTAGAGGCATTTCTGTGCCCTGTGAATAGCCTGTCATTCTCGATAAAAGCAGTTTGATGCCATCAAGTTATACATTTATTTGTATAGCGCTTTTCATAGTAGGTTACGTCAACAGCAGAGGAGAAAGGCCGCGAAATTTAAAAATACTACTTTTATTGTGCATGAAATGAAGTTTTAAGAGTTTTTCAGTCAAGAATGTAGTTATTTAAAGCTCAAATCTGTGGTTTATTTATAAAGATAGGACCTATTTAAAAATTGAATCTGAAGTTTTCGGAGTTGTGAGATCCAGGCTATCACCGGGCGCTCAGCGCTCATGTAACCCGCCTGGAACAGCCTAAACTCAGCGAGTCCTTCTGACGTTTGCAGGCACTAAAGCGATTACCCATAAAACGTGCTTTGAACCAATCGTATTTCTCGGGTCCTAAGCTGGGACCCAATATTTCGATGGGACCCAACACTTCACCACATCGGCTTCCTTTTTCTTCGGAGTTTTCCTGCTGGCGACCAGAACCATAGCAAGCGTTTGTTTAGCTCTTCGAAACGTCACGACACTACAAGGATTCTGGGTAATAGCCCATAGCAAAGTGAGGTCTGATGCGCACTTGCGAAAGGGGTGCATGAAGTGCGCTGATGATCACCCCTGGAGAACACCTTAGAGAATTGGGACACCCTACGGTCTTGCACCCCTTAGCGAGAACGCGCATTTGAGGGGCACAAGGTTGTTTAAGAATGGGTCATTGAATCTTTGACTCAACCGATTCGTTCAAAACCCTGAATCATTCAGTGATGAAAACACAGTTGTGAGTTCTGCTGTGATATTTGTTTGAATTGGAACTATTTTCGCTGCTAAAATAGAACAAAAAACAGTCAATATTTAATCTAAATGTAAGTGACTTAATAATAATTACTTGTTTATTGAACAAGTCATATGAAATCAGTGTCACATTTTCAATCGTAATGATATTCAGCACTCTTGGTCATGTGATGTTGCTTAACTCTATCATATTATAAATATAAAAACTCCACATTTCGAATTTTTACGGCGGTATGTTAACTGAGTTTCTTTTTTGTGAGCTGTGTTCATTTGTTTCGATGTAGCCTATCCTCGAGAGGCTGCGCGAGCGTCAACAGTGCATTTGTAAGGTCCCTGCACAGAGTTCGAAATCGAAACTTTCGTATCCGTTTTTTCGTATTGGTCATTCGTTTTGCTGTGAATTGTAAAAACACCTCTCAAAATGGTTGCTACGGGTGCAAAAAACGATTCCCCCCCACACACATTTTTCTAAATTTTTTATGACGGACGAAAGATTTGGAGGCAGTGTGTAAACGTGATTGACAACGTGAGTTCGTATTTATAGGCTATAAGAGAATTTCAGACTCAGTGTGCAAGAACCGTTAGCGACAATACATTATACAGTATATAATATTATGCTCTATCGATCATTATCATTGTATCATAATCGATTAATGTTATTATGCAATGAGGTTGATCTCATTTGTGCCCCCCTGAAAAAATTGAATGCCCGTCCGTGAATTTGTGTCTGGCGCCGGGTCTGTCACAACATGTACTACGAAACATATCTGAGTCATATTTTATCGCAAAATAAACACATAAATATATAAATAAAACAAATAAATAAAAAACATAAACAATAAATAAAACAACCAATCAATAAACAAATAAACAAAGCTAGCATTAAATAAATAATAAAATAAAATCTAACTGAAATAAATAAAATATGATTGTACATAAACCAAACATAAATAAATAAAACATGAATTAAAAACCTAAATAAATAAATAAACCATAAACAAATAAATAAAATAAAGCAAATTAATAAAACACAAATAAATAAAACACAAATAAAACCAATAAACATACAAAAATAAAAAAATAAACACATAAATAAAATAGATAAAACAAATAAATAAAACATAAATAAAACACACATAAATAAATCATACATAAATAAAACCAATAATTAAAACGTGAATAAAAAAACAAATAAAATTCTAAAATATTTGTTTATTATATATATATATTTTTAACAACCTGTGACTGTAATAGTATGTTATTAATAATATTAATATTAAGTTTTAGTAATAACAATTTATTAATATTTAACAAATATTAAAAAACTTCTGTCATTCTGCATGAAACGTCTAAATGTGTCTCTTTAAGACACAGGTGAGTGAGTCTGGTAGGAGAGCTGGGCCTCATGAAGTGGGTAAACACAGCCGTTTCCATGGGCCATCTGAGAACCTGGTTGCCATGGCAGCTGGCGAGCGGTGAGTCAGTCGTGAGGTCGGAAAAGTAAAGTAGAGGAAGGAGCAGTCCTGAGTAACTCCCCGCCACGTGATTGGCCAGCGACGAGCTGCACTGACCACAGCGAGCGCCAGGGAATGGAAAGCATTAAACATTTTGGCTTTGCCAAGGCAGTCTGCAATCTTTACCAGAGCGCTGACATCGGAAGGATGCTGGCCGCTCCGCTAGCAAGACCATTAAAAATGGTTTACACTGAGAGAGCAAAAAGCAACAAGAGGGCTTTCACATAAACTGTAACCAGAGCAACATCAAACTTTAAGTGGTAAACAAACTGAGCAATATCATGTGTCTTCAGGAAACAGCTGCCATTACTGCGTCTGTAAAACCTCTGGACAAACACAACTTCCTGAAGAGTTTGAAGCAACATGAAAGCAAATCAAAAAGCAGTAAATAAAAATTAATTGGAATACCTTCTGCTCTAAAACCCCAAAGTCTCTATCATAAAAATCTAAAAATAAAAATAACCACCACGAATAATAATAAATAAAAAAATACAATAAAAAAAAAATATTTCTTAATATATATATATATATATATATATATATATATATATATATATATATATATATATATATATAAAATAAATCAATGTACAAAAACTAAAATAAAAATGTAAAAATAATGCAAATAAAAAAATAAAGATAAAATGCTATTAATAAAATAAAATAGTAAAAAATAAATATATGTAAAAAAAATTAATACAGTAACAATACAATAAAATACATATAACATAAATTAAAAATAAATTTGAAAAATAATAATAATATATATTTTTAAATAAAATAAATTATTGTTCTAGGTGCTTGCTAGGTAGTTACTAATTGAATCACCAAGTCTCCAATGATATTCTAGTCCATACTCATGGCTTAAAAATCCGCATTATTTGAGGTTTTATTCATGTATGTGGCATAAACAGTGCTGAACGAGTTACGAGCTGACGTTTAAATAATTAGGATTCGAGATTTATCTGCAAGCACGACTGTAGCTCATCTTAAAGCATGCACAAGTAATGAAAGAGTGCATTCATTTGTGTGAGGGTGGATAAACGATCGAGAGCAGCGGGCCATTTTCATAGGCCTGACCCTGGGGCAAAATCACCTCACGCTCCATAATGACAAGGAAATACCTTCACACGCACGTCTAGAACAGTGGTTTTCAAAAGAATTAAAAAATGGGTAGCCAGTGATTTAAATTAAAAAAAAAATTTAAATTCCGTTTTATAATAATATTAATAATAATAGCTTTGATTAGAAGTACACTAAAAAACATTCAAATTCATGCAAAATAAATAATTCACATGTCACCTGACAAAAATGAAGAGGAAACAACGAAACAAACTGAATGCTTCTCCTGACATGCGTGTTGTCCTCTCGTCCTGCGAACCGGCTTGGGACCAGATTATGCAAAACACGCACTCGTTCGCTCCATCCGCAACACACACACGTTCGCTACATCGGCAGCAACACACACATTTCAGATCAATATATTTGTTTATTGTTATTTGTTTATTCTCATTTGAATTATAAATATGTTTGCTTTTAAACTGTGTGTGATTTTGGTTGGGTGACAATTGTAGGTTAAGTTTGACAAGAGTTTACAGTTTGACAAAAGCACAATGTTGTGTTTTAAAATAAAAAAATAGTCTACCTAAAATAAAAATCACACTGCTCTCTTTAAATAGCAGTGGTAAGCTACAATTCGTACCATTCAGCGTAAGCACCGCTCAACTGTGATGTTTCCATGCACATTTTTGCGCATGTGAAAAGGATGATTTTTTCCTGTCGATATTGCAACGTGTGTGAAGTTGACAAAGCCAGTGCTCGTAGTGTGGCGGTACTCACCGGTACGCAGGAACTGCACTTCTACATTTTACTCTTAAGCGTACCCGCACTTTTTCTTGCGTACCGCTACTTCTCGCATGTAGGCGGTAGGCCACTAGCCTGGTTCTACCAGACTCTCATACATTTCATTTGTACAGAGAGTCTGGCACCGCTCCATTGACAAGCGTTAACTTCCTTGTAGGCGGGTATTCTATTGAAGTCTAAAACTATTGGATCTGCCCAGAGTCACTCTATCTGCCATAACCAATCGCTGACGTTTGGTCGTGACATATGTCTTTTCCCGAACCCCGTGGGAGATGGCCATAAACACAAAACTAAGCAAAGATTGTTCTTGCTCCGGCTTTAACTTCTTGATATTCGGCAGCGTTGCCACAACGGACCGAATGGCTTCGCTCGCATCTTTTTTATTTTGAACTACAACTCAAAATAACGCACGAGTCGACATCAACGTCATCGTTCTCAGCCACTCCCTCTGTTCGCTGATTGGCCCGGTAAAAAATTGATCGGAGAATACCAAAGTCTACAGCCCAATCCCAGACGTAGTACTGAAGGAAAATGAAATTGAGCGGAAGTGCGTAGGAGGGCGGAGCCAGGCTAGTAGGCCACTCGACCACTGACAGAAAAAGCGCCAGTGTCACGCCCGTTGATATACATCGTTCGCAGTGCGTATGCAGTATTTTTTCCGCACCCATGTTAACAGGTTCGAGCTTTCACACTGCACGTGCATGCGGTCCGTCAATGCGTTCCTGGTGCTGTGCGTATACAGCAGTAGCTACAGAGATCGTTCCGAGTCTATTTTTGCTGTGCTGCACGCGGTGAATTAAAGTGACAGCTCATGGTTCGTGGTCAAAACACAGATTGACATGAAAGTATAATAATCTCACCATAAATGCATTTAATTAAATAAAATGTAGTAATCTAAATGTATTTTTGGACTTGCAGACTTGGAGTTCCGTTTTCGCACGCACGTGCACACACGCACGACTTGTTTTAATACATTTATGTTGTTAATAAATAACAATAAGTTTTGTTTTTCACTGTAGAAATCTCAAATGTCATGATTTGCCAATGCAAGAGAGTACCGGCACCTTTCTTTTCCCACTTCAAGCACTGTACAAAGCCTATAAAAAGAATAATTTACCATCAAATACATCGCGATTCGCGAATGTTGAAACATTTTGATTCTAATGAGAGAGTTGCGTGAGCATAATGCCCCTTAGGCCTACTTTTACTTTCGCTTTAAATTATTTCGTTTTTGCTTGTTTATTATTATTTTTTTAATTCTTGTTCTGTTCTGAATATTACATTTAAAGAGTTTGTTGTGGAATATGTTTTTTGAATTTTTTAAGCATGCAGCAAATGATAGGCTATTAATTGGTTATAATTCCTGTATGTAGGCCTATAGCTTGATCAAATTAGTTCAGAATCGACTATGCGTTGCAATCGCGTCAAGGATCAGCATGTGCACGTGCATCATCAAAAGTGGTTAAAAGTGCTGAGCTGATTTTTTTTCCTGCGCACAAGCCTATGGGTCGCGTCAAAAAAAAAAAAGGGTCCCTGTAGAAAAAGTTTGAAAACCACTGGTCTAGAAGACAGAATGAACACCCACCTGGACCACAGGGTGACCTCCAGTAGGGGCTTTGACCGCCCCTCGGCTGCCCTCGGTCTCATAGTGGGCTCTGTGGTGGGGTTTGGGCTGCACCTCCACGTGGAGCTCGTACTGATCGCTGCGGCTCGGTAGGGGCCACTCCAAGGGGGGCAGGGAAGCCACGGGGATGCTGGGAGAGATGAAAGACGATAGCATGCTCATTTGCTTCACATATCCGATTTTTTGCATGACTAGAGCAGCAGGTGCATGAGGGTTTTAAAGATTGTGTCGACTTATATATGTTGTAAGAGTGTTTGACTGATAGCAGATCAAACTGCACACTACTAATACATGTTTTTGTACTTGGATTTAAGTTGGGGTCAGTAAGATTTCCTTTTCCTTAAAAAGAGAGAAATTAATCATTTTATACAGCAAGAGCACTAAAATTGGCAGTAAAGACATTGATACTGTTACAGAAGATTTCCATTTCAAATCAATTGTTCTTTTCAACTTTCTAAGAAAGTTAAAAAAAATATGAAGCAGCACAACTGTTTTCAACACTGATAATAATAATAAAAAGAAGAAGAAATGTTTCTTGAGCAGCAAATCATCATATTTGAGTATTGTATATGGTAATGTAATTACTATATACAAGTAATGATGGGATGATTAATGATGCTGAAAATTCACAGGAATAAATTACATTTTATAATATATTCACATTACTGTTACTGTATATTACTGTTTTTACTGTATTTTTTAATCAAATAAATACAGTTTTGGTGAGCATAAGAGACTTTTGAACAGTAGTGTACAACTTTAAGAGTTTTTTAATGTATTTTAAGATTATCTTCACCGGCCAATAACCATGTTTGCTCAGCTGATTGACAGCTTTGTCAACAGATAATAGACCAGAAATATTACATATTTTTAAATAAATAATTTAGATAGAAAATATAGTACCTTTCACACACAAATCATTTGTAGGTGCATTGGATAAAAGTCAAAAATAAACATGAATAAATTCTGCACACCACTAAGGATCACTGAGGAATGCCTGGGACACATTGTAGGATTTTGGGCTGTCCCAGACGAAAGATGACCAATTGTGGCAATTTCTGTGGTCAAGGCTCCTAAACGGTGGTCCCATGTCGTGTGAGAGGCTCAATGAAGACCGTTGTCAAGATAGCCTGAGACAATTTTCTAACAGTGTAACACATGATCATCTCACAGTGCGTTTGTTTTTACGACCTATGTCTACTGACTAGCCAATGAAAATGCAACATGAAATGGCGTATTGATCAGGGCGACATGGCGCTAAAACTTAAAACTACTTACCCCAAGCTTCATTTGCTAAATTGTTGGCCTCTTTTTCCTAGCAATGACCACATCCATATTCTCCTCTTTCGCTTCCTCCTCTTTTTTTCAGTGCACATAAAAACCACAATTGCTAAAGTGCGATTTATCTTGCTCTATTTGTTTACCACTAGCGCATGCTGAAACACTTACGCATAGCCTACGATTCAATCGGTGTCATCAATGTATGGTGGTCTACATACATATTGTACCCAAGTTTATTAGATCCATGTTGTACAGTGTGATTTGTAATGATCTTATAGGTTTTCTAAAATCATCTTTAGAAAGCATAAGCCTGAAGAAGGTTGATTGACCAAAACGTTGCAAATAATTTTGTTTTAATGATGCATGTTTTAGTTGTGTGCAGGATTTATAAAAAAAATTCAAGCTATAATGTTAATAACAAATATTATTTGAGGATAAATTATTTTCATTCATTTGTATTATGTATACATATGCATATCGGTGATGGTTTTCCCAACTTTCTAGACTGGTATTGGTATTGACACCCAGGGTTAAGAGTACAATGAAAAGACTTTAAGGGCAAATATAGACATCATTTACCAATCTGTAGTGGCGACAAAAGGCAAATAACTATAATTATTAAACTCCCATCAAAGTTGTGTCACTCTACAAGCAAACCCTGCATAGAAAGAAAAATTATGACATTTTTTACCTGCATATGCCAGGCACCAGCTGTTTAGGCCAGATTTGAGGGATTACGAAGAAAGATTCAGGGCCAGGTTTGGTCTTCATATCCTGGTCACATGACACCAGGTAACTCTCAGTGTGGTTGTCTGGGTAGATCGGGTAGGCCTGCTGGTTAGTCTTCACAATCTTGGTTGGAATGGAAGTAGCCTGGCCAACGCCGAACCCATTCATGGACCCAGAGAGGTTATTTGAGCCATAATGGCCGCCATGATGCTCTTCATGGCCACCGTGGGGTGACGGGCTGCGTGATCGGGCCACCGGCACCAGGTTGGGGTTCCTGTACATCTCGTAGGTGCGTTTGCATAGAGGGGAGGTGGAGCGCGAGCCGGGCCGGGGGGAAGGAGAGCGCGGCCCAACACAGCCGTCCTCAGCCAGGCTGGTTCGTGGAGAAGTGCCCGGACTGGTTCGAGGGGAGCCCGTTTGGACGCCCTGAAGTCGTGGGCAGAGATCTCCAGTCGCCTGGCTGTTGCTGGGCGAAACGCAGGGAGAGGCCCAGGGCGAGAGGTTTTCCGAGTGCCAGGAGGTTGATGAGTTGCTGCTGGCTGGACTCAGGCACTGCGGCTCCCGGTAGGCCAGAGGATCGTGACCGGGAACAGTGAGCCCGGGACTGGGGCTGGTGTTCACGAGATGGTTCTGGAGGGAGTCTCGACCATGACTATAGTGCTCGCGGGAGGGAGTAATCTCAATTCGGGGGCTCAGTGCCTGGCTGTTGGGTCTGGCGTACTCCAGGTAGTTATTTGCCTCCAGTTGCTCGTAGCCAGTGAGATCTTTAGTGTTGACCTCCGCGTAGGAAGACGCACACTGCTTGATGCCGTACTGTGAAGCTTCCACCAAAGGGTAGGAGAGGCTGGGAGGAGAGATGAGATCTTTGTCGGAAGAGATGCTTTGCTCATCTATAACGGCAAAAAAAAGAAAGTGGTTAAGAGTGTCCAAAAACTCAAACACTGCTTTCTGTGTCTACTATTTAAAGGGGACCTATTATGCCCTTTTACAAAGTCTTGATCTTGTTTTTGGGGTCTGCTAGAAAAGTTTTTCATGCTTAAAATTCAAAAACACATTATTTTTCACATATTTTACATTGCTGCAGTTCCTCTCTTCCTGCAGTTTGTCAGTAACGCTCTGGGGTGCATTTCCCAAAAGCATCGTTGGCCAACTATGATCGCAATTTCCATTGAACTCTATTGGTAACGACGGAACTTGCGATTATATTTGGCTTTGGAAAACGCACCCTGTTTAGTTCCTGTCTCAATGAAGACTCTCTTTCCAAAAAGCACAATGTGCCCTGATTGGTCGGCTGGATCAGTGTGTTGTGATTGGTCAAACTCTTCGAGCATGTTTGGGATATGTCCCACCCCTTACCGTAACCGCGAGATTCAACACACTACTACTGCAACACAACCTAGTCTTGTCCCAGTTACTTACACGCTTTGGGCGGGAATTATTTAAATTAGGAATATTGTGACATGTTCGATCCCGGAAGAAAATTCAAGACTCTCGATTCGTTTCAGGGAGTTTAGAAACAGTTACTGATAAATGGGACCCTGGATCACAAACCCAGTCCTAAGTCGCACGGGTATATTTGTGGCAATAGCCAACAATACATTGTATGGGTCAAAATTATCAATTTTTCTTGTATGCCAAAAATCATTCGGCTATTAAGTAAAGATCATGTTCCATGAAGATATTTAGTCAATTTCCTACCGTAAATATATTTCAAAAAAAATTGTGAGTGAATGCAGCAGCACAATCGCGAAAATAAATGGACAACTTTAAAGCAGATTTTCTCAATGTTTCGATTTCTTTGCACCCTCAGATTCCAGATTTCCAAATAGTTGTATCTTGGCCAAATATTGCCCTATCCTAACAAACCATACATCAATGGGAAGCTTATATGTGATGTATACATGCAATTTAAAAAATTGACCCATGTGACTGGTTTTGTGGTCCAGAGTCACATAAGAATAACTCCTGCTGGAAGGACTTTGTGCTTTGTAACTTTGCAGACATTTTTCATGCTCAAACAACAACATTGCACACTAAAGAAAGTTGAAAATGTAAAAAAGCATAAGAGGCCCCCTTTAAAATAACAAAGATTACTGTCACATGACAATTTATTCTGCAAGTGGTGCTATATACACTTTCTCAGTGACCTTGGTTCCTGGAGTATTTTTTCCTATAGGAATTTAAAAAAGGTTTAAAATAAAATTTGTTTAAAATTGATAAGCCATGAACCAAACCAATCAGTTACAAGGTGAAACACAACATTACAAATTTTGATTTGAAGCAAAAAAGTATTTAAAAATCAGACAAAAAGAGAAAGATGTTTACTTGACGGTTTAATGAGGGAAAGAACTACAATCCCATGAATCATTGAGAATGACAATAGAGAAATATGAAACTATTAATTATGAAATTTTATATTTTTCATTTATTGCAAAACATGCATACAAATACATAATTTACACTGCTACATTGAAGGCGGTTAATTGACACGATTTACTTGTCGCAGTTCTCTGATTGGTAAGGATTTCTGTAATTTATGTAGTTAAGTAGTTTTTCACCAAGAATTCAGCCGTTAAACATGATAATGTTAGTAAATCTAAGAAATGAATTACATTTCCAAACTGTAGGAGAGATGAGCACTCCTGTCATTTCCCTCATAACCAAA
>NW_027509205.1:18110000-18135000 GCF_051911475.1 Siphateles boraxobius | reverse complement strand
CTATCTATCTATCTATCTATCTATCTATCTATCTATATAGCTGCATGTCTGTCTGTCTGACTATCTATCTATCTAAACTTTATTTTGGAATTTTATCTTGTGGTCACTGACAAAACTTATTTTACCTTAAAATTACTCGCCTATTTTACATAAACAGTTATTATTTCGACTCACTTTCTGCTCATATCAGACGCCTCGATCCTATTCTGACCCGTGGATTATTTTATTTTGGAAAACGACCCGCAATCTAAGACTCACAGTTATTCCAGACAAACCCACATATTATAGACCGAGATGACAAAATGTGATTATTTACATAGTGGCAGTATCTAGGGTTATTAAACATTACCTGAACTTTCCATTGCAGCATGATCTACGAATAGCCAAGGAGTCTGAATTTTATGTAACTTATGATATTCAATACTCACGGTGAGTCATGATGCACTATAAGAAATCAGACTGACATTTCATGTTTTGTGCATCACAGACAATGACATTTCAGGCATTCTGTTTAAACACCTCAAGTACTGCATCTCCTCCCTTTGAAGAAACTCACTTTAAACACATGCACAAATAAACATCCAAGAGAAATAAATTTGCCATGTGTCTGAGAAATTAAAGCAACTTAATATAAAATATGCACAAGTTTTTAATACTAAGTAATGTTACATGCATTAAAATACTATAGTTTGCATAATAAATCTAACACAAAAGCATTCAAATTTCATTCATTCTCAAATCTAGAGCAGAATAAATGGTTAAATTCTGATGTCATTGAGAGTTCCCTCATGACGCAATTACTATACTGAACATCTGTCTTTATTCTTTACATTACAAATTATATCTAATTTAATTTACATTGTGTTAAAATCATCAACAGTTTTGGCATAAGAAAACGTTAAAAATCAAATTATTGATTACCAGTTATTCACAACACTTCAGCACGCGCCATCCATACCTTGATCCATCGACCTCATGCTGTGGTAGTGCGTCAGTCTCCAAGACTCTCTAAACATTTGGAAAATATATCAAAATAAAAAAAAGAAGTCAAAAAAATAGCCTTTCCTTAAAGTTCATAGCAGGAAAAAAATCTGTCTGAAAGAGAAAAAGCAAATCCTCGGTTATGAGTTGTGCAGTAGTAGCAGAGCTCTGTGTGGCATAAACTCCTTCGCCTGCTCGGAGGATTGACTTGAGCTTCAAGAGCGGCTTCCTTCCCCGGCTCTGGGTGTTTATAATGGGCCAATGCTGTAAAATAACGGGATTCCCTCAGTGTTTCCTCCTGTTTGTGCGCTCTGCCATGGAAACCTGGAGCGGCTCCATCTCAGAGACTCAGGGCTTTCCTGCAGAGCGCACTCAGGAATCCATGACGTCTCCAGCCTCTGCGCCAAGGCATTTCTGCGGCTTCTCTCAGACAGTGGCGCACAAGAACTTCATTGTGGGCTTGAAAAAATTAGCGTTGAGGGGAAGAGGAGGGGGAGAAAAATGAAAACAGGAGCAATGTTTAAGCATATGCATGAAAGAGACGAGGTACACACAGAGGGGTTTTGAAGGGACAAGGCTCATTAAATTCCAGCAACCTTCAGCTTTACATATACAGTCTGACTGGACCATTTGGGTAAATGACCAAGAAGTATCAGGACAACCTGAAAGTGTTTGAATGGCATTGCATTAACAAATAACAGATGTAATTTGCTTCAAAGAAAGAAAGTACAAGCTCACCTTTCACTAGTGAGAATTCAAAAGAGCTTTGGTAGATTTTAAGTTATATAACAATGTTCAAAATTAATTACAATTCACTCAAATGACCTTTTGGCCTACAAATGGAACCGAAAAATATAAGTGAAAATATATTTTTATTGTTTCCTAAAATAGAAGTATTAAGTACTTTTTTACATTATATATAAAATTATTTGTACCTTAGTTTATTCATTAAATTATTATAAAATTATCATAAAATTATTGAATATTAAAATATGTATAAAAAAACAAAAAATAATTTGAATCCCTTAAAATGATCATTTACTGTATATATATATTTAATAAAACATATATTTAATTCAAATGTAAATGGTTTATTAAAATATTATAGAAATATTATAAAAAAAACAAAATAACAATTTGTATCCCCTAAATTCATTATATATATATATATATATATATATATATATATATATATATATATATATATATATATATATATATACATATATTTTTTTTATTTAATTTATATGGTTTATTATATTATTATTGTTATAGAGAAATAAAGAATACATATAAAATTTATTCTTTATTTCTCTATAACAATAATAATATAATAAAACATATAAATTAAATATATATATATATATATATATATATATATATATATAATGTATTCTTTATTTCTCTATAACAATAATAATATAATAAAACATATAAATTAAATATATATATATATATATATAATTTATTCTTTATTTCTCTATAACAATAATAATATAATAAAACATATAAATTAAATATAAATATATAATTTATTCTTTATTTCTCTATAACAATAATAATATAATAAACCATATAAATTAAATATATATATATACTGTATATATACTGTGTATATATATATATATATATATATATATACTGTATATATATATATAATGAATTTAGGGTATACAAATTATTATTATTATTTATATATATATATATATATATATATATATATATATATATATATAAACCACACACACAATTTAAAAAACATTATATATGACAAAATTATTTATATCCACTAAAACGACATAATATACAGTAACAACCAGGATTTAAATTATGGTTGAAATAAGAGTTTATACACATAAAATTTTCCATGGAAAATATGGCATGGTTTATTTATGAATTTTTTCCCCTTCTAATCCCAAATATTGGGCTAGTCTTGAAATTCATCCAAAAGTTTCAAAGTTTATTTGACATGCTTAACTTGGACAGCAGTGAAAAGTTTCTGAAAAGCTAATGTTGTTCATATTTAAATGCAACAAAAAAAAGGTCATAAAACAAGGTTTATTTATCATAAAGGATTTAATATACACCTATCAGGCTTTAGAAGGACATAATCAGATAGCGCGAGTTTTACTTCCCTCAACCATATCAGTGTGTTTAGAAACCAGCAACTTCATTTTACCTATTAAATCACGTCTGATTATGGCATAATCAAACTCCAAATGCTGAAAAGCACCAGCTTCCATCAAATAAGTGCGATTAGGTAAACCTAAGCAGTAAACGTTTCAAGAGAATCGAATGTAACACATTAACAGCTTCTCCCAGTGCCCAGATGAAAAAGCTGCTGCGTTCTGGGATGGCGAAGGATGCCAAAATAAACTGCACGGGGCTGACGAGTGTGACCATGAAGCGGCCCTGTTTGGCTAAACTCTGTTGTAAAGTTTATCCCGGAAAATTCTGCGATATGATACACTGACTTGTTTAAACATTGGAATGAACGAAGTGCTGCTCTCACTGACTGGATCCTACACGACCTCTGGAAAACGTCTGGACACAGGCCTTCTTTTTCAATTCATTGTACATCACTTCTTGGTTGAATTAGACCATTTCTGTACATCTATAGATCTGGCACATATGCCTAAAGGTTCACCAGTGACGTGATGCACATAGGAAACGCTGGAGGTGAAGAGGAAGATTCATGTGGTTTTAAACGAGTGCACGTTTAACCTGAGAGAACAGATGTACATTCCTTCACTGTGACAGCACTCTTATGCAACACAAATCGTGAATGAGTAAATTAATACGGAGCAGCGTATCTTTCCAGACGACGATTTGCAGTTCCATCTTTTGCTGAGACGACACACATTTTCCAGGTTCCCAGAACAGTTTCCATCACCGCCAAGTCTGCGTTACAGCAGCACAACTTTTGACTTTTCCAATAGCGACATTTCTACTTCAGCAATCAGATTTCATATGGAAATGGCACATTATATCACGTCCCATGGAAAACGTTCGGCATGTTTCGGGAAAATCTTCAGGCCATGTGCTTGATCAGGTCCAAAACTTGCCCTTTTTTCCATTTTGCCTTTACTACTTCTGCCATATCTCTATAAAGAACAAGACGTGTTTGTATACCATTACAAATTCAGCTGAACATTTATTATAACTATTAATAGATGCAATTTCATGTTGACAAAAGAAAAATCTCTCCTGGTGAATGCATTACTAGGATGATTTATGTGTGTTATGTAAATGTGGGAAATATGGATAACCTGATGATTCTTTGGGAATTTCTATAGTTTACTTGGAAAGAGCGTTTTTTTATTCAACGTGGCTCTGAGCAACATTTCACACACACTACACGGAGAATCTTCCTCTCACACAAATGGAATCTGTACAGAATTCCCGAAGTTTCCAGTTGGAGCAGCGAAACTTAAATCTGTCTCCATCTCCCATTCCGGATTAATGGACAACAATTCAGCTTTCAGGTTTGGGATTAGTCTCCCTGGTAACAGAGAGGAGTCGGGAGTATCTGATATCTGTCAAACATGACTGATGACCACTCACACAATGACAGAGGCAAAACAACACAATCAAATATTTAAATGCCGTACAACATAAATACCAAGAAAGCAGTTTTAATAATGATTTATATAATTAAACATATATTTATCATTTAAAATGTAATTTATTTCTGTGATCAAAGCTGAATTTTCAGCATCATTACTCCAGTCTTCAGTGTCACATGATCCTTCAGAAATCATTCAAATATGATAATTTGCTGCTCAAGAAACATTTATTATTTTTTTTAATGGTGATTGTTTTATAAATAGAAAGCTCAAAAGAAAGAGCAATATTTAAATAATTATTGGAACTATATATATATAGGCCTATATACTGTGTGTGTGTGTATATATATATATATATATATATATATATATGTTTGTGTGTGTGTGTGTGTGTGTGTTAATTGAGCTTAATCTCGTCTCGTAAACATTTGGTATATATAACTATATATATATATATATATATATAGTTGCGATTAATCGATTTGACAACCCATATATATTTATATATATATGTATAAAAGTACACACACATATATATATATATATATATATATATATATAACACAATGTATTCAGCACAATGAGTCTGTTTATTATTATTGTGCCTTGAGGTGTGGTTATGATTACAAGAACTACTGAAAACTCTTAAGAAAATCTCTGTCAGCAGAGGTGAAGCTTTTAAAAGCAAATCAAACATTCCTGGCTTTTGTGTGTGTATAAATAGCTCTGCTGGGGTGTGAGAGCCACCTCAACACACTCCTCTTTAAGTGATTTATCAACGTCCAAATCCTCTGTTGTGGTACACAACGGAATATAACAGGGCAAGTCAGGATCCGTGTGTATCCAGTGTTTCATCAGCACAACATTATGCATGTATGTGTGTGTGTGTTTGTGTATACGTATACACACACACACACACTCAACATATGAAGTGGATCAAAAAAGCTCATCAAAGTTTTCCAAAGAACAAGAATAGGTACTGTTCAAAATTCAAGTATAACTTTGATGAAAGGTTTTGATCCACTTCATATGTTGACGTATGTTTATGTATATATAAATACATGTGGAGCTGGGGAGGGTGGAGGGTTTCAGAGGAACTTTAAAAGCGCGCTGCAAACTTCAACAACAAACACTGCTCAGCTGTTTAAATGTTGAGCAGAAAGCTCATTGGCTGCAGATGCAACAGGAACAAATCCATCCAACATCATTTCACTCTCACATATATAAAGTCCCATCATCTGTGTCCTTGCTTACATGCTCGTCTTCTCCCTCAGTCTCACGCCAGCTCTTCCTCTGGGACTGATGTGGTATGGACACACAGGCGACGATCACTGCTGTGTGCTGTCTAATAATAAAGCTTGACATCACGTGCACTGCAGCGTCTGGGACACCGCAGTACGCACCACATGACAGAGGAGTAATGATACGCTTTATATGGGCTTTACCCAAAGAGCTCATTTCATCAGCAACACATTATGATGTAGAATCAAGGAGGCACACGAAAAGCCAGAAGCACAAAGAAAGTTTCAATGGTGTTCAATCGATCTGTAGCATTATTATTGTCCATATCTGTTTGATTTATTAATGTTGTCACCAACTTTTGTTTTGAAGCCTTACTATCAGGCCAGCAAGCGGTTAATGCAGTCTGCACTCATTTTTGAGACGCCCCCTTCTGGTGAAACATGACACATTTTTATAACACACAACGGCTGTGTTCAGAAAGGCATTCTACTCTTACTATTTCAGTATAGATGTTGTATGTACAATTATATTGTGTATAAATAATGTTTGAAACATTAAGTGTTACATAATGTAGTTCCGTTTCATATACTATTATTAAAAAGACACTGTGCAAAATGCAGAAAGCTAGCATTCCAATCCAGATATCCGCCATAAAAGAAAATAATGAAAACAAACACTACCGTTCAAACACTGGGGTCAGTGAGAAATTAATATTTTCATTCAGCAAGGATGCAATAAATTGATCAAAAGAAAATATATGTATAATGTTACAAAAAAAATCTATTTCAAATAAATGCTGTTGTTTTGATCTTCGGTCATGAAAGAATCTGTTTCCACTAAAATATGAAGCAGCACAACTGTTTTCAACATTGATAATAATGAGAAATGTTTCTTGAGCAGCAAATCAGCATATTAGAATGATTTCTGAAGGATCATGTGACACTGAAGACTGGAGTAATGATGCTGAAAATTCAGCTTTGATCACAGGAATAAATTACATTTTAACATATATTACAATAGAAAACAATTATTTTAAATTGTAAGAATATTTCACAATATCACTGATTTTATTGTATTTATTATCAAATAAATGCAGGCTTGTTGAACAGAAGAGACTTCTTTCAAAAACATAAAAAAAAACTCTTATCAACCCCAAACGTTTGAATGGTAGTGTATATGGAATTTTTTTTAATATATACATAAAGAAATGTATATATATATATATATTTTTTTTTTCATATACACTACCATTCAAAAGTTTGGGGTTGATAAGAATTTTTTTTATGTTTTTGAAAGAAGTCTCTTCTGTCTCTTTCTACATGTATAAGCATTATTGGAGATATATTACATGAAATATATGTAGAAATTATACTGTATTAAGAAACAAGCAGAGAATTAGTTAAGAAAAGATCTTTTTTATTTGAAACACCTCTTATCCTGAGACATACTTGTCCCTTTTTTGTTCTGCAATTATTAGAGTGGAAATTCCAACACAAATAAGAAAAAATTATAATAAATAAAAGCCATTTTTTTTGTTATTTACAATTCAGCAGATTACATTACCAAACAAAAAAGTATCTTCATATAAACATAAAAACCAGTCAGCACAATAAGTAGTCAGGAGAAGATCATCATGGCATCCGGTCCTAAGTCTAGGTCCACATCACAATCTGTACAAACTCTGATCCATGCAAGAGTCTGTCAGTTCAAAACAATTAAGTGTCTGAAGGTGAAAGATGATATGGCACTAAAAACACAGACACCAACATAGTGATCAATGCTAAGTGCACATCGCATTCGGGATCATTAACAGACAAACATTGGGTTTAAGGACACCTCGAGGAGAAGATTACAGCGTTTAGTGCTGACTGATGCATCATGGGATTTGGCTCTGTAAACCAGTGATTGAGAGTAGTCTTAAAAAGACTCTCCGGGTCATAATGGTCAGACGGGGGAGGTTGGGGTACAAAGTGAGCATGTCTAGCGTCAGAGGTCACCACAAGAGTGGACAAACACTACTGTGGACAGGAGGATGCTAAAATAGCACTTTTTTATGGCACCGTATTAACCCTGCAGTGACTAGCAGTGGTTGGTTAGTGTGCTAATAAAACATTTCCATTTCCAGTTAACCTAGTTAATAAATTCAGTGTCCATTAAAAAAAAAAAAAAACACACACTCAATCTAGACAAGACAAGAATGATCTGATCTGAACACCAACAATCACACATCTACTGTATATGGTAACACTTCACAATAAGCTTCCATTTGTTAACATCAGTTAAGTTTGAGAGTTTCTATCTTACACCTTATTGCAATTGCAAGTTTATACCCTCAATTCTGATTTTACTTCTCATAATTGCAATTGCGACTATTCAGAATTGTGACTTTATATGTTTTTCTCACAACTGAGATATAAACTCGCAATTGCGAGTTATAGTCTGAATTGCGAGATAAAACGTTTTGAGAAAATCGCAATTGCAAAACAAAAACGAAGTTTATATCTCGCAATTTAATAAAGTCAGAAGAAATTCAGACCTTTTTTTGCTGAATTGTGACTATATCTGAGATATAATTGTGAGATATAAACTCACAAATGCAAGTTATAGAGTCAGAATTGCGAGATTAAAAGACAATTGCAATTACAATGTATCTGTAAATTGTACATATAACTGGCAATTGCAATTTAGCTATTTTGAGTCGCAATTGCAAAAAACAACAACAAAAAAACAGGATTTGCAAGTTATAAAGTCCAAATTATGAGATAAAAAGACTTTAATACTCACAATTGATTGCACAATTTTGAAAATATACAAAAAAAAGTATTGCAAGTTTATATCTCACAATTTCGAGGAAAAAAGTCAGAAGTGGGTATATATAGTGGGTATATACATCTCGACTTTATTTCTCAATTTCTACTTTATATCTTGCAATTAAGACTTTTTTTCTCAGGATTATGATAAAATTGGAATTACCTTTTTTCTGGTAGAAATGAGAAAAACCTTCAATAGCAATTTGTGTCACAATTTTGAGTCGCAATTGCAAAAAAACAAAAAACCAGTACTGCAAATTTATATTTCACAATTTTGAGAATTTTGATAAGTCAGAATTTATTTTAATTAAAATAAAAAGATGTATCTGTTAATATTATTTAATGGGCCTGAGCTAACATGAACAATTGTATTTTAATCAACAAATGTTAACAAACAAAGATATTAATGCAATAACTTTTACTAATGGAACCTTATAGTAAAGTGTTACAAATATAACCTTATCACATCCTTTCAAGTCACATAAATTCAGTAGTTTTGGGAAATAAATAAAAAGGTACCAAAAACACCCTAAAACAAGTCAACTCCAATTTCCCCTTTCCTCTTTGTGCAAATTTTTCCTTTTCCCATGAGAATACAAATGCAATCGAGACACATAATAGCAATAGATTATTAAATCTCACGGAAAAACTTCCCTGTTGTCTCTCTCATGGATGCATCCCAAAGCTAACCAGTGTGTTTAGTCTTCCTCAGGGAGAGTGATTCACTGCAACTTAAACAGTAGAGAAATTACATGATTCAGTGCGAATGGCGTCTGGACTGCATCATACAAGGCTCCATTCTTGTCGGTATGAGCACCTGCTCAGGGCTAACCAGACTGCTAAACTACTAAACTGGCTCGATGACCAAAAAATTTGATTTTAGTATCAGGGTGAATGAAGGAGTGAATCAAACCTGACGTTCCAGCAGTTTTAGGTTTGTTTGAGCCGAGTTAGCGGTTAGAGAGCAAGCCGGACTGAGGCGAGTGAGGCAGTAAATGGTTCAAGAGGTCAGTTTGGAGTAACTCGGAGGAGAGAAGCGTCGTCGCAGGTATTTGAGGATGTAGAGCGGCAAGCAGCTGACCAAAGTGATGGCTGTCACCTTCCACACAAAAGACAGGGTGGCGATGAAATACACATCTGTGAGGGACACAAATAAAAAAAAAACTGTTAGTGCCCATCTCCATTTGGATACTGTCAAACATCTGCTCATGCTGGACTGTCTCAGATGGCACATCCATAGTCTGTTCACAGACGCTGAGTCATACTGCAGAAAAGTGGCAAAGAGTTTCTTGAGCTGGCAAGTTCTAATCTGATAGGCTGACTTTATGCAGTTTCCAGGATGTGTTGAGAAGGTTTTGACCATCTAACAGGAAACAAAGTCATGTTTAAAAGATTTGAAAGAATCTAGAAAAGTTTGCCAGGTTAGTGGCACCAAATCTGTAAAGTCCCTGTGTAGTCAATCATTTTATCCCTTAAAACTCACCAAAATTACATATTTAAAAGTTTTTTTTCGTAAAAAAAAAAAAATCTTCATGCCTTAAATTTTCTCGAATGTGACTCTTCACCCTTGCCTAATTTATTATACGCGATTCTATGAATATGCAAATGAGCCCCACCTCCACTCACTCACACCAGCTCAGAGATCGACTGGTTGACGATCACACGTTGATCTGATTGGTTACAAGGTAGTTTGTGTCGTCAGAAACACCAGCGATTTCAAACCGTGTTTTTGAGACTGTCTTTGGTTCACTGCAGTTTTTAAGGAGAAAAAACTCAGCAATGGTGTTGACCTATTAATTTGCACATGGTTTGTCTGAAAGCATATTAAAAAACACCACATAGACATATAAACGACATTAAAAGCTTCATTTTCAACACAGGGGGACTTTAAGAGACACTCAAGAGCAGTAGCGGCCTTTGCTATGTTTCACCGCCTGTTTCTTACCGCCACAAACCTCCCGTCGGCATGACGGGCAGAGCTTTTCCACAGTGACTTTCTATGATGTTCAAAGTGTTTCTAAGTATGCTGATTTTTAGAAGAAGAACCACTGAACTGCCACTGAATATGGCTGAACTAAACTTCCACTTAAACTTTCCACTTGCCATTGTGTAGCGTTTACTACAGTTGAGTATTCTGAGCTTAAGTGAGTGAGTGGAGGCGGGGCTCATTTGCATATTCTATTGCGTATACTAAATGAAGCAAGGGTGTAGAGGTAAATTCAAGCTATTTTAAGGCATGAAGAAATTATTTTCACAGGAAAAACCTTTAAATATGTCATTTTGATTGCCAAAGATGAGTTTTAAGGGATAAAATGATTGACTGCAGATGGAAATCTGGTACATTCTCAGAAACAGTCACTGCAGAGCTTTTTATTAAACTAACCCTTAAGAACATAAAACCTCAGAAGTGTCATTGTGACCAACCAATCAGATTGTATCTAACAAATTTTGCCAATGGCTGCCATTTCAATCTGTATCAGATGGTTGTAAGCGGACTAAATAATCTGTAAAACATAAATTTGTGATGTAGATAACGCTGTCAATCCCCTCAAGATCCAAAAGTCTTGTCTGTTTCATGTCTTTGTTACACGCTCACAGGAAAAGTCTTTCCCATCAATGGTTTTGTTCTATTCTTATACATAATACTTACAATCCCTGCTGAATAATACTTTGGCTCTTTTTTTAAAACCTTTATTCCCAGAATTGTAGGGAAATACATCAAAACAGAGCTTGTGAAATACTCTCAGACCACAGTAAGGTCTGTAGAAGGAGAGACTCTGAAATGTAAGTTGGCCAAAATGTTTTGTGTGATTGCTGGAAACTAGCGTCACACTGCGCGGCAGTCGGGGACCAGTCTTTGTTTAATGTGGTCAGGTGCCACACACCACCGGAGTTGGACTGCACTCGGAGCGCTGTGGTGTCCGAACGCCTCATCAACACAACTGAAAAGACACTTGTTCGTGCGCTGTGAACGTGAGCCCCGAGATGGTCACAAGTCATCTCCGCCATCATGGATCCATCATCTTCTCTGCCAGGATATGCAGCGAGATCCAATAATGAATTCTCGACGTGACGTTGGTGGGCAAAAGGAAAATGGTTATGTTGAAGGTCTTGGATGCATCATCAACAGGATCCAAGTTATTTTTGATAAAAGTAGCTAACTAAATGACTAGCATTGTCCTTGCACTTTTTGACTAATCTTTTTATTTTGGGACAGATCATTTTTTAATGATTTATGTTATGATTGTTTTTTAAAAACATAATTCAAGAAAAAAAAATATTTAAAATTTTTAACTTTTTTAAAATATTATTTTATAAAAAGTGCTGTCACAAAAATAAACTTCTGGTACTTAATAGTTTATATTTAGGATAACAAAAAAATAATTGTTGCCTAAAACAATTGAGCAGATAACTTTACACTAAATACCATTAAACTAGAAAAATGCTAAGCAATTTAAATAAAAAATTTGTGTGTATCATTATAAAAACTGAGCCACGAGGATGTCTACGCAGGGTCTCATGTGAATAGTTTCATTTACCTGTTCATATAAAAGGGCTACATGTAAGAAATCACATGTATTAATCACTTTTTTTTGCAAATATGTGAACAGCTTGTAACGCAAGTTAAAAAACGAGAGCTTTCCCCAACTTCCTAGCTTGTTTATGAAAGACTGTAGACTGATTTTCATGTGAAAGACTCGGGACGGTTCTGGTGGGAAAATCCAAAGGATGTGACGTTCATGCCTCTTCTGTTCAATGACACATGAAATGAAAGCTTATATAATGTTTAGGATACTGCCAAAAAAAGGTATTCTACACTTTAATGTCAATGTGTCATGCAAAAAAAGGATTAATTCAAACCATATTCTCAAATAGTCAGGTCTATATAGTCTATAGTCTCAAATATACTTTATAATCAAACTATCATAACAGTGTAATTTTACTTATCTCATTTATTGACAAGTAATGCTGGTGAATTGCAGAGGCGGTGCAAACATATCCACATTGCTATGATCAGATGCTTTGTTAACTGCTGTTTTCTCACCGCTGTCATCTTTGTTGTGTGATTCTTTTGTTTTTGAGAGGAAAATCGCACAGCATAAATTTACATATTCATCAAAACGTCACCCTGACACGTAGGTTACGTGTGCGAGCAATAAGCATTGTGAAAACAGCTGAGCTACTGGCACGTGTGCATTTAAAATAACATAAATATGTGAATCCTCAATTGCTTTTCTTTGTAAGAAAGTGTAGAACTCTTCAAATTGGGAAGCCCTCTGATCAACACAAAGACCTTGGCCGGGGTAGCATCAGCGCAGCAGGAAATGAGAGCAGGCTTGTGGTATTTCCCTCCACAGTGAGCTCTGTATAGCGCTGTGGGCCGCTCTCGGGCTGCCCGGTGTCGTACGAGAGAAACGGGCCCTGGAGTGCTGATTGAGGCAGATGGCTACATTTTATACAATCAGATTTAACTCTCTCTGGGGAAAATAGTATTGTTTTTTTGTGGAATGTGGCCACATTTTTTACCTGGATATGTCCGAAATTCTGACGCCAAGATCGCTCAATAACAACAGGATTTCATGACGATAATAGGATATAGAGGGGTAGCAAAACCTTGACCAGAAAGCATAGATGCAACATATAATATCACAAAAATGACAAGAACAACAATTAATCACACCGCAAAACTATTTGCTAAGTAATGTGTGTTAAATGCAAAAAGTGATTAAGGCAAGACAAGTCCAGGTGAATAGGGTAAAAAATATCACTAATAGATATCGCCATACATCCCCAGTTGATCGATTCATTAAGAACACAACATTTTCACGGTTTCTGCATATTATGCTTTAACATTCAAATGAGGCATTATCTAATGAAATGTATGAATAAACCCCTCCGAAAAAGACAGATTTCTGGCTTATTTTGAGAAAATGCCCTTTAAAGATATGTATTGTTATTCAAATCTACAGGTGGAAATAGATAAAGTGTAATAAAATAAACATTTAAAAGAGTATTTTGGATGTTTCTTTCCACTACTCATAAAACACGTTATGAAAAGACAAATAGGCCAAAATCTCAAAATTGACCAGTGCGCATGAAAAAAAAGGGTCTCATTCACTAACAATTGCATTATTTCATATTTATACGCACAGGAGAACTTCTCACGAAAAATCTCCGCCTAATTCACAACACGTTTGTACACACATGAATTTGTTCTTAACATCGTTCTGATGTTAGTGATTTTGGAGTTTTCTAAATGAGTGGCTGCGTGCACAAGGTAATTAATTTGCATAAAACAGGCCCAAACCCTCTCCATATAAGGGCTTTCCAAAACACGCTTTTCTTACAGCCTTTTGTCGCTCTCGTCAAACTTCCCGTTGTTTGCAGACACACTCTCGCCCGTATAAAATAAAATAAATAAAGATCAATGTTTTTTGGGACCCTTGTGGTAATGAAAGCATACCCACCGATAAACTCGTGTAAGAACACCAGGGATGCGATGTAGCAGGCCAGACTGAGGAGTTCGGCTACGATCATCAGCCAATGCCAGGTCTGCACGGTCAGCGCCACCATCAGCAGCTCCGTCAGGATCAGAGACGTGAACGAGATCGCCACGATGTGCACAAACTCGGACTCGAACAGCAGCAGAGCCCCGTACATGATGATGCTCCCTGCAGAGAGCACAGCACATCTCTATTACCACCAGCATCTATGAAGAGACTTCTAGAAGCGTAATGGATATGCATACTAGTAGTGTGCTTATAAACATGTATACAGGGCTTGACATTAACTTTTTCGCTCACCAGTCACAGTGGCTAGAGGTTTTCTGAAGTTTCTATCCACTCAGCATTATCACTGGCCACAATGTCGACATTGATACCATGGCAAAAAACTGCCATTTAGATATTTTTAATATTATCTCATAATTTGACAACAGGTATATTAGGCTGCTGTCACTTTAAGACCCGACAAACGGATCCATTATACTGTTACACATGAGTTTTCTTTCTTAACTGTTTACATTCACTTAAAACATAACTGACTGCGTTAACATGAATACAAAGACAAGACCTGCATTTTGACATTATTTTGGGTGTATTTGACTGTTTAAGCACAATCCGCAGCGAAAAATGTTCGTCACCAATCAACTTTATGAAAAGTAAGATGAACTACGGTCTGGGGCAGGGGCCGGGTTTTCCCATTACTTATGAATTAAATGAACGCATTAAATTGACAGCCCTAATGTGTGTGTGTGTGTGTGTGTGTGTGTGTGTGTATATATATATATATATATATATATATGGTATATTATATACACACACATATATGTATATACTATTTATAACTGCATATTTACCTAATAATTCATACTGTATAAACTACGCACTTGACAGGTACATTGAAATATGACATTTCTGAAATAATATCTACTATAATAAAATGTTACTCTGATTTATGGGTGAATGTTATTATTGGAGTAATGGATTGGAAAGTTCATTCTTTCAAGTTAAATAAAGAACTTTTGTGTATTCATTTTTAGCTGCAAATACTGTATATGACAGAGGTCATGATAAAAAGAAAGTTTGTCTCAGATTCGCTTTATGAGACCATAGCAAATCCCTGAGATTGTCCTATCAGCGATCTCAGGAAGAGGAAGAACACTTCCATGGATTTAGCTTTTTTTGAGCGCTTCCTGTCCTGAAGTGTTATTGTGAACTTTGAGATCAACCTCAGACACCATGGGACTGAAAAACTTGATTAATACATACATGAAATTGAAGACCATTCAACTTTGGAGGCTCTATTTAAAGCACAAATGTAAACATGCTATAGATGGGGGAATTTGAGTGAAAACACCTCATGGACAGAGAAGAATAACGAGAGATGTAGGACTTCTCTTTTGAAAACAAGCTCTCAAAGAAGTGAGGAAATACCCAGTGCTGTCTAACACAAACAGAATCACCTTATAAACTAATGGAATGACTAAGTGTGATTCTGAAAGATTTACACACAAAGACAGCAGGGTGGAGACTGCTAGTGAGGCTCAAAAAGCAATCGTGGAAAACCTCCTTGTGTTATTCAACTATTGTAGCCACAGACACAAATAAACTATTCAGTGCGGGCGAGCAAAAACACGTGTGTGGGTTTTGTTTGGATGAAACAACATTCACCACACTGTGCTACTGCTGCTGCTTTCTTAACAAGCCTCTGAATGGACATTACAAACACAGTTACGCTCCAGTCAGTGGGAGACATAAATGGTCTACTCAATTTACAGCACAACTACTTTGTTGAGTGAAGGTTGTTGCAAAGTTCATGCATTGCACCATATGCTAAAATAACCACATTATTCGCTTACCTTGGTAGATACTGATCAAGACCCATATTAAGAACGTTTTGAATGAGAGAGGCCGTCCCTGCAAACAATCATAGTTATTAATATTTTTTAAAAATAATAGTCTAAGTTATTAATCTGAGAATGATAGGGTCAAAGATACCTTTAGAAGATCCTTGTAAAGTTCAGGATATAACATGGCAACCTCAGACTTGACATCTTTATCCAATACCAGGGAGAAAACAGGAAACATTGTGTAGATAGTGGAGTAGCTGTAAGGCACATCAGCACAGAAAAATATTAATACAATAAAGTTGCTAAGGTTGCATTTATTTGATATAAAAAAAAAAGAAACCGTAATATTGTGAAATATTATTATAATTTAAAATAATGTTAAAATATTGCAATCATTTTAATTCAATTATAAAAAAATGTTCTATTTCTAAAATGTATTTTTATTCCTGTGATGGAAAAGCTGAATTTTATCTCCAGTCTTCAGTGTCACATGATCCTTCGGATATCATTCTAATTAATGATTTGCTGCTCAAGAATCATTTATTCTTATTATTAATGTTGAAACAGTTGTGCTGCTTCATATTTCTGTGGAAACTGTGATACAAAGATGTTTTTCAAGATGTAAAAAACAACTGTATTTATTTGAAATAGAAATCTTTGGTTACACTTTATTTTAAGGTGTCATTGTTACAGTGTAATTATATATTTAAGTACAGTGTAATATTAATTAACTACATGTACTTACTATATGGTTAGGGTAAGATTATGATTTGGTTGAGGGTTAATTGCATGTAATTAGGCATAATTTAGTGTTATTACTATGGTAATTACATGTAACATATGTAACAAGAACACTGTAAAATAAAGTGTTACCAAAATCTTTGGTAACAGTGTAATGTCTTTACAGTCACCTTTGATCCATTTAATGTGGCCTTGCTGAATTAAAGCATTCATATCTTAATAAAATCTTACCGACCCCCAAATTTTGAATGGTAGTTACATAAAACAATAGTTACATATTAAAAAACAAGGGAAAAAACCCCTCACAATTTCCACTAAAGCCTTATTCGGATGGAACTAGTTTTCTAAATCAATACAATTCTTATCACTCGACGTCTGTGATTTCATGCACTGAGATTTCAGTCCCATCTGAATCAGTTTTTTTACCTGTTCTTTGCATGCAACACGTATGACGTATGTGTCTTAGAATCATATATAAATTAATAAATTATTAAAATTGATTATAAAAGCCCTATTTAAGTATGCTTCACATGAGTTCATAAGTGGCTGTTTATAACAAACTTGCATAAGTGAGCAGAAAAATCTAGACAAGTATCTTACTCCTACCTGACATTGATATTAAAATGGGATTTGTTTTTATTTATTAATTTTATCAGTTAATTTTTTCGTCTGATACCATCCATTTTGGATTGAAATAAAAGCATGCTAAAGATTGGTGCGCAAACAGAAGCTCAGATAGGTCAAAAAATACGAAGAGAAGCGTTAGTATAATACAATATTATCAGTCACAGACATTAACATTCGGACAGATTAGATTTCTAGAGGACCGTTGAGTTTGCCGAAAAACAGTAGGTAATTTGCTCTGGAATTTTTACTGAGGTTGTGTGAGAAAAAATCCCCGGCATGGCAGATTTGGATGAGATTACAATCACAAAGTACGCTTGTGAAACACAAATTTCTTTAACGTCATCCGAGGAAACTAATC
The DNA here is from genome assembly GCF_051911475.1 of Siphateles boraxobius. Classification (NCBI taxonomy): domain Eukaryota; kingdom Metazoa; phylum Chordata; class Actinopteri; order Cypriniformes; family Leuciscidae; genus Siphateles; species Siphateles boraxobius. Next base: position 18,117,324 of record NW_027509205.1, on the reverse strand, counting down.
CTGTCAAAATAGGGCTTAACATTTACTGTTTTTGATGAAAAGTACTAGACTTTTTAAAGTATACTTCATGTTGTTTTTTATGCTATTTAACATTTTGTGATGTCTTCGCTTGCCAAACCACCAGACCAATGATTTTCCAATTACTCATCATCACTGGACAAGGATTTTAAAAATCATTTTAGGATGTTTGCACTCACAAAAATACAATTTCTAGCCAATTCAATATTTTAAAATATGTATAACTAGAAAGATGTATACTTTACACATCTAAAAAATAGAAATTGATATGATTTTCTGCGACTTTTTCATAATTACTCCAAGCCGGGGAAATTCTTTGAGGCAATAATTGAAAACATCAAGCTCTGACATATATATGTTCATAAAAGTAAGATGTGCCAAACGTAGAACAATTTTGCTGGTTTGTACAAGTTACCACAGAATCACCCACATATATTTCATATGCATAGAACGTCAAAGTGATGGATCTAGATTCAGAGTTGTACTAGTGTGGGTGAAATTTCAGCTTTATTCTCCCCCTGTCCTGAACTCATCCTCGCTGAATTAGAAGAGCCTGTCCGCTTTAACCCCTTGTTCATTACAGGCTTCACAAAGACTCTTTTGATGGACATCAGCCTTGGCAATCTTCTACTAGCTCAGTGACCGTGACTCTTGATGGAACAAATCCCTCAGCGATCCTCTAATGTCAGAGCTGTCTGAAACACATGGCTGAAATGCCAGAGAGATTTCACCGAGTGCAAATGAGTCATCATCACCCGCACACTCACCCAATAATCAGGAAGCCTTGATAAAGTGGAACAGATGCAAAGTAGAACACAGAGGAGAACACGGCCTGTGAGGACACATGGGAAGAAAAACATCAGCAGAAATGTAAGACAGCAGGCAACTAAAGGCATGTTATATTCATTGGTCCTGTCAGTAAAGTGCTGCAGTGGTATAATAGTACAGTAATGGCATTAGATGGCTGATACTTTGATAAACACCACGGTACTAAATGATTACCATGTTCATATACAATGGTATTTTTTCATTGTACAGCAGTGGCCAAAAGCGATGTATGGCAATATCTTCACCCTTATTAAAAATTTGTTATAGATTTTGTAAGCATATTACGTAGTTGTGGTTGGAGTTAATTGTTTTATGAAACTAGCTAAATTGTGTGGACATTTTTTGGCCAGGCTGTAATGCAAAGAAATTATGAACGCATACATAAACAAGAGAAAAATATGAACAAAATATGAATAACTGATTATGTTGTAGTCAATGTATGCAGTTTTTTTGCATAGTAAAACAAACAAAACAGCTGTAGTTTGCCTCTTTTTTTTTCAAATAATTTTGTGAGATAAATACTGTCAAGTTTAGTGTTTTGTTTTTCTTTTATATTTTTACATTTAAGACATATTTTCATGGAATTACCATTGTACACGTGCTAAAATGATGGTTTTACCATGGTATTATACCCCCAAATAAATATAATTATAATAATATAACTAAATATTATTTGTAATACATGAAATATCTCAACATTACCATGGGACACATCCAAAAAATTGCGGTATTACTATGATTTCTTATCCCAAATAATTGAAATCATGTAAATATCTACAAAAACTATGGTAATACATTGGTATATGTATTTAAAAAAAACGTTTTGGGTTCTTTTTTTGTTATGTAGTGTTAAAAAAACTGTAATCAATATTTAAATTATTATCAGACACCAAAATAATAATTAATATATAATAAATACATACATACACACACACACATATATATATATATATGTGTGTGTGTGTGTGTGTGAGAGTGTGAGTGTGAGTGTGAGTGTGTGTGTGTGTGTGTGTGTGTGTGTGTGTGTGTGTGTGTGTGTGTGTGTGTGTGTGTGTGTGTGTGTACTTTTGACTAATACATGTTCTTTTTTTTAAAGACCTGAAACCTTCAACACTACACTGTGTTTATTTGCAGCTACTGTGATTCATGGGCTAGTGGTGGATAATTGCTCGAGCAGACACTACCTGCATGGTGCTGATGCAGAGACTGCGGTGGATGACAAACTGGCTGAGTGCAGCGGACCGTTTGTAGCTGTTTCTGCCGTGGACCATGAGCAGTCTGCCCAAGTGCTTAAACTGAGTGATGGAGAAATCTGCAGCCAGAGACGCCTGCTTCCCTTCCTGCTCAAGCAGATAAATAAACAAACAGGTCAGAGCGCTTAAACACACTTTTTTGGACCATGAGCAAAAATGTTTTCTAGATTAAGCCGGGCTATATTAAGCATCTTCGGATCACTGGGTAGTCTAGGAATGACTGGGTAAAGCAAAAATGGAAGAAAAAAACAAACAACGTCCCATCTAACCACATCAAAGTCAATCAAGGCTTACTGTGTTAGTCATGAATGACTCAATATCAATTAACCTTCCCATAACGCCTCATTTTAATGACCAGGAAAGCTCGCATGATGCATCACAAGTGGGTCGACTTTGGGTTAGTAGTATTTTAGGTACATTTACACTCATAAAACTTCTGACGTCTAAAACGCGTTTCTAAATTGGCAGTTCACCTCAGGATGGCATTCCTGAAATCAGACTTTCCAGAACTAAACTGTAGGGTCAATTGTTTTTAAAAAAACAAAAGTTCAAAAAGTTCAAAAGTTTTTAGTCCAGGCTAAGACAACATGATTTGCCATTCGTAAAGTATTTGACATCCTTAATGTGACATATTTCTGATATTAATATGGATAGTCCTGATTGGTCTATACAGCTAGAGATTTTCATATACATTATATCCCTAGCCGAACTATTAAAATAAAATAAATAGTAATATAATAATGATAATAATAAAGATCTAGATGAATAAGAAAAAAACCTTTAGATAAACTAGCTGAACACATTAATTTACTAGTTGGATGTTAAATGCTAATAAACAAAAAGCATGGTCTCAAATAAAATAAAATAAAGTAAAAATAAAATAAAATAAAAATCTAAATAAATAAGAAAAATAAAATGTTGCTAAACTAGTTGACCAAATGAATTTTTAAAAATATTTTTATGCTAATACACTCAATATAGCATGGCCTGAAATACCTTACTGCTCAAGTGAAATAAATGAATTAAAATAAATAAATCATATTTTAATTAAGTGAATTAAAATATGATTACCAATTAAAGTTGTTTCAGGGGCTGAGATAGTTATGTATATATAAAAACAGACATTGTATTCTTTAAAACAACATAAGACCAGAAACTTCTATTTGGATAATAAATAGGGTGAATTTTGATTTAAAACTAACACGCTGTAAATCAGTCATGGGAAGTTGTTGCGTGAAAATGTTTGGAGTCATTTTACATGCTTTCAGTGCCATGTAATGTAAGTAATGTGAGAATCTCTCAGCAGTGGTCTGAAAAGAGCCTGTGTACGGCGTGTTTGACGCAGTGAGCGCAGATGGAGGGAAGACTCCGGAAGAAGGCGACAGTGTGTGTGACAGGACTGCTGCTCGGGGAACTGGTAGCTCTTACTTTGCCCTCCACTCCCACGCCACAGTCTGCTTCCTGGATCATGCTGACATCATTTCCTCCATCCCCTGAGAAGGAGAAAACAGTGAACGATGAGCCAGTGACAGCTGGTGCCGTGCCCTTATGAAAGGGCAATAAAACTGATGTTATGTCACATGTCAAGATTAAATGTGCTATGGAAACTTATATATTGATGATGGTATCGGCTAATATTAATGCTTAGTTTTTTTCCAGATATCAGCAATGGTCTGAACTGGATGATATTGAAAGCACTAAATAGTACTAAACAGTTATCTTTAGCTAGTTATCTAGATTTATTCTGTACATTACAGGCCAGGTTTCACAGATAGGATTTAGATTCAGCCAGGATTAGGCCTTCGTTCAAGTGCGACATTTAAGTAGCTTTTATATACGTGCCTTAGAAAAAAACAAACATTACTGGTGTGCATTTTGAGATAAAACAATGGCACTGACATGTTGTAAGATATATCAGTGCAAGTTACTTTCAGTTAAAACAGCTCAAACATTTTAGTTTGGGACTAGCTTACTAGCCTTGTCTGTGAAACTGGGGGACAATGTTTTAATTATAGCTTTAAATGTCTATAGCGGTTCATTCCTATTATATTTATTAGTAAAGATAAATAATACTAATATTTTTTATTACTTCATTTAAGTCTGTGTTTATTCATGACCATAAAGTAAAAAAAAAACGATCTTGTAACAAGAAATACACTATCCATTATCAATCGCTGTTTACAATGATTGTAATAAAATGAGAATCATTCTTGCTTCCCTAGTTATTTTTTGTCACTGAAGTTTTAATAAGGCTACTTGTCCGGTCGGGCAAGTAAAATTCCCACATGTCCAAACTTTTGTAGATCACAAAGCTTATTTTCTTCAATAATCCAAAAGCCAAGGGGAAAATCCTATTGGGTTTTTGTCGAGGAAAGCCTAAAACAATATGTCATCACTGCAGCACTGTATATTTATTCGATTTAGTGGCAGAAGAAGTGCATAGTGTCAATGGCTTCTGCATACTCACCCACGGCACAGGCGAGTTTGCCGGTGCGTTCCTGCAGCAGGCGTACAATCTGAGCTTTCTGTGTGGGAGCACAGCGGCAGCACACGATGGCCGGAGACTGGCATGCTAACTCCATAAACTCATACTCGTAATACTTCAGACACACCTGCAGCAACAACAACAACAGGACTGAGAACAGGCCCTTCAACGAGACATCAGAAAGAACAAATGAATACTGTAGAACACAGAACGACATAAAAACCTCAATGTTTAGGATTAATGAATCAAGCTATAGACCAAACTGGTCATTTACTAAAAATGCGAACATTATGAGACACCTAAAAAATAAATCAGAACAGAATATAAAATCCACATACTGTCATCAGTGAATTTCATATGAATTACACACATTTCAGACTAATAAATGAATCACATTTACACCTGGTATTAAGATGTGTTTTAGTCAATCGGATGACAAGTAGACAAGTGAGACACATTCCCGTTTACACTTGGTGTTTTTATCCGTCTCTTTATTCCACTTTTGTCCTGATTTCTTCCAGGGAAGGTCTGTGTATGGGCTTTTTCAGATCTTTCGATCTAATGCACAAAATAAGCTAGCGCAACGACGCAAAGAACGACGACAGAAAATCATATGGAGAACATCAGCTTTCATTTCTGCTCTGACAGCCACAATATCACACTGAACGCTGTGAGTGTGTGTTAGAAATCAGGAATGGTGAGAGAACATTGTACTTGGTACGTTTTACATCTTCAAACTAAATTTGGATCTTCAGCCGACAAAGTTTAAATCCCGTCTGGCTAGAGCTCTTCTCATCATTTTTACACATTATGTCAGCATGCGGAGGGTAGGCGGTGTTTTATGGCTGTTCGAACACAATCGACCACATGAACGTTTAAACTACAAAAGCAATTTCAAGCTCAAATCGGTTTACACCGGTATTTAGTGTCGTCCACTTGTGATCCGATCGAACAAAGTGCATTTTAATACCAGGTGTAAACAGGGCCTTTAACCTCATTATATTAATCATGTTTCACACTTATCATATCTACAGATTTATCAGTACTCTGATTCAAGTTCATATAAATTTCGAATGAAAATGCGAGTGGTTCTTGCCAATGCAAAACGGTCCGACATGATGCTTAGAAAAGTAATAGCTCAAGATGCTGCTTTCTTTTCAATGTCTCTTGCACAGACAGTGCAGGTTGAGTTACGCTCTAAAGTTTGCAAAAGTGTAAGGGGTTCATTCAAATGTAATGTGTACATGTGAGCTCACATTACCTCCAGAGAGTCTCCCGATATCACCAGCGCGCAGTCGTGTTTCCTCCTGAAGGCGTTGAGCTCAAGGTGAGCTTCGCTTCGAGTGGTTACCTGCAACACATCAGAGAGACCATCATCAGGAGTGTTTTTTCTCATACAAACACGCAATCAGCCACTCGGATAATGATCTCAGCGGTGAACCACAGCAAGATCACGAGACTGAGATATTAACTTCAGCTGTCAGTTGAGTAGCAGACCATGGCAGATTCAACTAGCTATCAGCTCAACCGTCTAAACTGTGAGGTTCACATTGCCTGCTGTCTGCAAGTTTCACACAGGAAGTTCACCATTAGTAACTGTTGTTTTTGTATTTACAGATGGCTTTGGGCAGATATGGCTTTCTTGTGATGTTAGATTGAAAGGTTAAAGGAGTAAACAAGCTCAAAGTCATTTTCAAACGTATATGACTTTCTTTCTGCTGTGAACTACTAAAAGAGAAGTTAGTAAGAATGTTCAGGCTGCTCTTTTCCATATGAGAAACATCACACAGGTTTGGAATGACATGAAGTTGAGTATAAAAATTTCGGGTGAACTATTCCCTTTGAGTCATCTCCAAAGCATGAACCACAACCAATTTTGTTCATATAAATCTACCCGAAGCTCCTCGCCAACGGAGGATGTTTTCTAATTGTTGGACGTTCGCACCAGAGCAATTCATCTGTCAATTTTAAACACACCAGACTTCAATCTGGATGCCATTTTTGTCCATGAGGAAGCCAATCCAAATGCCTCTTCGATCCAGAGGGAACGAGGTGCTTGTTTTCATGTCGTGCCAGCCATTGTCTTCTGTTTCCAGGAACCGCTGCTGTGGGGAAGATTCAACCTTCCTCAGAGCGGCCTATCTTTCTGTGGCAGCATGCCTCATGGGAAATCCACAACAGCTCGTAGAGTCACGTTTCACAGAGAGAGGGCACAGGATGCTACTTTCCCTGTTTGCTTCTCAGAACGCTACTAAACTCAATCAAACTTGGGACCTCTTTTGCGTTGGAGACACTTGGGAGACAGGATTTTTTTTATGAGTTAACATGCACACTTACTACAAAAGTTTGGGTCCATTAAGATTTTTTTATTAAGAAATTAATACTTGTATTCAGGAAGGATGCATTAAATTGATCAAAAGTAACAGCAAAGACATTTATACTGTCACAAAAGATTCTTTTGAACTTTCCATTCATCAAAGAATCCTGAAGAAGAAAAAAAGTGTCATGGTTTTTCACAAACATATTAAGCAGCACAACTGTTTTCAGCATTGATAATAATAAGAAATGTTTCTATTAGAATGATTTCTGAAGGATCATTTGACACTGAAGACTAGATTAATGATGCTAAAAATTAAGCTTAGAATAAATTACATTTTAAAATATATTAAAATATAAAAGTTATTTTAAATTGCAACAATATTACAATATTAGAATCAAATTATTATTGTACTTTTGATCA
>NW_027509205.1:18070000-18105000 GCF_051911475.1 Siphateles boraxobius | reverse complement strand
CCTCCTGATGGCTGAAACACTCTGTGAAAGACGGGCGCACACAACTTGGTGACGTGTAAATCAGATCAACTGCCCAGAGTAAATTTGCCTATATAATCTTCTTTTCTTTTTTAAATACTTGAATTAAAAAAAATTATAAAATATAATTATTTTATAATAATTTAATTATTAATTATTTTTATTATAGTTATCTTACATATTATTATTATTACTACTACATATAAAGTATTTAAAAATATATATATTTCAAATAAATGCTGTTCTTTTGAAGTTTCTATTCATCCGAAAATTTATAAAAATGTATAACGGTTTCCACAAATAATTTAGGCAGCACAACTGTTTTCAACATTGACAATAATCAGATGTGTTTCTTGAGCATCAAATTATCATATTAGAATGATTTCTGAAGGATCATGTGACACTGAAGACTGGAGTAATGATGCTGAAAATTCAGCTTTGATCACAGGAATAAATTACATTTTACAATATTTTCACATAAAAACAGTTATTTTAAATGATAATCATATTTCACAATATTACTGTTTTTACTGTATTTTTTTTTTAATCAAATAACGGCAGCCTTGATGAACAGAAGATACGTCTACATCTATTTTTCTTGATCATAAACAAAATACTAATTATTCACCAGGACATTTTATTCCATATCGGACTTTCTGATGACTAAGCGTTGGAAACTCACCTCAAAATCTTGGTATTGTTCTTCTGTTAGAGATTTTTTGGCCACCACTAGCACCCTCAAGCCTTCCCTGGCCATATTCCCGCACTGATAAAGAAGGAGGAAAACAAGTCATGAAGCTTCTTGGCATAAGAATACGTAAATATCATTTTGTATTTGTTTAACTGTTTGAAAAAAGTGAAATGACCTCCTCCTCCAGCCAGTCGTTGTACTGAACAACACCAGCCATCACCACATCAGCACCCTTCATGTAAAACGTGATCTCTCCGGTGGATTCATCCTAACAAACATGAGCAGAATGTGTTTTGTTAATAAATCATTTGTCATTTATGTATTAGAGAGGGAACTGAAGAATATGGCAACACTAGAAATCCGGATCAATGACACTCAATGTGCCAAACGAAACAGGAAAAGTTCACAGGTAAGAGAGACAGTCTGTGCTGTTTTTTCCAAGGATTATGGGAGATTAATTTAGGCTTTCCTTGATCGTCCTTGAAGGTGTTTTAAAGGATTCTGCAGAGGAAACCAGGTTCAGTTGCTGATTTCCTGAAACACCGATACAGGCTTCAGTCCAGGCCAACAACAATAGCTGAGAGTTTGTTCGGGGAGAGTTAGTCATCAAGCCCAGGGCAGGGTCACAACTTTCTCAGATAACAGCCAGTCTAGTCATATAATTTTGGGGCTGATCTTCAATTATCACATTGTTTAAAAGGGTAGAGTACAAACTAGATTTTCACGTTCTCTGGAGCAAACGTGAGTGGTTCTTGCCAGTGCAAAAGATACTTGGGTTTTCAAATGAATAGTTGCCAGGCACTAAGATAAGTAGCAGAGATTTTAGCGATTCGGAGTAGAAGGAAAACTTCAGAGTAATGTCAAAGAGTTCATTCATGAATCATAAAGTTGTGTGAACAACACACAATGTACGTCCGAGCACATGCACACTTTGGTCAGAGTGGTAATAATGCGATTAAGGCGTTACATGCCTGTTTATTGTGATTAAAATCTGTGTACACCACAGTTTAATGCTATTATGGTTACTTCGATTATGAGTTTAATCACATTAGTTTGATCGAAGTGTTGTGTTTACATGAGGTAAAGTTTAAAGGCAATAATGCCAAAATCCCATTATAATCGCATTATGAGGGTGCATGTAAACGCACTCAGTGAACAATCGTTTTTACAGACTTTATACATCCAGGTTAATTTATCATTAGTTTATTTTCAAATTAATTCATACATTTAATGTATAATTAATTGTATTCAAATGTTTAATTTAAATTCATATTTTAAAATCATTTATAATATAAAATCTTATTTTATTTTTTAATTAATTTATATATTTAATATTGTATGTTGTTAACTTATGTTTGTTCATAATGCATTAACTAATGCCAATTAGCTTGATGCTTAAAGTTTAAAAAATGCATTAGTATATGTAGAACTTAACATTAATAGATTAAAAAAACATAGGAGTTTACAGACACCCATGTTTCGTTTTCAAGATGATGGAAAACTGCTGCATGCACCACTCACTCGCACTATAATGCCCATGCGTTTGCTCTCGTAGGTAAAGGGGAAAATCTGCAGGATGGTGAAGTTGAGAATCTGTCCACTAGGTGTCCTCAGCTGCATAGAAGACTGATCTCTGCCAACCAGCGTCAGTCCCACACTCTCCGTCCACTGTACCAGAGACACCTAGTGCATGACAGAAACAGATCAAAACAGAAAACAGAATTTATTCAATATTTCCACATTTGCAAACTGCTGAGTTTCATAAACAAACAGGAAGTCGGGCTTCTTGTCTACACTGTAAGCAAATTACTTAAACGTGCCATATGCGGTCTTCTTAAACAAAACCGAACTCAAAATCAAACACAGAACCATTTCGTTTAACATCTCGACTCGGTTTCCTGCAACTGTTTTTGGACGTGTGGCGCAGAAAATGCAAGTATGCAATGAGCCACCAATTATAAGCATGTTCTCTTCAGGGAACGTGAAGATAAAGGCAAACCAGATGCCATCCATTAGTGTGATGCTGAAGGGGGGTATTTCTGGGAGGCAGAAGTTATTGCCCAATAACTTCCAGACCAAGGGTTACAGAGAGATCAAAAAACCCGATTTCTTATGCCCTCCCTGACTAGCTGCTAATAACATATCTCACAGTATCCAGATGGGGGACTGCTGCCGAAAATCTGCCCTCGCTGTTACAAACCAACAAATGAGGCGTATAAAAGATATGCACAGAACAATAAGGGATGCCACTTTGAAGCATTTTGAGAATAAATTGTTTATTTCAATTATTTGTGTGTTAAAAAAGAATTAAAAGTAAAAAATATTTTTGTTTTAAAATATTAATAATTTAAAAACGTTTTTTCTTCTATGAAAAATGTTTTCAACTTCTGAATTAAAATAAAAAACAACTTTTAAACTTTTAAGTAAAATATATTTAGGTCGTAATTTTTTCTTTAAAAATTATATTTTATTTTAAATATTAATTATTATTTATTTTTTTAAAAGCATATTTATTTTCCCTTCTATGATGCATGTTTTCAATTTCTGAAATAAAAATAAAAAACATTTTAAGTAAAAAATGTTTCTATGATGAACGTTTTCAATTTCTGAATTAAAAACACAAGAAAGAAATATTTAGGTAAAAACTTTTTTTTTTAAACATTAATAATTTAAAAACTTTAATTTACCAAATGAAAGACAGTGTGGTAGCCAACAATGCAGGAATGTTATTGGCACATTACAAGAAAATTATAGAACAGGAAATGACATCACAGAGAAAACAGTAGCCCCTTGTGAAGGTCCTTTAAAAAAGTTTCAGATAATTTTATCTTTTTAATCACAGGTTAGTTCAGACTCTCAAAAAAATGTAATAATGGTTAGGATGTGTATTCTGGGGAGCCCCAAAAGGGAGCTTTGCAAAAATAAAAATAACTTTCCTGTGCGCACGTGAAAGACTGTATATTTTTTTATATCTTCACAAAGATATGAATCTAACATCAATAGAAATATCGAAATTCTAAAAATTTGGTGGTGTATGAACGTATTAATTAGATTTCCTTTAATATCAGGGCAAAAAAAAACATGGCTAAAGAAGCAACAATCATCTCTAAAATAACACCAGATCGTTGTGTCGTGTCTTTCCGACAAACGTCTGGGCTTCGGCTTCAGAACATCAATGCAGTTAGTCAGTGTATCCCTGAAAGCACATACAGTCAGTGTGCTGGCATGCAGTGGTGAAAACCAAACCAGTAATGATGCGTTTGGTGCCCACGTAACCACAGCATGAGTCGATTGATCACTGCATGCATCACTCGCTCCTGGCCCAAAAGATTTGGTTTTGGTGCCCAGAAATAATCGAATATGAGACAGCACATCTGCAGAAGTGATCGGCTGCAGAAGTGAATAATATGCCAAAGGCTCGAATCATCATTTGTGAATCATCTAATACCTGTAAAGGGGAGGATTAAATGTGTGTAGACTCACAACCCCCCCCCCCCCCCCCCCCCCCTTGAATTTTATATACGTGTGTGTGTGTACGTATGTATGTGTGTATGTATGCATGTATATACTGTATGTATGTATGTGTATATATATATATACACACATGTGTGTGTGTGTGTGTAATATATATATATATATATATATATATATATATATATATATATATACACACACACACGGTATCTATCTCATAAAAGTGAGTACACCCCTCACATTTCAGCAAACATTTTAGTATATCTTCTCAAGGGACAATACTATAGAAGTTAAACGGATATATTTTAGAGTAGTCATTGTGCAGCTTGTATAGCAGTATATATTTACTGTCCTCTGAAAATAACTCAACATACAGCATTATTGTCAAAATAGCTGGCAACAAAAATGAGTACACCATAAGTGAACATGTCAAAACTGTGTCCAAAGTGTCAATATTTTGTGTGAGCACCGTTGTTATCTAGCACTGCCTTAGTCCTCCTAGGCATGGAGTTCACCAGAGCTGCACAGGTTGTTGCTGGGACCCTCTTCCACTCCTCTATTATGGCATCATGGAGCCGCTGGATGTTAGACACATGGTTCTTCTCTACCTTCAGCTTGAGGATCACCACAGGTGCTCAATAGGGTTTAGGTCTGGAGATGTACTTGGCCACTCCATCACCTTCAGCTTCCTCAGCAAGGCAGTTGTCATCTTGGCGATGTGTTTGGGGTCATTATCATGCCGTTCGGCCCAGTTTCTGAAGGGAACGCATCATGCTCGACCGTAGGCAAGACACAATGTTCTTGGCACTCCTCACCAGGGCATCGCCACACATGCTGGACATCATCTGAGCCAAACAAGCTCCTCTTAGTCTCATCAGGCCACAGGACATGGTTCCAGTAATTCATGCTCTTGGAGAGGTTGCTTTCAGTAAACTGTTTGCAGGCTTTCTCAAGAGCCAGCTTCAGAAGAGGCTTCCTGGGACGACGTCCATGCAAACCGACTTGTTGCAGTGTGCGGCGTATGGTCTGAGCACTGACAAGCTGCAGTCCGCTTCTGCATCCTCTAAAGCAATGCTGGCAGCACTCATGTCATGCGTCTGTTTTTTGAAGCCAGCTTCTGCACCTGACGCACAGTACGAGGACTCGACTTCTTTGATTGACCCGTGCGAGGCCTGTTACGAGTGAGAGAGAACCAGTCTTGGAAAACCTCTGTATGACCCTGGCCACTGTACAGTAACTCAGTTTCAGGGTGTTACCAATCTTCTTATAGCCTAGGCCATCTTTGTGGAGAACAACAATTCTAATTCCCAAATCCTTAGAGAGTTCTTTGCCATGAGGTGCAATGTTGAACATTTTGACAATAATGCTGTATGTTGAGTTATTTTCAGAGGGCAGTAAATATATACTGCTATACAAGCTGCACATTGACTACTCTAAAAAATATCCAAGTTTCTTTTCTGTAGTATTGTCCCTTAAGAAGATATACTGAAATGTTTGCTGAAATGTTTAATGTGAGGGGTGTACTCACTTTCGTGAGATACTGTGTATATATATATGTGTGTGTGTGTATATATATATATATATATATATATATATATATATAAAAATTGTTCAGTTTTTTAAAAAGTTTTGAAATAGTTCAAATGGTCATGTTATGTTATTTAAATGCTCATGTTTTATGAATCCTATTTTTTTAATATATGATTTGTAATCTATTTAAATATATTGTATATAGTTTCATATAAGGTTTCATTTGCTAACATTAATGTATTAACTAACATTAAATAATAATGAGCAATACATTTATTTGAGTATTTATTCATCTTTGTTAATGTTAATTAATAAAAATACAGTTGTTCATGTTTGTTCATGTTAGTTCACAGTGCATTAACTAATCTTAACAAGTAAAACTTTTGATTCCAATAATGTATTAGTAAATGTTGGAATTAAAATGAACTAAGATGAATAAATACTTCAGAAGTATTGTCCATTCTTAGTTCATGTTAACTAAAGTAGTTAACTAATGCTAACTAATAAAACCTTCCTGTAAAGTTTTACGGGTTATTTTATATAAGGGTTATTTCAGCATCATGAATAAGACTGCAGTACCTCGTCTGGACTGGAGGCCTGGTAAACCCTGCATGTGTCTTCATAGTGCTGTTCAGCTTCCGCTTGATCCGTCACACCGTTGGATTCGTATACCGGTGTCACATTGTGCACCAGTGCGATGGCCTTCACTGCTTCGTGGACTCGACTGCTGATGGTCTTCCTCACTTTGGTGGCGCCCGGTGCACGAGAGGCCTGGAGGTCATGAGGGGGCTGTGGACATCAGATTTAACACGATTGTTTACTTTGTTCAATCTAAAATGACAATAAAGTGGTGATCATAACTGATTTGATTAACGTAAAAAGTTAAAAGGTTAGTTCACCCAAAAATTTAAATTCTGTCAATAAAGTGGTAAATTATGTTTTTTTGCGCAAAGCTTTCGTTTCACTTCATAAAATGTATGCTAAACCACTGGAGTCACATGGATTACTTTAACAATGTCTTTACTACCTTTCTTGGCTTTGAAAGTGTCAGATGCATAGCCGTCAATGGAGGGACAGAAATCTCTAAAATTTTCATTAAAAAAGATCTTCATTTGTGTTCCCGAAGATGAACGAAAGCCTTATGGATTTGGACAGACATGAGGGTGAGTAAATTATGACAGAATTTTCATTTTCGGGGAACTAACCCTTTAAATGTATAGCTTGTTGGCTGAAATAATTCTAAAAGGTGAATTAAGTGATTTTGTAATTAAACTACCATTTAAACGTTTGGGGTCATTAGATTTATATAAAAAAAAGTAAAAAAAAAAAAATTCTGCAAGGATGCACTAACAAGGATGCACTAAAATTGATCAAAATTGACAGCAAAGACATTTATAATGTTACAAAAGTTTTCTATTTCAAATAAATGCTGTTCTTTTGAACTTCATTCTGGAAATAAATTAAAATCTACTACAACAGAAACCAGTTATTTTAAATGATAATAATATTTCACAATATTACTGTTGTAACTGTATTATACTTCTTTCAAAAACATTACAAAATCTAAGTACAGTAAACTATTTTTATTAATACTTTTAGTTACTGAATGAAATTTAAGTAAATAATCTAAATATATCTAGATCCATTGGGGTCATTTCTTTCCTCCGAGCTTGTCACAATGCATTCTGGGATTGCTTTCTCCACAAAGAAAGTATGTGATGCTGAATTTTTCAAAATGAGACGTCTCAAACACATTTGTAAAAAGTTATTAATTTCTTCATAGTTAAAAATTGTTTATAGTGTAAAGACAGTTATGTAGCGCACACATAAAGAGGCATTCTCCTTATTTTGATTCTCTATGACCAGATTTAAAGCAAAAATTAGCACTTTGGCTTGACATAATGATAAAAATGTCCACGTCTGATTGCTAATAAACCGACCCTTGCTAATATCCTGAAAAAGGACTCATAAATGCTCCCAGATGTGTTACATATATGAACCTTATTACCTTTAGCACTGAGCTACTATTTATAGACCGCACATTTAGGAGCGCTAATGACAGAGTTTGTAAGTTCCTATATAAGCTATTGAGAGGCCGGAGTACTTAGGACCCTGGTTTCCTGCCTCAATGACCTCTGGTGTCAAACGGACTAAACATATCAGTAAGAGGTGAAAGGGACTCACTTTACAAGGACTTTGCTCTGTTCTCTGGACAAAAGTTAAACAATAGTGCTTTGTGATCGGCTTTTCTAAACATGCCAGTTATACAGTGACAGGCTGCATCCAAATCTGCATATTGTAAGTGGGTGCTACGACCAAAATTATTTATCACAAGTAATTCTATGTCAATACAACACATTTACATATATACATTTGCCAGACATTTTTATCCAAAGCAACTGACATTGCATTTAAGGTACACATTTTATTAGTTCATGCATTCCCTGGTAACCGAACCCATGACCAGGCCACATAATAGTTATTATGGGATTAAATTTAAGATTAAAATCAATTATTTTCATTAGATTTCTCAGATCGACATTTTTAATCATTATTAAAAATTATTATTTTCTTTTAGAAGTTTTTAGAAGTTCAACTTTTAGAAGTTGATAGACATAACCAAAACATAATAAATTTATGATAAATCAGACATTATTGCAAAAACTTAGTAGAACATAAATTATGCTCTGGACATGAGCTATACTTTGAACAGTATAGCTGAATATCTACAGCAGAATTTTACATTTATTGTTTGAAAAAAGTGGGTGTATGTGAATTTGTGCGCAAGCAAGCATGCTCATTTTGCCATGCAGGGAATCCTGGGAATACCTGAGTGTAAGCGCTGAACACGTGACTCTGCACTTCATCCATGGAGTCCATCCCGTACGCCACAGTTCCAAGATGGAGTCGTCTGAACACCATCTCGTTCTGAGTGAGAGTCCCTGTGAAAACCATTAACATTAGAGGAGGGCGACCCATCCTGCCTAAATAAACAGATCTGCTTATATAATTATAAGTATATTCATTTTAGCAGATGTTTTAGTAGCTTTCAATACTAAAATGATTAAAAATGTTCTTTGTTCATTGAAATAAAGCTGAAATAATATAAATATTACAATGAAGTACTAAAATTACTGAAACTAAAACTGAAATAAATAAAATTAAAGCTAAAAAATCTAAAATTTAAAAAAAAAAGCACAAAATCAAACAAACTAAAATGCATTTACTGGTACACCCTTATCAAATAAAATGAGATCAAATGTCTAGATCAAGGTCACAACGGGGTTATACATAAAACTAAAACATAAAAAAACCCAATAAAATTAACATTTACTGGAATAAAACAAAGTTATTATTTCAACTAGTTGACCTGATGTACTGAAACAAAAAAACTGTCATAAAGCTAAATAGTGGAGCTGCACAATGAAAAGATCGCGATCTCGTTTCAAACACCCACGTCTTTCAAAAATGACAATTCAGCTCTGTCTATTAAACCTTTGACAAGTAGGATCACAGTGAACATTCAGATCCGTCTTCTCACTGCCGCTGACCCAGAGAGAGCAGTATGAAACAGCTTCACAGTCTTGTCAATCATAGAGTATTATTATTTCTTTCTTACAATACATATTACAGTAATACGTTAATCTATGATATCGGTTACCAGCCCAAAACTTTTACCAACAACAGACCACAACTCATTTCAGCAGTAAAATATATACTATATACTGTTTTTTTAAATAGCAGATGGTATACAGTACATACTGTACAGTATGCAGTAAACTAGTTTCAATTTCAAACATAAATGATTACAGAGACAAATCTGTAAAAGGAAATGTCAATCTCTAACAACCTTCCCTGATCGACATGCACTTCCTGTAGCCAAAAACCTCAAACTACACAATATTAACACTAATGGCTTGTTAATGACAAAGAGCCTCAGGTTCGTTTCCTGACACCTTGCGTTGGCCACTCTTTAACAGAGCCACGCGGTAGTATTTCAGTCAGGCGTTGCTGGTCTACCCCTTACATTACAATGACCTCTGACCCCCTTTATTCACTGGATCAGTCAAGCTACATCAGTGTCCGTGTGGGAAAGAGGCCATCATTTTACAGGCGGTCAAAAGCATAAATTTGAAGGGTAGAGCTCACTGACTCTGTGTGGTAAGTGTGTGAGGATGAGAGCCGTCAGGTCATCTCTGATTTGTGGCTGTAATAAGTGGCATGTCTGCGCTCTCAGCACACAGGTTTAAGCCCCATGGCAAGAGCCTCAGATACCTGTGAGCTACTGAGGGAAACACTTCAGCACTATCAACTCTCAGACACCAGCATAATGGTCTCATTTCTGCTTTGGTTCATTCAGAAAAGCCCTTTGCATTAAGGAACATAAATTTAACCGTCAAACTCACAACTTCCTTTTTCCTTTTCTCCTGAGTCACATAAAAATGTTCATTCTTACAATTAACTTGCCCTTATATAAAGATACCGCTACGCAACCCAACCAATATCTCACCCTACATTATTTCCTACAATATATTCTGCTTTACTCTGAAATACACTACAGTTCAAAAGTTTGGAGTCAATAAGATGATTTTTTTATTAAAAAATAAAAATGTATGCAGTCTCTTGGCTAAGGCTGCATTTATTTATTAAAAATGCAGTAAAAACGACTTTATTGTGAAGAATTATTACAATATAAAATAAATGTTTTCGATTTGAATATTTTTAAAAATGTAATTTATTCCTGTGATGCAAAGCTGAATTTTCAGCATCATTGCTCCAGTCTTCAGTGTCACATGATCCTTCAGAGATCATTCTAATATGCTCATTTGATGCTCAATAAACATTTATTATTACAAATGTTGAAAACAGTTATTCGACTTAATATTTTTGTGGAAACAAAATTTTTTCAATTTGATGCATCCTTGCTGAATAAAAGTATTAATTTCTTCTCTGTTGTTTCACTTACCGACCCCAAACTTTTGAACGGTAGTGTGCATCACACAATGAAAGGCAAATGCATTAAAATGCATTTTTAATGTCAACTTTTGTCACTTTGTCAAAAAAAATGCAGATTTTACATATATTTTTACAGTTCAATTAAAGTCATCATAAAATCAAAATTGACATTTCTTGTTTTTTTTATGGATTATTTCAGTATTTATTATAAATTATATATCTACGCACGCACAATAATCTTTTTTAAATTCACATGCCATTAAAATAACTTCCCCTCCCTCTTGCAGCAACATCTCTTCTCTTCTCTGATGAGTGTTTACTGGCACCAGGACGGAACAACCTGACACACACATGGGATCCACCAATAGAAAACCACAACATTACAATCAACTCCCCATGGACAAAATCAAGTCACACCCTTTTTCTTGTTCAAGTAGTGTTTTCTCTCTGATATACGTAACAATATGGAAGAAAAGATTATCGCAACTTCTGTTTCATGCCAACTTTAAAGCTCTGTAATTACATATATGACATTCAAGCTTTGTAATATGTCTCAGGTCACTGCAAGGCTTTGACAAGCAGAAAAGGAAATCATACCAGTCTTGTCTGTGAGCAGATAAGAGATCCGGCCCAGCTGCTCTGGTATGGTGCTGGCTCGAACCACAGTCCCAGGGATTTTAGAGTCCTTCTTAATCATCCAACTGAACACCATTTTGCCCATGTCTAAATTCACATGCAAACTGGAAATAAAGCAAAATAAGTACTTTTAATGAGTGGCCTTTTGCCACTTTTAGGAGAGAGAACAGGACATTATGGAGGGATGGGATCAGGAAACTAGATTCAAACGTGTGTCACCAATATTAGGACTGTTGAAAGGCCAATGCATAGATATGATGCCAATATGCATTCAATTTTCTGGTTGATACCATTTAATAATCATAATATCAAGCATTACAAGACATTTAGTATGTGAGAAATCAAACCACAATCTGATTACAAACACATCTAAATGCACTTACAAAACCTTCAAATTGTCCGAACTTGTGAGTCAAACTGAACGAAACGGCTTTAGATTTCACAGAGAAGGAGAATAAACTTTTACCTGATAGGGACGATGTTGGAGAAGAGCAGAAGGAAGCGGAAGATCTGGAGATACCAGCGACCAGCGAAGTGCTGCAGAGCCACCATGACCAGTGACACCACCACCAGAGCACCAAACAGGATCTTCGTCAGACAGTTCACTTCCAGGTCAAACAGGCCAATCTGCAACAGCACATCACATACAGAATGAGTGTGACAACACACATTTCTAAGATTTTGTTGACATTATGGTACTGCTAATTTTACCTTATGTCTTGGGTTGGAGGTGTTCATCACACTCCGCAGCTCTTTACCGGTGTAAATCACCACCCCAACAACTGTACCTTGGATTAGAGTACAAAACATTTGAGGATTATCCAACAAGCTTTTCTCAGCTTTAAAGAAGGAATGGTGCCAGTTTGCACATTATAAGATGGCTGAGAATCATTAAGCCACTTTGAGATTAGGGGTGTGCGATATTGACAGAAAAGAATGTTCTCGATATTTTGTCGATAATGATAATTAGACTCCCAAGGCTTCATATTCTTCATTCTTTGAGGTGGTTAGTTCACAGCATTGACAGTGAGTCATTCATTCAAATGATTCTTTCAAACAGCTGATTAATTTGGTCACCAAGAACAGTTTCCATCCACCTATTTTTATGCAAATTTGGGGTCATCGCACACGCACACACACACAAGTTATTTATAATGAAGGAAAAAATGTGATTAGAGCAAAATGTCTGTAATAAAAATGGAAATGGTGATTTTGTTCTCTTGAACACATGGAAAGGATGCTTTATTTGCAAATGTTTGCAAATTCCAATTTTACTCGTAAGTTAAATTCGTAACTTTGGATGGAAACATAGTTATTGAAATCACAAATTTGACAAAATTTTTAATTATATTTTGTTGAAAATAAAGCAAAAGCAGAAAACACTCAAATGTGTCTAAAATGCAATTCAAAATGTATAATTATTTTATAGTTTGTTTTTTGCAAAGTGAGTGACATATAATTAAAACAATAATTACGATATAATTGTAAACGGTACATATCGCACGCCCCTATTTGATATACTAGTACACAATTTAGAAATGATTTTCTGTCGATTACCGGAAGCAATGACAGTGCTCGCCCAAAGAGTGTTTTCAATGCTCAGACTTTCATTGACTGGAGGATCTCCATCTTCCTGTCAGATGTAAAACACATAAAAGCTTGTCAAGCAATGTGGGTTTTGCCAGGTCTGAAAAAATGCAACTCCTCTGACGCCGCTATACTCGAGCAATGACATGTACTCACTCTAGTGAAGGTACCGATGAAGTTATGGATGTCAATGTTCGGTTCTTCTGCATAAACAAATGACCTGATCTGCAGTAGATCCTGAGGGAACATATAAAGAGGCTTAAAGAAATGGTTCATGACAACATCAAATAGCATTCAAAATGAATTAAGTCAAATTTATTTGCACTTTTCACAAAACACACAGTTGCAAAGCAACTTTACAGAAAACCATGTAAAAATTATAATATCTGAATATCTTCATGCTTTATAGTTGCATTTAGCAGATTGGATACGTGGAATAATATAAATTTTGCAAAAACACAGGCAGATGAGATTTGCTATATATTGCTTTGCATGAGTATATTCTACAGTATGTAAGCGGAAAAAAGTTGGACATACTTATATATCCAACATTATATAAAGAGCTGGGCGATAATATAGTTACCTTTTGCAAGAAAAATGTATTATTTAAAAATTATTTAGTCTAAGCAGTTTATGCAACAGGCCCCCCATCAAATTGTATGATGAACTCATTCCAGGTAAAGGGCTAACATACTTTTCCCAGCAAAAAAAGTGTGTAATTTTTATCTGAAACAAATGAACCATGGGTGATTGACTCACAGCAGCAGTGGGGAGTCTCTGAGTACAGGCCACAGGGAGGCGTAGTTTCCAATCGGTCTCTCCATCCAACTGATCAGTCCTCAGAAAACAGGAGCCTTTAGGACAAAAAAATCAGTCTAAATATACATCAAATCTTTTAGGATTGACGAAAAGTCAGTTTTTGGTATAATATTCCTAATTATTCCTGGACACGTTTTAAAACAGAAGAATGCATTGTAATGTCTTACTGGTGAACTCCCAAGGGCAGTGTGATGTAACATTTTTAACTCTGTTTTACTGAAAAACGTATTTAATACACACCGCATGCAGTGCCTAAGATCATACACCTTTAATGAAATGTGTTCGCCGCCGAAACTAAACTGCTAGTCAGACAAACCACTCCAGTAAGCCTAAAGCTAGTACTGCTATTAGGACATGCCACCCACCCCCACTCATTTAAAGACATGTCGCTCTGCCATTCAACCCTGTACTCTTAATAATTGCCTAATGGTGTCCATCTGCGGGGCAGATAACAATGCTTCCCTTCCCGTAAAAATAACACATCAACTACTACTGGCAACTTCCACCCCCTGAAACAAGGAAATCTCAGCCAGGCGGAATTCCAGCACAACCAGTGATTCCTAAAAAATTCCTAAAAAAATGTTGACTAAAAACTTGTATCATAAACAATGTAACACCATTTAGCAAACAACCATCTAAAATATGACTAAATCTTAATACTTTACTCCATTTTCTTATAGAGAGGAAACATTGTCTTTTTTCACTCGTGATGGCACTTTAAATTTGTTTGCCGTGTCAATTTCTTCAGTTTTCTGAGCTACTTTGCATGCCTTGATTTTCCTCATGGCTGCCTTGAAATTTGAAAGACAAAATGAATGTCAATCAAGATAGCATCAGTCCAAACACAGGATCAACAGTAAGGTGATCAGATTTCCGTAATGACAACCAGGGACATTTCTCGTTTCAAACTCAATATATCAATGTGAAATGAATTAAATAATAGAGACAAAGCTAGCAGTTTTGTGATCAAGATGAATGTAGTACAGTGATGAAGTATGGAATATCATGCTCTCATGCTACTCTAAATTATATTTAGTCAACAGCAAACTTATGAAATCGACAATAATGTCAAACTAAATTGATAATGTGTATTATCTAAATGGATTTAATGGAATAAATGAATGAGAAACTGATAAGTAATAACTATGGTGTCTTTTTTACTATATAAATATAAAATGTAATGGTAACACTTTCCAATTCTCACTTTTAACTAGTTGCTTATTAGCATGCATATTACTAGGATATTGGCTGTTTATTAGTACTTATAAAGCACATATTAATGCCTTATTCTGCATGACCTTATTCTACAAACCTTAATTCTACCCAATACCTAAACTAAACAACTACCTTATTAACTATTAATAAGCAGTAATTAGGAGTTTATTGAGGCACAAGTCGTAGTAAATAGTGAGAATTGGTGTGAAATTCTTAACTAAAGTGTGACCAATGTAATATATAAAATGTTCTGTTCAGTTTGTTTGTGACTTTTTATAATTGTCTTTTGTTCAAGGAGTTTCTTATACTTTTTTCAAAAACTAAAAACAAAGATCAAATTAAAATGTACACAAGTATGCACTGATATGTGTTTTTTTTTTAGACAAGCACGTACATGCCACGGGAAACAGAGACATCTGGTCACCCTAATCGAAAGCAGTCAGTGTGTTAAAGAGAATTTCAAAAATCGCAATGCATGCCATCTTTCTGGGCAATTTCAGCATAGCTCATTAAATGTCCGAAGTTTAGGCTAATCCCTCCATCTACATGTAGTTGCCCTCGCGGCCATGTCATTTCCCCTGCGCTTTTGTTTGGGAAGTCTGGATGAATGACCGACAGATGTTTACCATTTCTTTCAGAGGTCCTTAGGAAGATCATGTCAGCAGGAACACGCTGATTCTATAAAGAGTTTGGAGGGAGAGATAGGGATTGGGGGGAGGAAGAGAAAGAGAAAAACAAGGTAAAAGATAAAAAGTAAAGAGCCAAACTCAAGTATGTCGTCAGCAGCAGTCACCTTGGTTTAGTTGTACAAGTTCTGTTTGGCTTTAATCTACTCAATTACCAGTACGGCCCGCAGCAAATCATTGAGTGGTGCCACTGTGGCAGCCCTGACCGCCAGTTCCACTCGGCCTGACCCTCGCTTCACTCCCAGCTCTGTTTGTAGTTATTAGAAGATGAATTCGCAACGCTATTAAACTCGGCAGATGTTTCAAAACATCGGACGTGACACCGGTATCTTATACGCGGGCTACGCTTTTAATCAATTAGGCTTTTACTATATGTATCCCATAACCCACATGCAACCTCTAAATATTAAACCCAATTGGATTTTACGCAGATTAGGGTTAGAAGATCAAACATATTACAGCAAGGTTCTGGTGAAACACAACGCTTGCCAGAAACCGTCAGAAAGCTGCTGACATATTTGATTTATCAAGTCGGAACAATTCAAGTACTTCAAACCCCCAAAAATCAAAAAAAGAAATATTCTATTCTATTGTTATATACAATATATTGAAGAAAATATATTTTTTGCATTGTTCATGACAATCAAACACCCCCCCCACCCCCCACCCCCCCATTTTCAGTGCCATAATGCAAAAACGGTTACGTTTAATTTATGTAGATTTATCATTAAAGTAATTTTTTATGTAGGCTACTTTAGTTCGAACAGTAACCTAATCAGAATAATATGAATTACAAAAAAAAAAACTCCAGACGCTATGAGTTATTAATGAGAATTTGGTGGGGAAAAATAATGCCATAATGCAGGCAAATACTATTACAATTATATAATGTGTTTTTTCTTGGTTTAAGAATGTGATCTTTCATAAGATTCACACATTAACTTCACTAATAAATGTTTTTTTTTTTTTTTTAACAAAACCAGATTGAGCGCAGCATGTGTGAGTCGTCTTTCTGTGTAAAATCAACATTTTTAAGAAAATTGGCCTGGTGGGTAATTGGAGACTGCGGACCTGTCTCAAATTTCATGTTCTCAGACTTTGTAGGGGGAAACCAGCTTCTTACAATAGGCTTCAGTCCGCACGGAAAAAAGGCAACAGTTGAACAAAAGGCAACACTAAATACCAGAGTGGAATTAGGCAGGATTACTAATAACCAACCGCTGGCCTCGGGTCACATGCTTCAGTCATTCGAAATGATTGACAGCTCTTTTCAGCATTAAATACATCATAGAGCTTTTTGATCCACTGGTTAGTTTAATAAATAAATACACACAATATGAATGTTCTATGTTGGATCTTTTACCAAATAACTCTAATGTGTTTTACACGGGTGAAAACATCAAATTACCTTTTGAAAAGGAGCACTGAAGAACTATTTTCATTTTACATATGCATATGAAGCTTGTTATGACTTACTGCCCAACTCGGGGGTCGAATTGCCCTAATCTCAAGGGAAGGTAAACAGCTAAAGCATTGAGAGGTATGAGATGCCATTTGTCAAAAGATCTCGATTCCTAACAATGACCGACCTAATTAGCAAACCAACCTTTTCAACAATGATAAGATCTCCAACCTGGATTCCACTACTTTTCACCTTCACAGTTCCTGCGGAGAGAGATAAAGAGAAAATCAGACAAAAAAAAAAGTTTGATAATTGTGGCTGATGCATACAATGATCTTTTTAAACATTTAAAAACAACATTTAACTATTTATAAGTTATTTATCTAAAAAAGCAATGCCCAAACTGAAAATACCCTGAAAACTACAGCCAAATGCGTAGCTAGAAATCTTTCACAGATATCCGGATATTTCCAGGTTTTCCATGACTGTGAGAAATCTGTTGATTCCTCATACATTGTGAATCAGAAAAGTTTTATAGTCCCCCAAATAATTTACAACAGAAATTTGCATAATAGGAATCAATGTAAAAGAGAAAAAAAACCCATCTGTTCAACTACTGGAGGTTCCACCATTGGTCGTAAATCTGCATATTTCATTGCAAACCTCCAGTGAAGATTCAAATATGTAAGCCTTCTTTAAGTCCCCATTCAGATTTTTCAAAAGCTCAGAGTGCATATTAGATTTCCATTTGTTTTTGAACAATACCCTCCTATACGGCTTTACAAGAGTGCTGTGAGAACGATCTCTCATTCCATTGAAAATGCACAGCTAAAATTGTTTGGAAAAGGTCAGGGACCTTTAACCCCTGTGGAGACCTTTACCAATGCATATGTAAGACATTAGCACATATGTATATGTGCATTTTTTTTGGGAAATGAAAGGACCCTTTTATTGCATTTAAGTTTCAATGCTATATTGTTTCAGATTTATTTTACACACTTGTATATTTTTTAATATTTATATTTGCTTTTGATTAATCTTTCAATCAATCTTTTTTTTTAAGAAACATAAGTATGGCTTAGGTCACGTCACACCCCTACAGGTTAAATTTTTTACTTCCATAAACCGGGAAAACCTAGTGTTCTGCTCCGGAAGGTGTGACCTGCGACCATAAATCCCACACCCAGATTTAATGGTGTAAGTCTATTAAAAAACGAGTTGAGGGCCAGTTTAAATATGATGAACTTTGATGTTTTTCGTCCCTGTTGGTCTGGGCAGGGCAATCAGAAGCCCTCCCAGGTAGCAAGCAAATGCCCCAGCTCTGCTCCATGAGCTTTATATGGAGGCCGTTAGTGCTGAGCGCGCATACACTGAGTTTATGAGAGAAGAGAGCCTGCCACATCAAAGGAAGGCATGTGATGGAAACGACAGGAGGTTCTCTTCCTTTTTTATTGTCAGATGCTTTTCATCCCCCAGTATATGATACAATTTACATCCCTACTTCAAATTAAAAACAAACTGCAGTGTGCTTTATTGCTGATGCATCTGCATACTTTAGCAAGCCTCATCTAAATAAAAAAGGCACCATATTGTTGCCATTGTTGCTGTTTTTTTCCATTTCATATACATTTCAAGGACAGCAATGCACACACACACACACACACACACACACACACACACACACACACACACACACACACACACACACACACACACACACACACACACAAAACCCTATATTTAACTAATTGCACAATTTCTTAAAGTGAACAAATGTTTTATTCCATTTACAACACACACTCCATCGCATCTCGTGCGCCACTGATAAAGCAATCGCAATCATATCTGTTGAGCGTGAACGCAATGGCCAATCAGAGGTGCTAGTCAGTAAGTTGGTCAGAATCCACTTAAAACAGCTGAAAACACACTAAGTTTTGTTTTGTTCCACGTGAGCCACACACTCACAAATCTTTTATTATAACCAACAAAGTGGTTGGTTACAATTTTGGTTTGTTACAAAGTATATTTTCGCAAGAGTGCAGAATTCATTGCTTTCTGTTTATTACCTATTGACAATATGAATACAATATTAGCCTAGTTGTTTATGCTGCCAAGTACACTGCAAAGTGTCTGGATTGACAACTGTATTTAAATGTGCAATTGAATAAACTTTGACGGATTTCCAACGGATGAGAAAAAACGGGACAACATTTTTTGAAGTACTTAATTCAATAGTTTTTGCTCTGGTAGCGAAATTGGTTACCAAGAACCGTGAAATTTTACTGATTTGTCCCGACTACTGAAATACAAAATATTTGCAACTAGTACTGTGCGATTAATGGTAATTGATTTTTCAATTTTGGATTGCAACGATTATGAAAACAAGATAACCAAGATAATACGGTTATTATGCCGTGGTGGCATTCCGTCCAGCCCCTTCCTTTCCTTCACAGCGGTGCGATTTCGTTCCTCACTAAAAGCCCAAACTTAACATCCAAATAAGTGAGTATTGTAAAATGCAGTCTACTATTGCTAAACTGCAGGACATGCTTGATATTTGTAACGCTGGTAATGTGGTGTGGTAGAAGCACGGGAAGGAGGCTGGATGCAAACGCAGTGTACAGGCTTTATTTAGACAAACTACAAACTTAGACAAAGACTCAGACTGGAATACAGGACTCAGAATCAGAAGCGACCAACGTTGACATCAAACATTCAACAACTCACAAAGACAGGGCAAAAACACAGGGCTTAAATAATCATAGACAAACGAGCTAACCGGATAACAAGGGGGCGTGGATAATAAGAAACACCTGGGATAACTAATAGACAGGTCAGGGAACCACTGAACATGAAAAGACAAGACAAGACACAAAACCCACATCATGACAATATTAAACAGTGTTATTAAAAGCGTATTAAGCCGCAAAAGAGATATTGTTCCCTAGGCGGCCTCCTGTGCGAGCGCTCTGAGACGTGGCGGAACACACAAAAGAAAAGTATATTGTGGGCTTCAGATACCCGCCTAAACGGTCAGATAGCCTAGACACAAAAATGTCTAAATGCTTTTGGTAAGCATCCTTGTAAAAACACAGTCTTAAGTGAATGTAAACTCTAAGATAGAGCGCGTGTGTAACAGTATATTGGATCTGTGCAGTAGCTCTTAAAGTGACAGTAGCCTAATTAACCTGATGATAAATGATAATCTAATGGCGCTTTTCCACTACACAGTACCAGCTCGACTCGACTCGCCTTTGTTTGGTTTTCCACTGTGTAAAAGTTGTACCTGTACCTGCTTTCGGGTACTTTTTTTAGTATCACCTCCGGCGAGGTTTTAAGCGGGCTGAGGCGATACTAAAATGTGACGTGAAAACACTGCAGACTGCTGATTGGTCAGAGAGAATCGTCACTATTCACCGCGTCATCATTGCACGCGCCAGACGGAGCTATTTTTTTCAGCAATGTTTCGTTTTGCTGCCCTCAGCCTCTCCTGAAACAACGTTTGTCTTCTTGCTGTGAGAAATAGCCACATCCCGAGGATCAAAAACAGCATACACTCGATTTCCTCCATTGTCCTGTGTGTGTGTGGATAGCGGGCGTGTGTCGCGTAGTTCCTTTGGCGTCGCTATGACGACCAGGTACTATTGTGGAGGTACTATCTGTAATGGAAAACGGAGCGAAAAGCGAGCCGAGTCGAGTTGAGCTGATACTGCTAATGGAAAAGCGCCAAAATAACAAATGACAAAGATAAAATCACTCACTGCTCTTGAATGTATAAACTGTAGTTTTAATGAGGATTAGTCTATATTTAATGTATACAGCAGTGCTATTTTACATTTGATTACTTTATTCAATTTCTGTTGTAGGCTATTACTTAGCTGAATGCCATTGTTAGTACATCTTCCTGAAAAACCTAAACCACTGTTTATTTAATTTTGTCGGTTTTGTTTGTAATCAGTTTCTTTGTTCTTACTGTATTGCTGACTGTTTACTTGACTTCTTAAACTGTTTTGAGGACTTACATTAACCTAGTATTAGTTTTTGCTGAAGTATTAATAATTGTGACATTTCACTGACATTTAGAATGACAAATATCATGAAAAAAGACTTTTGATCATATCACCCACCAATAATCTTGTTAAATAATCGTGATTTTAATATTGAGGAAAATAATCGTAATTATGATTTTTGCCATAATCGACCAGCCCTATTATACCACATTTAGACCTACATTACAAATCCATGCACACTGAATCAACTTAAAAGAAATTTAGGTCTACAAAAAACAACAAAATCCTTTAATTCATTGCTTATTGCAACACATTTACATAACGAATCCTTGCATAAGGAATCAACCATTCACATTCAAATCTACACCAGACAATAAAACTTGAATGTATAAGTAAAATGTACAACACCATCAAATAATCCTCTTCCACTGATTGCTCACTTCACAACATTTACCACACAAATTTAAAAAACAAATCTATGAATAAAGAATCAGCTTCATTCAACACCTTCCAATCAAACCATCCCAAAAAATCTACATAAAAACTCCACAAAATCATTGGCACACAAAGAGCTTTATCAATGGAAACAATAGCTCACCTCTTGTGGAGAGTTTGCTGTAGATCTGTGAATTGACCTCTTTGTCTCGTAGGAAACATCGTATCTCCTCAACGGCTTCCCTCATGATAGTAATAATTAAAACAAACCCCTAATGGAAAAAATGCAGAAAAACTTATTACGATTTGACCGTGTGAACATTAGTATTAGGCCTATATATCATAACAAAACTGTATTGTGACTCACCAGAGGAACCCAGTATGTGTACAGGGCCCCTAATCTGAGCTCATTCACAAACTGTGAGCAGGCCAGCAGCAGAAAGTACAGGTTGAAGAAGTATTTGAACTGGTTAAACAACACCTATAAACACAAACACGTGACGATGAGTAAAATAACAGCACGTGTGAACTGATACAAATATATTTTCATTTTAAACCAGATATGATATTATTTTACAGCTCAAAGTTTGAACAAAACTTGGTAAACGTGATTGTACTACGATTTATACAATGGTACTAAAGATTCATACACTACCAATCTAAAGTTTGGCGGTAGTATGATTTTTTTATGTTTTTTAAAGTCTCTAATGCTCAACAAGGCATTCATTTGATCAAAAAAACTGTAAAACAGTACAATTATAATTTAGAATGAGTGTTTACTATTTTAATATATTGTAAACTGCAATTTATTCCTGTGATCAAAGCTGAATTTTCAGCATCATTACTCCAGTCTTCAGTCTCACATGATCCTTCAGAAATCATTCTAATATGATGATATCAAGAAATATTTCTCAGTATTATCAATGTTGAAAGCAGTTGTGCTGCCTCATACCTTTGTCGAAACCCTGATACATTGTTTTCAGGATTCTTTATTGAATAGAAATTTCCAAAGAACAGCATTTATTTGAAATTTCAAATCTTGTGTAACATTATAAATGCCCTTTACTGTCACTTTTGATTAGTTTAATGCGTACTTGTTGAATAAAAGTATCAATTTATATTTTTAAGAAAAAAAAAGTCATCATCTTTTGTTAGTGATACTGATATTAGGGTGCAAACGTTTTCAGATTCAATTATTCAACATCTTTTCATTAACTATGAAACACATATAGGCTACATTAGCAACCATTGTTCAGCTAGAATGACATTTGTCTTGACGATCCCAGACAGAGCTTAAAGTGTTTACATTAAACCACCTCGCTGTTTGCTTTTTGCTATACAGTATGGCAGAGTTCTACTCATTTACAAAACATTCAGAATTGCACTCTGATTATCATTTGTCCTTCAAATCATTCAAAATAACCAGAAGGCATTTGCAATGCAAAAAATATTTTTTCCATACAGCAATCTGGTCAAGGTTGTTTTTAAACTGGTGGAGCTCGGCATGGCATGAGTAAACAAATTTATGAATTTTCTGCACTGAGTTGCAAGTGGTGTTTGTGCAGAAAATTCGCCACCAAGATGCTAGGGCAGAGGTGTCCAATCCTGCTCCTGGAGGGCCACTGTCCACTGAATAATTATCTTCAACCCTAATTAAACACCTGAACCAGCTAATCACAGGGTGCGTCTCAATCAGCTCCCTAGTTCAGTAGTCAGGGCACTGATCAGGGAGTCGGCCATTTTAAGAGCTGACTCTATCGCAAAATCCTTCCAGTGCACTGAAACGATCGCTCCCTAAAAAGTCCCACAATGCACCGTGAGAACCAAGGAGCATCGATGCTCACTATGTTCTCTTGACGGAAGTTCTGAAGCAAGAAACTTAAATTACGTGAGCCATGCGAAAAATATTTTTAAAATACAAACCATTATTGTATTATATTTCAGCTTAAACATACATCGCTAGACATGTAATGGACATAATCTAGCTAACATTTATAATGTATTTATGGCTGAAATGTTGCATGTATATGTAACAAGCATTTATCATAATGTACTTTAAATAACATTACAAGTAATGTCAGAAAGATATCAGTTCTGCTGTTGTACATCAGGAGTGATGTTGTACAATGAGGACGTTGTCTCGTCGCCGGAAATAGAGTCATCAGTGTTCCAATGTGTAGTGAGGCAGGTCTTTATTGTCCTTACCAGTGCCTGAATTCATGAACATGATACACTGATTCACAAGCTAGGAGGCTAGAGACAGATTGAGACACACCCAAGCTCTTACTAGGTATTCTGGAAACTTCCAGTGAGGTTTGTTGAGGCAAGTTGAAGCAGGACAGTGGCCCTCCAGAAAAGGGTTTGGACTCCCCTGTGTTAGGGTGTATTGAATAGTGGCCAAGGTATTGCTACACTCTAAAATGCTGGATTGTTTTAACCCAATTGTGGGTCAAATATGGAAATCCCAAACATTGGGTTAAAAATGTAATTTATGTAACCCAAAAGCTGGATTTCTCCATATTTGAGTTGAAACAACCCAGCATTTGTTAGAGTGTACTCTAGACGCTTTTCCACCGTCGGGCCTAAAGAGTTCTCTTTGCTTATCCGTTTCATTCCATGCCAATTCAGGCCACCGGGTACGGATATGGTTTCATTTTCCACTGTGTGGCTGATAACGGAGCTCTTTGGAACGTAATACGAATGCGTCAGTCGTTGCCATGGTAAAATAAGAACCGCTCGGCCCGAAGGTGAAAAAGCAGCTACTGATGCGAAGGTGTTCCATGGTTGCTAGGGAGTTCTGGGTGGTTGCTAGGATGTGACTAGATGGTTCCTTACTGGTCAAAGTCAAAATTAAAGACTTTTATGAAAGAAAAATCAAAAAATCTAAACTCTGATCACAAACGCAATAACACACATCTCCTCGACAAGCAGCAATATTTGTAAAAGTTCTAACAGTTGGATTTAGGAGTTTTTCAAAAAGAAATTCAGGGAAGAAAACTCAGGAAATCCTACAATATCAGCCTCAATGTGTCATGGGCAACTCTGTTAACCACCAGAGCAATTAAAGGAACACGTTGAGCAACATTAATCATTGCTCAACATGTTCCTAAATGACTCTGGTGGTTAACACCAACTTCTCTCTGAGCATTTGTAGTCACTTACCCCAGGCAGGAAGGTGAAGAAATTGTATTTCTGGTTGTTTATGACATTTCTTGGGTATCTCTGCTCTCTTTTTTCCGGATGCCCCAACCACACGGTCCGCGGACGGAAATCTCCCCCTCCGCAGCATCTGGACCATGGGCAGCACCTAAATATACAACGACATTACATGTAGCTTGTTTCACAAAGCACTTCAATTAATATGGCAATGTATTAGCAAGTGCTTCACGACCCTTTAATAGAAAGAAACTTCACATACAGATACTGGAATTTCACTGCAGCCACAGAAATATTTTCAAGCAAGCAACAAAACTGTGTCAGTAAATATTAGCTTTCACTGTCTGCCTCCTACCAACACCTTCATTAAACAACCTCTTATCAAGAGTGATTTGTATTGGATATTGTACTTCCTTATAGATGACGGTTTTGCATTTAAAGGGTTAGTTCACCCAAAAATGAAAATTAAATCATTAATTACTCACCCCCATGCTGTACCAACCCCGTAAGACCTTCGTTCATCTTCGGAACACAAATGAAGATATTTTTGATTAAATCTGAGAGGTGGATCACTGCTACATAGGCTGCCAGAGGGAATGAAACTTGACGGCCCAGAAAGTCATTAAAGAACATGTTTAAATATTCCATGTGCCTACAGTGGCTCAACTATAAGTTTATCAAGCGACGAGAATACTTTTTTCCCGAAAAAAAAAAACATAATAACGACTTTATTCGACTATTCCTTTTCATCCTTGTGGGCCTGAGACGAGAGTTCAAGAGATTTCCACGACGCATGCGCGAGAACTGAGAAGAGGACGTTCTTCTTCTAATACTTCTTGTTCAGTTCTCGCGCATGCGTCGTGGAAATCTCTTGAACTCTCGTCTCAGGCCCACAAGGATGAAAAGGAATAGTCGAATAAAGTCGTTATTATGGTTTTTTTTTTCGGGAAAAAAGTATTCTCGTCGCTTGATAAACTTATAGTTGAGCCACTGTAGGCACATGGAATATTTAGACATTTTCTTTAATGACTTTCTGGGCCGTCAAGTTTCATTCCCTCTGGCAGCCTATGTAGCAGTGATCCACCTCTCAGATTTAATCAAAAATATCTTCATTTGTGTTCCGAAGATGAACGAAGGTCTTACGGGGTTGGTACAGCATGGGGGTGAGTAATTAATGACTTAATTTTCATTTTTGGGTGAACTAACCCTTTAACAGACATACATACTGTACATACATATATATATATATATATATATATATGTGTGTGTGTGTGTGTGTGTGTGTACACACACATACATACAAACATACACACATAAATACATAAATGCGTACGTATGCTGAACCAGTCAAAAGTTTGGAAACATTACTATTTTTAATGTTTTTTTAAATAAGTCTCTTATGCTCATCAAGGCATTTATGTGATCAAAATACAGAAGAAAAAAACAGTAATATTGTGAAAATATTATTACAATTTAAAACACTGGTTTTCTATTTTAATTTACTTAAAAAACATGTTTTTCTGTGATGCAAAGCCAAATTTTCAACATAATTACTTCATTGTCACATGATCCTTCAGAAATCATTCTAATATGCTGATATGATACTCAGTTATTATCAATGTTGATAACAGTTGTGCTTTAATTTCCATTTTAAATAAATGCTGTTGTTTTTAAACCTTTTATTCATCAAAAAATCCTGAAAAAAGTATCCCAGGTTATAAAAATTTTTTCCAATATTGATAATAAATCATCATATTAGAATGATTTCTGAGGAATCATGTGACACTGAAGAATGGAGTAATGATGCTGAAAATTCAGCTTTGCATCACATAAATCAATTATATTTAAAAATATATTCAAACAGAAGATTGTATTTTAAATTGTAGTATAATAATAACGTATTTGCAAGTGAATACTTGTGTGCAACGTATTTACATGGTACATTTAAAAGAATACCATAGTACATGTCCAAACAACATGTTAGTACTATGGTGCTGTTTTGCTCAGGCAAAGCCACCGCAGTAATATTGGGATCAATGGGGATTTTATTTGTAAGGGCCATTATAAATAACCGAGCATTGTATTGCATTCAAAGCTTGGTCTAGGTGCCTAGTTTCGACCATCCTAACAAGCGGCCTTAAATGTATTATGCAAAAACGGACTACATACGGAGAAATGTTTATTTAGGTGAAATATTGTGACATCATTGACAACAAATCACCTGTGTCCCGGAACAAGGATGTGCACTTGTCTCTCCTATTTACAATAATATCAACACGCTAAATTCGCTTAGACGACAATTTCATGGCAAATATTCAATGATATAACGTTACAAAATGAACAAAGAGCTACTCTTCTCATGTCGCGATACAATGTCGTTATCAACCTATTATGTGCGGGTTAAGGGTACGTTAGCTGGGCTGTGTTAGCCACCATGCTATCTCACATACACCATCCATAAACAAGCCTCCGTTTTCCAGCCGACGCGATTTCACGTTCATTTAACGTCGTGGTATGCTCTTACCCGTCTCTTCGCTTGTTGTCATGTCGTTTTTTGTGTCGGACGGGCTGCAGTGGAATGTTGTCCGTCATGGTTGTCCGCAGTGGAGCAGGAGTCTCCCGCACGCAGGACGGAGGCTGATGGGTTGGGCTGCGCGAGAACCCAGCATGATGATGATGATGATTGGGACAATTCCAGATCAGCACCCGGGCATGTGTGTGTTTCAGCTAGTTGTTTATCATTATGCCTTCTTTTTTATTTAAAATTACTCATACTATATCTATAAGTTTCCATTCCACACATATCCTATGTTTTTTTGCCTTTTTAATTTTTAAAGTGTCATAGTACCATCAACAATACTTTTTTTGCAAGTGATATAACGAATTATTTAGAGCATAAGAACCCAATGGGGACAAAACATATATATATATATATATATATAATTTTTTTTTTTTTTTTTTTTTTTTCATATGTTATGCTATGTCCTCTGTAGTGGACACCAGGACAGTCATTTAAAAAAAATAAAAAGACAAAAAATGACGTAATGTTTTTGTTTTGTTTTTCCATTCACCAATACATTTTTAGGTTTCAGGATAATTTAAACTTTGTATAAAGATGATTCTCAACTATGTTATGAAATATATAATGGAATGAATTTATATACCATTTTGTGTAATGTTTGTTTGTGTAATATGTGGGTACAATTGCCATAAATGGGTAGTCACATTCAATTAAATGCATCTATACACTATCCAATTTGCATATTAATGTGATCTTGGGGCAACATGTGATGAAAAAAGAAATGTAATAATTGGCATAGTGTTGTTTAAAAAAAAAAAAAAGTTAACACCATGACATTGACATAGCAATTTTGTAACGCAATCAACCAGATGATAATGGAGATGGTCCTTTTAAATATCTGATACCATGACCATCTATTTTGCTCAGTTCACCTATTAGCAAATTACGTACTTACTTCGGACAAGTTCTTATTTAGAGGAAATTACAATGGTAACAAAATGAATTTTCCTACACTAGACTTAATTTAGAAAAGTATCCCTCATATTGTATCTATTATCCACCTTGGTGTCCTCTAGTGTCTTTTTTTCTGAAACTGTAATGACTGCATGTGGATTTAAACAACATTTTGGAAAAGTTATCCTTGGTTTTATTCTCAAAAATATCAGAACGGAAGGGAGAACAAAAACAAAAAAAAAGCAAACATTTACAAAAAGTCTACACTGTAAACAAGCCTAAAACAGACTCAACATTTGAACAATCATACAGACATGACCCCATTTAACCAAGATCTGACACCACCTTTTTTTACATCTAGGGGGAAAAAAAAGGCACAACTTGGTAAATGCATATTAGAAAGAGAATTTACAGGAGTCTGCCTATTCTGAAAAAGTGTTGTGCAAAGTGTCTGGCGATACATTCATTATATTACAGAAATCAGCAGGTTATGGGGGCACAATGCAACCATAACTCCAAACACAATGCAAAAAAAACAACAAGACATCTAAATGAGGTAGAAATTTGACCAGCATAAAGTTTTTACGTTTAGATACGCTGCGTGCATACACACAAGTCCTTTCTTTCACGAAGAATGCATGGCTACGATCTCTAAACATGTCCCCACAACAATCAATACACATTTGGGTAATAAACCATTACTTTCCTGGAATAAGAATGACTGCAGACTCCATCTGGGACGAGATATGCATGCCTGCTTAGCACATAGGTATAAAATGCATCGAAAACAGCAAATTTACAGAATTCTAAAACTCAGTGGATCCTAAAACGGCAACAAGCAAGCAAATGACCTGAATGATGGGTCCAAGAAACAAAGTTCACAGAATAAATGGCAAAAGCTTGGTTTATATCAGATCTTAGCAGAATGAGGAAAAATAAAGTGCAAGGAATGATTAGGCATTTCAGTATTATACCGGCCTTTTTAACTCCTATCAAAGGTCTCAAATGAAAGCGACTCAATGCAATATTTGATAAGGACAACTGAAAGCAAGACAACAATTCTCCAATTAATTCACTTTCAAAATAAATGGGCTACAGCTAAATGCAAAAATACAGCATATTTTGTTCTAAATAAAAGATGAAATCCAAAAGGCTTTTATTACAATCCTGTGGTGTCTTTTGTGATGGGGGGGGAAAAAGATGGAGAAAGACGGAGAAAAATAAAAAACAATCCAAGACAGGCACTTAGCGAAATTTTTGGTATTAAGCGCAGATAGAAACTATGAGAATAAAAAAATTCATAATAACTTAGTGAAATCCAGTTTCAAAACAAACATCTATACTATAACTACTCACTACTCAATGAAACTGTAGATTCAGTAGATTGTGTGGAATGGTCAATTAATTACATTTTTATAGGCACGAATTCCACAAACACATTTGCTGTATGGCATCTATGCCATGGATGTCATAGTTGCGTTTGATTAAAGTTCATTAGTCACACAAAGAACAGGACCATGAGATGTCAAGCAGAGATAAACAAGATGTTAACTGTTAAAACATTGAGATCCCGGGTCACCTGTGGCATAGATCCTCCTGAGGGTCATAGAGCTGAGCACAATGTAACTCAAAAGAGTGTCCTATCACTAATGAGACTGCTCCAGAATAAAGCTATTTCAAGTAAGACTTACATTCAACTTCTAGAAACAAAACTGACAAAATACCCGCATATATTAATAGAGAGAAAGAAAAGGGGAAAAAGAAAACACTACAGTAGTTAGATCAGATTCAATTAGAAGTAATCGCTAGCATGTAAGGGTCCAAAAAGGAAGGCATGGCCCGTTTTAGGGTATAGGCTCATTTAACAAGGGTATGTAAATTTGCAACTTCTTAAAAGCAATCT
The DNA here is from genome assembly GCF_051911475.1 of Siphateles boraxobius. Taxonomy (NCBI): domain Eukaryota; kingdom Metazoa; phylum Chordata; class Actinopteri; order Cypriniformes; family Leuciscidae; genus Siphateles; species Siphateles boraxobius. The sequence goes on along the minus strand of NW_027509205.1, from coordinate 18,075,007 downwards.
TACACATGAATTGATTGTACCAACAAAGGACTGAATTAATAAATAGCCCAGTTCCTAACATCTCAGCAGGCTCATAAGCACAACGCAGACTGTCGATTGGGAACATTTGTCTGTAGTCCCTTCACTTTCTAATTCACTTTACCCTCCTCCATAAAATGTGGAAACTTTGCTAGGCTTTCAGAGCCATTCTTTTCCATTTCTGCAACTGTGCCAGGGATGCCCGCCTGAGAGGACTCCATCTTGGTTATTCCCCCAGTAGAGCCCACTAAAGGACCTCCAGCAAGACTTCCTGGTAGAGGGATGCCGCCATTTTGGATGACTGAAATCTCATTGGTCTTCATGGTCAGACCGTTTGTGAAGGCAGCAGCGTACTGGTTCCACACGGATGGGTCGAAATTAATCGGTGGGGGAATCAAATCCTTTGGGGGAGGCAGCATGTCTGGTATCATCTTGGATTCGGTGCCCATGGCCATCAAAGTCATCGGGTTATCCAATGAGAGGCGCTGTCCTCGCCTTGCTGTATTATTCCACATGTGCGTCCCAACATGCACCTGTAAAACATAAAACAAGAGTTCATGAGATTTACTGCGGTATACATGTGGCATTTGATTTTAAATTAATTCACTTAAAAAGCCAAAGTCAAAGCAAAGACAGCATTACCTTAAGGTTTCCCTTTGTTGTGAAAGCCCTGCCACAAATTGTGCACCCGAACGGCTTCTCACCCGTGTGTGTGCGTTCATGAATTTGCAGGGCACTGGCAGATGAAAAGTTTTTCCCACACATGTTGCAGAGATGTTGCTTTGTGGACCGTCGAGGAGCACTAGAAGTAGAAGGTGGAGTAGCAGCTCCTTGAGGCAGCTGGGAGCTGTACAGGCTGTGGGCACCCATGGGAGTCTCAGGAGGGATCTGCATCTCCAGTTTGACCAGACTTGGAGGCCCCCTCACAAATGGTAACTGACTAGAACCTAAGAGAGAACAAATGTATTAATTTGCCAAAACATCGAGAGGAGACGTCAAAACCAAAGTTAAGCATGTTGAAATTAACAAAACGTACCATAGTCGCCATTGGAGAAGGAGAAGCCTGGCTCCTCTTTGATGGGTTTTGGAGCAAAACTTGATGTCAAGTCCAGTGCTCCGTTGTTTTCACTAAAATCTTGAGGTGCATCAGAGTCTGGTCTGGATTTAACACCATCATCTGGGTTTGTGTATTCTGGGGATTTTGACGGACCATTACTCAGGGGACCGTCTATAGGGGACAAAGAGTGAAAGGACACAGAATCTGACACACCCGGACTCCGGCCATTCTTGTAATCCATTTCCCCAGACCCTGAAGGGGAATCTTTCAGCCCGCTATCGCTCTCTGAAGCAGTGCTGCTTTGCCGTTGAAGGTTCAGTGCAGAAGTAAGGCTCTTCATGTGGTTCTCCAGGGCAGCGATGCCTGTAAACATAGATGGTGTACCTTGGAAAGCCTGATCTTCTTTGCCGTTGGGCTGGGGCTCTGTAAAGCTGTTCAGCTTCTCCTGATTGTCCAAATCCAAGTCTTGTTCTTCCATACTCTCGTCATGCCCAGTGGAGTCAATGTTCTTATCCTCAGTCATACAAGCATCCAGTGCTTCCGGACTTTCAAACTGACTCTCTGGCAAAGGCGTGTTGGGAATCTGGCCGCCCATATGCATACGAATATGCTGCTGAAGGACGACTGCGTTGGTAAACTTCTTATGACAAATTGGGCAAGAGTGTTGCATCTTAAGAGGAGTGTTGGCCCTATGCACGCCATAATGGGCTTTAAGGTTGCCCTTGGTGGAGAAAGCCCTGCCACAGATTTTGCATTTGTATGGTCGCTCACCAGTGTGTGTACGGTAATGCATTTTGAGGGAACTTTGGCAGCTCAGCACTCGGTGGCAAATAACACATTCATTGGGGTCATTTGTCCTCTTGTCCAAGCCATCCACCATTTGCTGAAGTTTTGCAGTACCAGAGCCATTTTCACCAGATAGACTGTTACCATTTAGGTGGTGCAATCCAGCTAGTGCATCGGAGGAATCTTTGCTTTGATCCAGTCCCGCCATCTCCTGACCAAACATGCTGGAAGAAATGGATGCACCATCACTGCCAGATGAAGAAGGCCTCTGGGAGTAGATGTCCCCAGCTACTGGAATATCAAATGAGGGCTTGAATGCTTGGAGCACTGGTGGATGGAGACTTGTAGAAGGAATTCCCAGCACTGGTTTGGTGTCATTAAAATTATTTTCCTCCATGGGGGGCAAAGACATGCCATAAGGAATGCCATTGTTTGTTGGTATATTGTCCAGGTGTTCTGGTACAGGATGTGGATTCATCTTAATGTGTGGGTATTTTTCTTTATGCCTCTGGAAATGCACTTTGAGGTTTCCTTTAGTTGTGAAACGGTTTCCACAGATGTTACATTTATAGGGCCTTTCACCAGTGTGTGAGCGCAAGTGGATTTGTAGAGCGCTGTCATTTCCAAATGTTTTACCACAGAACTTGCATTTGTGCTTAAGCATGTGTTCGCCAGAGATCATTTTTGACTCGGGCATCACAGGGACCTTATTTTTAAGCTTTTTAGAAGGATCCATGCTTGCTGCAAGGCTATTAAAGGGACTCTGTAATCCCATGACCCCTGGAGATTGCGGAAGCAGCGCTGGAAGTCGGCTAGCTAAATCAGGGAGTCCTTTAATGTCTGCTTTTAAGGGCATTGAGCCCAAACCTCCAGCCAGGGATGTGGGGATGGTGGCGGATTGAGGTAGTTTTGCTTGCTTCAAGGCTTCCAAGGACAAGTTCTGGGAGCCCGTGCGTTTGCCAATAAGGGCAGCTGCAGCTGAGAGCTGCTGGGATAAATGTGCACCCAGTGCTTTCAGTGGATCCACAGCAGCGCCTACTGCAGAGTGGAGACTCTGAGGTGCCATCATTGCCACCTGGATTCGTATCTGCTCAGTTAGCTGAATCTGCTGCAGTTGCTGCTGCTGGAGACTGACCAGTTGCTCCAAGATCATGGGGATTGCCAGAAGGGCATCTTGGTGTGGTTGCGGGGGTGGAGACTTCTGATTGGCCGAATTAGATGAGTGTTGTGTTACAGCGACTTTGGTAGCAGGCATGGACTCAAGAGTCACATTAGAGTCTTGCATTTTGGAAGATGCAGAGTACCTCATGTCTGGACTGCCAGACACATCTTGATCGTGATTTGAGGTGTCATCCTGGTTGAGCATGAGCTCTCCTTCCATCATTTCATCAGACTCTGTGCTGTGCTTTGAAAGCAAATTACTGGTAGACTGATCGCCGTGATCACCAAGGAAGTTACCCGTAGAACGCTGGGAGAACTCAGAGGGCACTTCACTCCGATCACCATCTTTCATGATCACTACCTGCTGACTTTTGGTGCAATTTCTCTCATGTTCAAGAAACTCGGCCTCATCGAAGAACTCAGCGCAACATTTGTCGCAAACCCTGGTCTCCTCTGATCGTCGCCTCTTAGCCTCATTGCCATTTTCCTCACTTTGACTGTTGTGCAAGATCCCTGCAGCAAAAACAAAACAAAAAAGTTTAAGTTCTTTTTATTTTTTCAATGTAAATAAGGATCACAAACATAATGTTAAAAGTACTCCCTTTTAATTAAAGTTTTAAAGAGAAGACTAATTCTATTTAGCATTTATACTCTGAAATCATGAAATTAAGTGAAATCATGAAATTAAGTGGCACATTTGGATATGTTAATTTGCATAACAGATGCTTAATGAGAAACACACTTATTAGATAAACTCAAGTTGCTATTATAAGCAGTCACATACAACTTTTCAGTTATGCAGTCCCACCAGATGATGGCAGCATTTACAGCATGTACAGAATGAAATCCAAATCTTACTAGAAAATATTTACCAGTAAAAAGAGGTTAACTAGCACTTAAAAAACCCTCTCCTTCCTCCAACAGATTTTCCATTTCTCAATCAAACAAAATGCATATGGCTCATAAACACACAGCATATGCTAAACTGATGTTCAAGTAATTAACATACAAACGTTGTTAGGCAGTCTTAATACTTAATTATAAAAGAATGCTGATAACAGTCTAAAAGGAGCCAGTCGGTAATTCATATAGCAGAAAAAGCAAGGAAAATTAAATTAGGCTACAGCACCATTAGGGAGGTCCTTTTAACAGAGCCATTGTTAAATGCAAATTTCATCATCTCTCATGAATAGAAAAGACCACCTGTTAACATTCTGTCAGCGAAACTGGACATGTTAATTGTTCACCAAACAACTTAAAGGGATAGTTCAGCCAAAAATGAAAATTATTGCATCATTTACTCACCCTCAAGTTGTTCCAAACCTGTATGAATTTCTTTCTTCTGCTGAACACAAAATATATTTTAAAGAACATGGGTAATCAAACAATTGATGGACTCAAACAATTGATGGACCCAATTGACTTACTATACCATGGTTTGGTTACCACTTACCAAAATTCTTCAAAATATCTTTTGTGTTCAGCAGAAGTAACAAACTCATAGGTTTGGGACAACTTGGGGGTGAGTAAATGACATTTTTTCATTTTTGGGTGAACCATCCCTTTAAATGGTCAAAAACAATCTTACATTGCTTTCAGAGCTTGCAGATAACCAAACACCTCAAACCAACAAAAGTTTGATTATAAAAAAAAAAGTTTGATTTTCAAAAACTGGACAAAACTACAGTCTTGATTGCATGTTAAATTTCTTAAATAAATAAATAAAGCAGTGGCGCTACAATCAAACGCTAAAAGGACTTGATTTAAAAAAAAAAGTGCTTAGGGTTGAATGGATAAATTGTCCCCCTGCACATTAAATCATCTCACCACAAGGGGGCGTTTGATCAATGTACAAGGGATACAATGTGTCTTTACTGATAGTGTTATACTGATTGTACCTTAACTCAGAGAGAATTCCACATGCAATTTTGTACAACTCAACTGGCTGAGATTAAAGTCAACTTTAAACAAACAAAACAAATAAA
>NW_027509205.1:17870000-18062500 GCF_051911475.1 Siphateles boraxobius | reverse complement strand
GTGCAAGAGATTATGAAAGGAAGGACTCAAACCTCATATTTATATGTTTAGATAATTGCATAACATAATGGATGAAAGCATGATGTGGAGGGAGATGAATATGTTTACAAAATAGCTTTTAGGTGGCCAATTAACAGCATGAATTTCTCCGCATGAGCTGTTCTCATACAATCTACTTAATTATTATTGATTGATATATTGCCCATCCCATGGATGAAAACAATAAAAAGACCCTTTTTTATCGAAATTACATTGAGAACATTGATAAAGCGCCAGAATAATATTTTTGTTTTTCACAATATCTTTTATTTGCAATTTTCACCTTACAAGTATAGGCCTAAGACCAAATAAACAAATAAAGCATGTCACTATGTATATATATATATATATATATATATATACACACACACACACACACACACACTCATGCAATTTTCACCTTACAAGTATAGGCCTAAGACCAAATAAACAAATAAAGCATGTCACTATATATACACACACACACACACACACACACACACCCAAAAGCACATTAAATCTTCAAAAGCATACTTGACATTGAAGTGTAAAAAATTATTTGGCACTTGATTCAATGTCATTTTTTATGTTGGCACAACGTGAAGTTTCTGAATTTGTTCATTCAACTTGACATGTTAAGTTTTCACTCTTATCTTGTAAGTTGATTTTCTTCTATTTAACATAAAAGAAGATATTTGGAAGAATATGGGTAATTAAACAATTGAAGCATTGACTTCTGTAGTATGAAAAAAAATTTACTATGGAAGTCAATGAGCCCTAATGGTTTGATTACAGACATTCTTCAAAATATATTCTTTTGTGTTCAACAGAAGAGAGAAATTCATGCAGGTTTGGAACAACTTGAGGGTGAGTAAATAATGACAGAATTTTAAGAAATTTTAGGGTAAACTATACCTTTAATGAGAGCACTTAAAAACATACGTTGACTCAATTCAATATCATGTTCTCAACATGTATCATGAGATCTCTTAAAGCGCGAAGCAGACAGAAGACTTTCGGCGGCCATGATGGAGAGCTTATCGGCACAAGATCGAATCCTTTCACCGTCAAATTTGGTAAGTAAATAATTCTTTATATTGGTGTAAAAATGTAAAAATGACAGGTTGATACCTCATGACTTTTCCTGTACTTATTTGCAATTTTCACTTGTATAGATAGTTATAGACATAGATAGATATACACAGTATAACGAGATCAACAATAAATAAATAGAGCTATCTCTTAACTTTTTTTGGCACACAAACCTATATATTTTTGTATAGACCCCAAGGCACTTTAAACCTTCAAAAACATACTTGACATTGAAGTATCAGGTTCTGACTTTTCCGGACCTCATGAGAACTGATATTGAGATGAGAACATCCATCAAACATCCTCCAAGAAAAATGTTATATTACTTGTTTGGGGTCACAGAGTCCTGCCAATTGTCCAGTACAATTTGTTTTATTATATCTTCCTCCAGTGTGTTTTTGCTGAGGTCAAACCGACCCCAAAAATAAACAACGTACTATATTGGACAACAGTGCCATTTTGAATATAAAGCTTGAACAATATCTGCCTACTGGGTTTTGACTAGAGGAACATATTAGTTATTAGGTTATTATTTTTATATGCAACTCATATATATATATAAAAAAACAATTGATTCATTATAAAACTTGCATATTTTAAAAACTAAATTTCTGAACACTTCTTTTTTTTCTTAATGTGTTGACAATGTGAATTCCCCCAGAGTAATGAAATGCTGAGTATATGACTGGCAATAACACTAAGACAATGCTGCAATGTCCACATGAATGTCTCACAGGAAGTCCTCAGAGAGATGCAACCCTTTTAAGATAACAAGTAAACTGTTATTGGTCTGAGACAATCACAGGGGAGGCGGGGGTGGGGACGGGACACATTACACTCAGTAGCATGTCTCAAACATGTTTACGTTTGTTTGTTGTTTTTGATGCTGGAAATGTATGTGCGAGTGGCAAGAAAAGATGATTCTAAACGTATAGGTAATATAATATCTCAGTTAAAGCGTTTCAGGTATTTGATTAAATGGAGAGCAAATAGAGATTTTCACCTTTTATTTTCATACTTTTCTTATAGGGAAAAATATCCCAAAAATAAGAGATCTCAATAATGTCTCAAAATGTGCTCAGATAGCAAATTGCAAATTCAGAGATCTCAATATGAAACTTTTTGAGAATTGCTTTTTTTTTTCAGTACACTTTTAAAAATAAAGGTTCTTTGTTTGCATTGATGGTTCCATAAAGAACCTTTAACATCCATGGAACCGTTCCATTGCATAAAGGATTCAGGTCATTCAGAATATTGCAAATATTGTTTTCCACACTATAAGAAAAAAATGGTTCTTTGAGGAACCAATAATGTTTTTTTTCATGGCACTGCGGAGAAACACCCTTTCTTTTTAAGAGTGTATTAAATAATCTGATCTGTTCTCCATATTAATTATATAGATCTAAATGCTATGTCAACATCATTTGTGTCTATGTCTATACTCCTAAAGGATTTTAGAATGAACAGAGATACAAATGGATACTTAAATGAAACATTTCTTTCAAAATATGTTATTTTATTAAATAACCGTTACATTAAAGTGTTCTGAAGTTGAATAAGGTTGAAGATATAAAAATGTTTTGAGCAAGCAAATATTGTTGCACCACATCATATACAGTCAGCATTTTTTGTGCTGTGAAAGGACTGATTTTTTTTACATAAAATAAATAAATAATGATAGAAAGAAATATAGTTTAAGAAATATATATATTTTAATAGCTTTGTCCCTTGTGTATGTGTATATATACTGTATACATTAACGTCCAAAGGTTTTTTTAACTATTTTTTTTAGCAATGACATTAAATTAATCAAAAGTGACAGTGAAACATTTAGAATGTTATAAAAGATTCTGTTTTAAATAAATGCTGTTCTTTTGAACTTTCTATTCATCATAGAATCCTGAAATAAATGTATCACAGTTTCTACAAAAATATGAAGCAGCACAACTGTTTTCAGAAAGAAAGAAAGAAAGAAAGAAAGAAAGAAAGAAAGAAAGAAAGAAAGAAAGAAAGAAAGAAAGAAAGAAAGAAAGAAAGAAAGAAAGAAAGAAAGAAAGAAAGAAAGAAAGAAAGAAAGAAAGAAAGAAAGAAAGAAAGAAAGAAAGAAAGAAAGAAAGAAAGAAAGAAAGAAAGAAAGAAAGAAAGAAGAGCTACTGAATCTCACACCAACTTTTAAATGTGTGTGTGTGAGGGGATGGAGGGGGAGACGCATCTGGATTCCACACATGGCTGTAATTTAATGGAGAATTGCTCATTGGTTCCTGTGCAGAGGTAAACAGAGTGATGGGCCTGCTTTTGTTATTGCCAGAGTATGACAACTGCTTCCATCAACAAACAATAAAAGTGTGAGGGGGAGAAAGGGCCACACAGTCAACGGAGACCCCTGCCGAGGACACTTCTCACCATAAACTCCCCCATCACATCCTAATGAAGGTAAACACTCGCTGCAAGATGATTACGGATTTCCAGACAATAAAAAACATCAGTGGCAGGATTCTATGAAATAAAACGTGTGTTCAAATTTGGATATATATATATATATTACACACACACAAATATTAGTGCTGTAAAATCGCTAAGCGCGATTAATTGCATCTAACATAAAAGTTTGTTTATATGTTTGTATGTTCTCTCTCTCTCACAAACACACACACACACACACACTTTTATGTCAGATGCGATTCATCGATTTGACAACCCCAATATATATTTAAAATGTTTATTTTTAGTGTATATATAATAGATATACAGATCGTGTAAAAAACAAAGCATTTCTTATAAAAAATAATACTGTTCTATATTCTATAAAATAAAACCATATCATGAACATTTTGATTCTATTCATTGTTTATATATAGTATGTAGTATATATATATAGAAGTGTATACTGTATAATACACATAATAATACAAATAATTTATTACAGAAAGTGCATAAAACCATTTTACAGTATATAAAAACTACTTAAACGAATTCTCAGTAATGTTTGATTTATGTATGCCTCAGAAGTTTCTACGCTTAGTTATTAAGAACAAAAAATATACACAATGTGACCATTGCACAGCAATAAAATGAATGCTAATACATTATCAGATAATTTGTTTTTGATGAGAAGTATTTGAGCTCATTCTGAGATCTTTTACTTTAGTTTACATCTGAGCAGAGTTTGAGACATCTGTAATTTCTTTGGATATCTAGAGAAGAACAGAAAAGCAAACAGGTGACTGTATTGGAGATAGAAAAGAGATTTGATCTGTGATACGTCTTCTATCTCTCGCAGCTGAGAGGTCTTCATCTTCTGGAGTTATGAGATGGATATGGGAGGGGAGGAGAATGAAAAGCGATTGAGATACACAAGGGTCCTGCCGTCACCGCCATGCTGTGAAACAACAGGAGGGCAATTCTTCAAATCTCAGATGCAATCTCAAGAACAGGGCTATAAACATTTACCAGGTGGGAGGCACACTGTGTCTAAACTTATATGCTAATGACCATACACACCTTCACTGAATACAGCATGCAGAGACAGATAAAGCATCTTCAGATACTATAGACCATTGAAACATGCAAACTGCAAAAATCCTATATGTGTGTGCGTACATACATAAACAAAATTTTTATTGAATGTGTCTTTTATAATCTGCTTAACTGTGTGTGTGTGTGTGTGTGTGTGTGTGTGTGTGTGTGTGTGTGTGTGTGATATATATATATATATATATATATATATATATATATATATATATATATATATATATATATATATATATATATATATATTAGGGGTTAAAGGGTACACAAACATGATGGTTCGGTATTGAAGTCATGGCTCGGTATACCAGGGGGAGAAAACTAAACACAAAATTACTTCTTTTTTCTATTTTTTTAGTGTTTTTAATTAAATTCTATTATAATTAATTTTCTTAAAGATAAGAAAATATATCTTAGCTAATGCTGTAAACTATAGGAAGCCCTTAATTACACATACAATATTAAAGGTTATAATTAACACTCAAATAAAATAAGATAAAACATGTTGTGTAAATTGCACAAGCTGCAGGATTTGCATTAACTTCGAATCTAATTCTAAAGTTAATTTTCGACTCCAATTTATTTTTGTATAATATAATCATTTACACATGGTCATAACTTGATTTCATGACAAATGTATTTAAACATAGGTCTACATTAAATAATCGCGGACGCACGCACACAAACACACACACATGAAAAAACAAACATTTATCAATATTTTGTTCAATACCTGTAGTGAGTCATGGGGACACACAGTGCACAAATGACCCTGTTTCCTGACCATGACCTGACATCTGTGTCACTGTAGCGCATGCTGTCAGAGTGAGTTATAAGAAGCTGTTTTGTAACAATTAATTAAGCAGATTATAAAAGACACATGTTCAATAATAAGACTAACCCAATATGAACAAGAATCAATACAACTGCTAAAGCCAATGCTGCTGTGATTTTCCCTGAGAATCAAACCCATTACCTTAGTGTTGGCGGCTCCATGCTATGCGGTTTGACCTGAATTAACACAGAACGTTTGAAAATGAGTTAAATATGCAAATTTGGGTGTGAACCTTAAAACATATCACTGACATGTGATTTGATTGCTATCAGAAAAGTATAGGGTTAAAAGAAGGCCATAACCAGATGGAATACACATGTTTAGTGTTCGTTTGCACATGCAGACAAACATTTACATGTGGTTTTTAGCATGCTTGTGTTATTACTATTATCATTGCTGGCAACTTGATTTGACAATACAAGTAGCAACATTGTGTTGCAGTTCAAACAACATCAAGATGCTCTGGTCCTTTGCTTGTATTTTATAAAAATTGAACAAATGTGTCTCTCAAATTTTCAAATACAAATGCCTTCTATCAAAAGCAGCTTCTTTGATGCTTCTGTAAACAAAAGGAGAAATTAGAAAGCGTTTTATTACTATCAGCTGCTTGCATGCACACTGGAAGCCTTTGAAGTCGATACATATACTGTAAAATCAATTACAAACAAGACTGATTGTCAACAAGAAGTGCAGTCTTTTGATCAAAACAATTTACACTCGCAAACACTTTTGATGAATCTGATTTATTAAAATATACAAATAATCAACACGTTTGTCCACGGGCTCTACAAATGACTCAAGTCTCTCATTAAGCTCTGCTTGAGAATGGATATATCATTACTTGGTTTGTTTGAACTCACAAACACAAGGCCATTGGGAAGCACAGCTACAGTCTGGTGTAATTCTCAGACCTCCCCTCAGGCACACTGTAGTTTCAGCCAAAGCAAGAGTGGATTTGACTTTTGACCAATGTTTCAGTGCAATGCCACCGGCAAAAGGGTGGAAAACGTGCACATAGTTTAAAGAGAGCTCAACCTGCAATTGTTCCTGCTGATATTACAAGTTACTCGCCTTTTAGAGGATGCTTTTCACCAGTACACTGCAGTACACTAATTGTAGGGCCAGTTTGTATGAAGTAACCCAGGATTACGTATTTGCCCAAGGCTCAATGAAATTCTGACATCTGTGACTCCTCGGTTCTGGCTTAAACCCTTCTGAGGACTAAAACAACTACTTGTTTGGATATCCAGATTCTTTAACAATTTGTCAGTCATACTGAAGGCCAATAAAATGACTTCATTGCCACAAACTGGTTGTATAATGCGTTACCGGTTAGCAGTAATTAACATGTGCCAAGTGCCAAATGCAAGTAAAAGTTGGACTTGAACTTTTTTTGTAATTACAACATATACACTATTCAAAAGTTTGAGGTCAGTAAGATGTTTTAAAAGAAATTAATTCTTCGATTCAGCAAAGATGGAATAATTGATCTAAAATGACAGTAAAGACTTCTGTTTGAACAAAATGCATCACGGTTTCCACAAAAACTATGAAGTGCCACAACTGTTTTCAACATTTATAATAAGCTGAAATGTTTCTTGAGCAGCAAATCATAATGCAGAGTAATGATGCTAAAAATTCAGAAATAAATTACAATTTAAAATGGATTAATATTGAAAAAAGGTATTTTTTTAATTGTAATAATATTTCACAATATGACTGTTTAAAAAAAATCCGATAATCAAATAAATACAGCCTTGGCAAGCAAATCTTACCGACCAAATCAAATAGTTACAATATTTACATCTAATCAGAAATACTGCAGTGCATCTTTTAGTAGTAGAAAGCAGAAATTTTCCTCTTTTGTTGTTATAAAATAATAAAATGTGTGGTGACATTTATTGATACTATGTCAACATTATACATCATATTTTGACATTGTATAAATACATATATTTTAAAATATTAAATATTTAAAATAATTAAAAAATGCATTCTCTCAATCTACATGCAATTTTCAGATGTGGCAAAAGAACTTAATTCGATCATGGCTGTAACCATGGATTTCTTTCTTTTCTTTTAAATTTTTATTATATATTTTTTTGTAATAAGCAAGGAGAATTACAAAGTTCAGTCATGAAACTCTATATGTCGCATGCTTTACCCAAAAGTGCCTGTCTTGGCTATGGCGACACAGTCAGTTATGTTTTAAGTGAATGTAAACAGTTGAGAATGAAAACGCACGTGTAAAAGTATAATGTATCCGTGTGTCAGGTCTTAAAGTGACAGCAGCCTAATATACCTGCTGCCAAATTATGAGATAATATTAAAAATATCTATATGGCAGCTTTTCCCCATGGTATTGATGTCAAAATTGTGGCCAGTGATAATGCTGAGTGGTTAGTAACCTTGGTGGCTGGTGAGCAAAAGAGTTCATGTCAAGCCCTGGCACAGACTCAGAAGTCTTTAACCCAATCTGCTTGCAATTGAATCATTCTCTATAGGGCGCAGCTGATTGATTCCCGCTGTGTTGGTAGCCAATGAGCTCGCTGCTCAAAACACACATTCTTGCCTTTTGTTTGCGTTTTCAGAAACCCTTCAGCTCCACCTGCATAGATCTGCTATGGGTAATTCATGTATGCTATATTGTACAGCAGCAATATTAATATTACTCACAGTATTTCAAACATTTGTAAACCTCATGAACCAAAACCACCTTTCTTACAAATCTTACATAAAACTGACTTAATCTACGAGTGAATGAACATAATCTCCGAGTGAAGGACTAGAGAGACAGCACAGGGCACTTAACAATGAGTCCCACCATTGTTCAGCAGCTTGAAGACAGATCAACACCTGGACGGACACTTTACAACTGCCTTTGACACGGGCAGCTTTGGTCCCAGGGACAATAGTCTTTTTGTTGTATAAAAATAAAATCTGCATCCATTACAAGCAGAAGCACTGACCTCCTCCAGACACGTGCAGTATATTCTACAATACACTAGATATGATGGAGAACATGGTCATTCTGACATTTTACCAAAATCGCTCTTGGATTCCAATAACAAATGTCACCGCTGCGACATTTTATAAGCTGTAAACAACTTAGAACATTGTTTTCACCTGAACGAGAACATCATAAAATATTCTGTTCGCTTTATGCTCATAATGATAATCAAACAAAACTGTGCTGCTAAATAAAACTCTGTTTTGCACCTTGTGCATGAAAGCTCGGAGCCCTGTTAGCTTTCATCCACGCCGTTCTGTTTGTTGTTCTGCTTCTATCATCTTTGTCAATAAGAGCTATGATCTCGCATTAGCATGCGTCCGGCGAAGGGAAATGGATAAAAGTGGCATAGCGTTGCCATGGCGACCACATAAATGGCTCTGAGGCCGCACAATGGACAGCTCTACAGGCCCGAGTCCTGAGAGCCCCTTTCTTCACCATCAACATCTGTTGCCTCACATTCAGAATTATGGGATGTTCTGCCGATTATGTTTTTTTTTGTGCCGCCACCCTCTTTGAAAAACCGGCAGACGGCGGAACACACGAGTCTGTTGTGGAAATCAGCCAACTTCTGTTTTACAAAAAACATCCTTGGCTCACATATTTTGGGCTGTTTAGTAAAAACATCATCAGTCTCGTTCAGGTCAGTGAGACCAACGAACAAACGTACAGGACGGGACAAGGGTGAGGATTGTTAGAAAATATGACAAAAAAATATGATTAAAAAATATATGAGTTTTTATCATTATTTTTTTCAAAAAGGTTTTCAAACATATTATCAGGATTATCAAAATGTTTTAAAGAAAAAAACCTGACAATTGTCTTGAAATTTACTTGAGGTGTGGTAACTGTAGTATACGTGGAATAATGGACTTTAGTCCGTTGAATTATTGGAAAATAATGCACACCCACCTTTTTTTCTAATAATTCAACGCCCTGTCGTCAATTATTCCTTACATGCATTTTAGGAGAAACAGAGATGATTGTACTGAAAGGGGACCTATTATGCCCTTTTACAAACTCTTCATTTTGTTTTTGGTGTCACTGTCTGCTAGAATAGGTTTTCATGCTTGAATGTTAAAAAAACACATTACATTTTATATATTTGTGTTTTAGAAATGTCCCACCCCTTACCATCACCACGCGTTTTGACACACTACTAACTAACTCAACCAGCCTGTGACTATAGGCGTGACTATACACTGTGACTATACAAATATAGTGACTATGACTATACACAACATATGAATAGGAAAATGTTGGCGTTATTTTGTCACTTATTGGGAGCAGTATGCTAGCTGGAGCCATTTACTTCCAGTCTTTGTGCTAAGCTAGGCTAGCGGTGGGTGCGTCAGACAGAGTTACAGCACGCACAGAGATTAAAAAGGTATGTATGAACTTATCTAACTCTGGGGGATACGGTCAATAAGCTAAAGTCACAAAAAGTCGGCGTGTTCCTTTAAGCGGGAATTATTTAAATGAGGAAAATTGTGACATATTTTTGTACATATTTGACATTGTTGCAGCTCCTCTCTTCACAGTCTGTCAGTAACACCGGTAACACTCTGTTTAGTCTCTATGAAGCCCCTCCTTCTGAAAAGCACAATGTGCTCTGATTGGTCGGCTGGATCAGTGTGTTATGATTGGTCAACCGCTTTGATTGTGTTTTGGAAATGTCCCGCCCCTTACCATAACCGCGAGTTTCAACACACTACTAACTAACTCAACCAGGCCTCGCCAATTTATTTTGCGTATGAATTATTTAAATAAGGAATATTGTGACGTGTTTGTTCCCGGAAGAAAACTCAAGACTACAATGGCGGCATTTCAGGGAGTTCAGAAACAGTTAATGATATAGAGAATAACTCCCGCTGGAAGGACTTTGTGCTTTGAAACTTTGCAGACCTATTTCATGCTCAAACAGCAACATCACACATTAAGAAAAGTTGAAAATATACAAAAGCATAATAGGACCCCTTTAAACAAATCATAACTGTGACCTCTATGTCACCTGATCAAACTCTGAGCACTAAAATGTTCCTCTTGGATGTTCTGCCTAATGCAGCATCTCCATCAGGCCTTACTGAAGTTATAAATGGCAGCAGCACTAGGCAACCACGGGGGTTGTGAACAGAGTAAAATTACAATATGCAAACAGTGTGGCTGCGGTCTGTGGCCGTGTGTCTAACTTCAGTTTACCTGCTAGTGTATCACTGGGGATGTTTATGTACCACAGGAAATCCAACCCACTTCAGCGGTCAGCAGGGTTTAAGCAATCACACTGACCACAACATCACATCGAAGGCTTTTAGACCTGTTGTTTTTGGGATGCAAGCCAGTCGACGTGCAGATGTGGAAGTGATGCATGGAAACGTGTTCGAATGGATTAGGTGTCTATGCATTATCTGCCGTTTTTCATTTGTAAATGAAATGTGAATGTGACATTTCTAGCAACAGGTTTTTCATGTGACCATATGAGATGAGAATCTCAGCAACAATGACCTGTAGCCATGGTCCATTCAACAGCAGTGACTGAAGCTTTTGTCCTTGTGCTATCCAGCTGGACAACGGCTTATATAAGAGAGAGGGAGACACTGAAAAAAGTCAGAGAGAAAGAGATACACAAAGATTGAATGGGAGGGGAAATCAGATGTGAACATTTACTCCTGTGAAGCAGCAGGCAACCGCAAAAAGTGCATTTAACACCTGCTTACGCTTCTTTTGCCACAATGCAGGTTTAAAGACTTTCTGTATACTGGTCACCATACTGGTCGACCATCATTTATGCTGCTCCATTGACATCCATAGACATACATTGTAAGTGCTTAACTGTGATGATTTTTTTTTGCTGTCAGAAGAACTGTACTGTAATATATATATATGTGTGTGTGTGTGTGTGTGTGTGTGTGTGTGTGTGTGTGTGTGTGTGTGTGTGTGTGTGTGTGTGTGTGTGTGTGTGTGTGTGTGTGTGTGTAAAATAATTAGTAGAAGTATCATTTAATATTATAGGATTTTTACTTATTATAGTATTTTATATATTTTATTTTACAGTACCATTAATAATATGTACTAATAATATAATTTTTTTATAAACTCTAACTAACTACTATTGTAATATTACTATTTTACAGTAAAATAAGATAAATAAAATATAATAACATACAATAATTATTATCATTATTATCAATATTACAATTGTATCAATATGTACAACAGGAAAACAAGAAACAAAAATGAAAAATTATATTAAAAATAGTAATAATAACAATATATATATATATATATATATATATATATATATATATATATATATATATATATATAAACAATAAAAAATTATTTTATAATATTAATTATTTTTCTTTTGCAGTGCAATAGGAGTATTATAATAGTAATTTGTCTCGATTTCTTAAGAAAATCCGAATAAATATTGCTAAGAAACAAAAAGAAATAAAAAGTATGTTATAATATTAATTATTTATTAATGAATGCTAATTATAAGAAATAAAGATAAATTACTATTGTAATATTCCTATTGTACTCCAAAAGAAAATATAATATATAAAATATTAAATCCTATAATAATAATATTTTATTTTATATGACAAATGTCTTATGTCTATAATACATATTATTTATTATTACTATTAACTAATTATAAAATTAAAATAATTAAATATTAAAATACAATAAAAACAATATCCTATAATAATAACTATTTATTTAATATTATTATCACCCTTCAGGTGTACATTTTTTTGGCAGAAGAGAATGGGCAAAAAATTGATTTGGTGGCAAAAAAAAGCCCTTTGTGTCCTCAGAAAACTTGCACACTTCAGTTTTAATCTGTATTTAACCCAGAATGTTCCTTTACCAACAAGCCTAACCTACACTTTCTTCTTTTTCCTCGTCACGCTTCCAGATGTTCACAAACTCACTTAGCAAATGCGAGTCACCTCAAACACAATCGCTCTGTCCCAAGCCTATCACAACTAATTACAAATCTTCAGCGTGCTCTGGACGGCTTAGCGAGTTCTGTCACGGTCAACGTGTCATCACCTCCCGAGCTCCAGATGTCTTTACCGCCACAACGCTTCAAACGGATCCGCTTTAGCTTAGCCACGAGGAACCAAGCGGTGCTTCAACACAGAAGGAGCCTCACCTCCGGGCATCCATATTGATCCAACAAATTTGCCACAAATCATTTTACAAATGCTTGGCAGGGGGCTTTAGAAGCGAGTGGAAATGCTCCCATTCAGACTCGCTATGCTCCTGTGGAGACTGAACCCCGGTGCCCGGCTTGTTGGAGTGTGCTGACAGGCTCTGATCCCCCGACCATCTGTGGGGTGGGCTGGCCTGCGTTCAGGAGCCCTTTGTGTCCTCTGAAGCTCGGTGAATTCAACAGTAACTAAAAATTAGAAAGCAGAAAGCACAGCACAGAAAGGAGCTGGCAGACACCCACTGTTCAATCACAGGCCATTCAGAAGATTAGCATAAAGAGACGAGTGAACCGCGCGTACGGAACGGAAAAGCCTTCCTGATGGTTGCGCGACTCCTGACACCATAAAAGATTGTTAGGGAAAAGTTGAAGAAGCGACATAATGAAATACACATTTTGGATGCGCACTAAGCGGTCAGCGTTTCAGGCCCTTGATTCACTGTACGCTGCTTAGCAAACGGATGGAGAAGTTATCACAAAGCAGCTGGGTAGTTCAAAGTCAAGAGACTAATCGGAAGTCATTTTGGGATGCGCTTTCGCTTGAGGCGGTCCTTTGAACGAGCTCAAACGGATGCTTTGAACGGATGCTGGGATTGGACAGGTGTGTGTCCACACGACGCAGAGACGCCGGCAGCTGGAGACACTCGTGGGCTGCAGATGTGCGCTAGCGCGGAGCTGAGGGTCACTGTCGCGACCGGGCCCGGCTGGTGGCCGCTGCTCAGTGCAAAGAGATGGATAACAGTTAGTTGATTTGGGCAGTCGGTTTCAGAAGGGTCTGATTATTCATTAATCCTAATTGTTCCCAGTGCACAGCCGCTCAAGGTTGCCAGTAACTGGAGGGATAACATCCAGTCTTCTATTACAGAGGGAAAAGAGGAATTACTAATGAAACTACATTTATTTTCTAAAAATAAACAAAATTAAAAGTGATATTTGCCCCTGCAAAACTTGCCACCATGATGCTAAGGTGTTCTAAGCATATTTAAGCACATTGCTATGGTGTTGCTAGGGTGTTTTAGGTGTTTTCTTTAGGATATTGCCATTACTATGGTGTTGTAGGTGTATTTAGCACATTGCTATGGTGTTGCTAGTGGTTTTTTAGCACTATGCCATTGCTACGTTGTTATAGGTGTATTTTAGCATGTTGCTATGCTGTTGCTAGGGTGTTCTACGTGGTTTTTAGCACTATGCCATTACTATGGTGTTGTAGGTTTTTTAGCACTATGTCATTGCTATGTTGTTTAGCAGTTTGCTATGTGGTTGCTATCATGTTCTACATGAATTTTAGAACATAAGTAAGCGGTTCCTAAAGTGAAAGAGTGAAATATTTGAATACTTGAAGCTTAAAATAGTGGTTTGGTCAAAGCTTGAGCAACAGAAATGCTTGCATTAGCAAACACCATAACTAAATCTTTACTCACTGCTTAGCAACTAATAAAATCCCGTCATAACGAGTTGAGAATTTAAACAGAAAAAGAAACAGTAGCTTATAAAGGAATGGATACTGTATTTTACAATATCACATTATGATACATCACACATTAAACAGTATTATACCATGGGGCTGTTGAATTCTTGAATCTGATTAGTGGACAAAAATTCAAAGGTATGCAATTATTTTCAGGGAAACGCATAAGGATAAGGTAGTTCCAGTTAGGTCTTGACCGCATTACATGTCCATATCACTTTTCCAAATATTTTCAGTTATTTCAAAGGTCCTTATATCCCCAAATAGCAAAATAACCAAAACCCACAACAAGGTAATAAAGGCGCTGTCCATATCACCACCTCGGGTGTGTATTATTTTCTAATAATTCAATGGCCCGTCATCAATTATTCCTTACTTATTTCATAGTAAGTTCATGCAAGTGTATATTGTGACTGATATGTTCACATGTGTGAAATAATAATGTATAGGGAAGATGCTGCAATTTGCTGAACAGTTGCACCAGCCCTTAACTCAAATAAACCCCCCAATCCCCCACCTCCCCTCTCACTTGTAATGAAGATGAGGCGAAGTATGTGTATATTTGTGTAAATGCACTAGTGATGGAAAGGTAAAGTGTCAGTGAGGAAAGGTAAACAGGAAGTGTGCAGTCTCCCAACAATCACACACACCAAAATTTTGATTTATGTTTACATGCACATGTTTACTCACCATTACACGAAAAGAAGCTGAGTCATCTAAAAAAATGGAAAGAAAAAGAGCTTAGTTTATGTGTTTTTTGTGTATTTGTATTGAAATATCAGCAATAACTTGCATCAAATGTTTGCTGTAAATCAGTTTACACAAATATTTGTGTAAGTTTTAAACAAACAGGTCAGCGAGACACAACAGCAGTGTTCCCAACAGCGGCTCCTCTGTATGTCGAGGGGCCGCATCTCATAACCTCCAACATGTGGTCAGCTCCTATTATTTTAACTGCTTCCAGTGACTTTAGATCCTGTGACCTCCAAGTGCAATCAAGAACAGGAATGGACACATTAAAACGCCAAGCACATGACAGCTTAGGTTACCACCCTATGAAGAACAAAGACAGAACAACATTTTAGAAATGCATTTACTCCAATTGCAATTCCACTCTTGTATAAAAGTCATCTAAATATTTGAACAAAATCTGGTTGATTAATTAATAGTGGTTTTGTGTTATTAAATGTTTTGGTGTAGCATCCCACTTTTATAGAAATCATAAAGAAAGGAAAATGTGATGAATTATTAAATAAATAAAAAAAAGTGTTACATTTTAATTTAAAAAATGCAACAAAAAAGCAACAGCATAAAAGGGGGGGGGGGGGGGGCTTTTATTTTAATTTAATAATAATAATAATATTTATTTAATAATAAAATAATGATATTATATTATTAAAATAATAATATTTTTAATAATAAAACATATTATTATTTCAATTTTATTTACATTTTTAAGAGGCCAAAAAAGAAAACAAACAAACAGTAATGAGACCAACCATCAACCTAGTACAAAATCATTAAAAAAATGACAAAATAACATTACATTTATTAATTATTAATTTATTTATTATCTTTATATTTGTTTTATATAATTTATTTAATCTCAACTGTTATTATTTATTGGCAATTTATTGTAATCTCTACTTTGCATGGAAAATATATATAAAATGAAAGAAATTATAAATTAGTATTTTCAATTAAAAAACAAAGCAAACAGAAAAATAATGGGGCTGAAATAATCAACAACAGTGTGCATGCTAGCATTAGCGATCGAACACATGAATGAACATGAGCGGTATACTCTGCTCTAGATGTGCTCTCAAGGCTTACATGCGTGTTGTTTTTCTTCCTGAAGTTTTTACATGGAAAAAGTGAAGCATGCTCTGTGGAAGGAGGAGACAAGGGGTGGTGAGGGTGCCCAACTGGTAATGTTTACAGCAGCTGTCATTAACCCAGCGCACTACTTCCTGACCAGAAATCTGCTGCAGTATTATTAATGAAAGCCAGAGACTTTAAGCTACTGACAAATCACAAACTTCCACTACTTACTATCAGTTGTTGTTTTTTTAGCACAGAACACCCTAGCGACCACCCAGAACATACATAGCGACACCCTAGCAACCACCCAGAATAACCTAGCGACACCCTAGCAACCTCATAAAACACATTAGAAATGCACTAAGAACACACAGAATAGCAAAACCACAGCATTGAATAGTTGTTTTCTTGCAGCTTGGGGTCTTGACTGTTGTTTAGCTGCGATATTAAAATAAAAATCCATAATCTTCAAATCTGAGCCCTGTTCTGGAACATTATCATATTTATTGAAGCCAGGCTGTTTGCTGACAGTGAAGGGAGCCTGTGCAAGACTAGTGGTCCCTCAGAAACCATTGTTCATCTCTCATAAAGGAGCCATGTGAGTGATGTGGAGCGAGGAAGTTATAGCGACCCAGGGACACACAACTCTTTCCCCTTCCTAAAACACTAGTTATCCTCTCGCTGTGGATTTCTGTGGATTATCATGTACGCTCCCACATGTGTTATTATACTTTACAAAATATATCAATACACAGGTGTAAGAGTGAAGACACAACTTTTCAAGAACACACGTTTTTCTTTTAATGCCGCAACTATAAGCTAACTCAGCACTTGTATTCATTGTTATAAGAATAGAATTTGAGAAATAATTTGAGGGTACTTGTGGCAGACAATAAATATGGCTAACTGTTAAATTAAAGATAAAATGATTATATGTATATATATATATATATATAAAAATTTGATAAAATTTTATAATTTTGTATAGGCTATAAATATATATAGCCTATATAACATTTTAAAAATTTGTTAAAAATAAAAATTATACATACATTATATAATATTTATATACAAGTACTACTAATATATAGGCTACATTGAAAATGTATTTATCATGAATATATATATATATATATATTTATATATATATATATATATACACATTTTATAGATAATTTTACATATGTAAAAATAATATCAAATTATATAATAAAATAATTAATTATAAAAATATGTAAACAATTTAATAATGTACATGTTTAATACAATATATTAAATACTAATATATAACTAATATATACATTTTAAAATGAACTAAATGTTTTTTTAGTATATTATGAAAAATATTAATATATATAGGCCTATATACAATTGTTAATATTAAATATATATATTTTCTATATGAAATTGTATATATATATTAAATTATATAATAAAATAATTAATTATTATTTGTTTAAAAATATAAATAAAATATATATACACCACTAATATATAACTAAAATATGTAAAATAAAATAAAAGTTTTATATATATATATATATATATATATAGTTATAATATATATAATTAATAATGTGTGTGTGTGTGTTTGTGTGTGTAATTATATGTATATAAATGATTAATTATATAAAATTATATAATTATGAAAACTATGAACATTTGCTAAAAATATTAATTACATTTTTATGTTTCTTTTTGTGATCAATATATAGTTTCTCCCACAAGATGTAAAGAGGTTTAACTAGTTGATATGTTGCCCAAATGTTCAATCAATGTTCTAATTTCCGCTGAAACTTCCAGTGGGCATCTTAAAGGCACAATGAGAGAAATATACTACTCAGCATTTGCCTGCAGATTTTTCTCATAAAAAAGCCTTTGATAGTTCAGCCATCTGGTCAGAGCCTCGAAAAAAAATCCTCATAAAAGAGGCCCTAATAAGGTCAGAGGTCACCCCCTCCGAGGGTCAGGAGGCCCTTGAAGGTTGTTATAGTGGACCTTGCTGAAGTTGTCAACCACAATCCACATGAAAAATTAATGCGTGTGCTCCTTTTTAAACATGTATTTCATTACAGTTAACAAAAGATGTGGCTCAAGTTCTCCGGTTTGAAACGGCAGATCGGCAAACAAAATTGATCTGTGGCTGTGAGGAAAATGAGACTAAGACAAACATATCACATATAATCAGCGAAAACATTGATTTGATGTGACCAAAAGTGTGTCCTTCTGAGGAATAAGACATTAGACTGAATGTCAATTACATGTTCCCTCGCAACACAATGTAAATGTCAATGAGGTAAGATGAAAATGTGAGGTAATAGATCATGATTTGACACATTTGTTTAGGTGTACGCTGTCATTTATCAACCAGTGCAATGACTATACACATTCCAGGCATAGCTGCAGTTTAAGACTGGTTAATCTGGGCGATCTGGTAAGAGACACGCATCAGCAAATAAACGTCCTCAGATAACCAGACTCTGCTGTTAAGACTGAAGGTTCATAAATTAAATCTTAGGAAAGAATACATTTTTTTAGGACAATTCACTCCAGAATGAAATTCACCCTCATGTTTGACTTTTATTCTTCTATGGAACACCAGAGACTTGAGAAATGTCTTAGGGTTTTTTTGTCCATACAGTTGATGTCAAAGGTCACCAAAACTGTTTGGTTACTAAACTCTTCAGAATAACTTTTTAGTGTGTTTACAGAAGAAAAGTTTAAAACGACATGAGGGTACTTAGATTATTTCACTTTTGGGTTAAATTACCGTTTAAGTGCATTTTATATTTTATAAAATCACATTTGGTTAGTTTAAAGGAATGTTCCGGGATCAATATAATAATAATTTGAACAAAACACAGGCTTCACATTTGTGACCGTAAAACCTCAAACAGCTACTGTACTACGTGTTTAGTTCCATTAAATGTGCCTGGTTGACTCGAAATTCATTTCTGAGCCGATCAACGTTATCCCACAAATCAGAGTCCTGTTTGATAAACCCGCACCACTTATTTAATTCTGTACCCGACCCGTTTGACAAAGACCACGACCCGAACTGCACCCGCATTTACTTCTTCACGAAACTCAAGCAATCAATCCAACATTAGGCATAGAGTTGATGCATTTAAGAAAAATAGACACGCAGCCCAACATGGTAATAATTAACAGAAAAAAAAAGATGAGAACGTGCATCCGTCATGTAAACAATACAAAACTTTTGCCTACATCTGCCCATACAGGCTATTTTGAACAAATGTGCATTAATCACACCACAGGCAATGCAGAGAGGTCTCCAATTAGAAGAACATATGGCCAAACATTAGCCATTAACGTCATATAATATCGGGGACGTTTTAGTGGATTCACTTTGCATTTAAATGCGGTTGTGTTTCCTGAAACTCTGTGGTGTATATGTGGCCATTGGTACTCTTAACAGCATATAAAATAATTTTTTTTTAATTTAAATTTTGCCAAAACAGAAAGCGAGCAAAGCGCACTCCTTTAAAGACAGAAGCTGTCAATCACTTCAGTTGGAGCGCGATTGGCTAACATGCTCAACGCTTCAAATCGTGTTGTAAATAGAAACCTTTGACAGCACTCAAAAAAATAATTCATTGCATGAACATGATTTAATCATGCCACCTATATTCCATCTAAACAAACCAAGTTAAGTCAACCAACCTTTATCGTGTTATTTGAACACAAAATAGATGTGTTGGTTAAACATGATATTAAAATTTCCATTAAACTCATTTGCATCTCTTTTGAGTTACATGTTCATTCTTAGTTAATTTAGGGAGATTACTTTAAGTGTAGCTATTTGCTAGCAGTAGCACATATTCGCGTATATTAAATGCTAAGATGAACATCAACAAAAGCAACACAACAAAGAAAATGCTCCACGATTCTCCACAATGGTAACCCACTGTAATTTAAATGGTTCTAATAATTCCAATGTAATTGAACATTAAACACAATTACACACAATGAAGTCTTCCCCTTTTCTCATTTTCTCAAAAAAATATAAAATAACACTTAATTTGAACATTTACTCTCTTTTAATTCAACCATATGCAAAGTATCCTGGGAACTAACAAGCACCGCCCAGTTTCAGTTAATGCAACACAAATCATTCATGTAATCCAACACAAACGAATTAAGTAAACTTAAATTGTACATATATATTTAAGCAGATTGAACACAATCAAATTAAGTTAGGGCAAAATGGCAGTTGGCGTCGCACTATACTGCCACCCTCTGGATGTAAGAATTTTTTACTTAACATAAATGGTTTGTGTTTAGATAACGCGTTAGGACTTTGTACTGTTAAGTTGAGACGTAATTACGTGGACCTTAATAGAAAAAAACATTTCAAGTCAAAAAAACACAATTATAATAAGTAAACTAAATATAAATATAATATGTAAAGTGCACAACCTTCCTCATTCATTTTTTTGAGTGAGTCTTTAGACTACAGAGTGTGAACACGGATAAGTATGGGACCGTTTGAAAGCAGGCGCCTATCTGTGGGAACCAAACTGAGTCGAAATAGTCTTGGCTATTGGACCCGCAGTCCGCCAGTGCATATTGATTCCCGACTTACACCGCAAATGACCACGTAAATATTATTCCACATTAAATGTTAGCGGTTCGCCTGCGTGCGGGACTCCTACCTTGCATTAAACCCACAACATTCTTATAAAGGTTTGGACAATTGTATGATTTATGAAAATGTTGGTGCCATCTATGAAAGTAGTTTTCAATCTCTTGAACTAACAGTTTTTTAATGAACTGCAGTTTCAAAAATATGGCCTGGCTTAGAAACTCGTAAACTTTGGTTTGCATTCTTATCATCTACAGAACATTAATGGTGCCTGTGGTTAACCCTGACCTATCCAGGGCTTGTCATTACAAAACGACTGCAGATGAAAGGCAGACACTGGAAACAGTCTGTTAAGATTTTACCACAACATTTGGGAGTTCATGGAAAATGGCAACTTTTACTTTGACATTCGGGACGCTTTAGCTCTTATATCATAAAGAATCCCCCAAAACCGAGTAAAATTAGTGTGCACTATAAATACCATCATCGTATGTCCATCGAATGCCATCAATGCAACGCCAAAGTAAAAATTTTGTGAGAGAACTGTTCAATATAATGGGTCAGTTTTCCTAGGTGTCCTACAGTTTCTGTTCCCAAACAAGTTATTTATGAGAAGACGCAGCATAAACATTTCCCTGAGATCCCTCAATCAGTCAAGTTCCTGTTCCTCATGTCACAAAAAACACAAACACATGTTTAGCGCTGGCCTACTCGTCATCACAGAAAAATATAAACCAGATGCGTCCATTAGGATGAGCCCTGATCTGTAGCATTAGACAAACACAGTCTCTTCACCTCATCAGATATATTAACCTCTGCTTATGCGACTCGGTTCATAGTGGCAGCGATTGACTACGCCTCAGTTAAAACCAATAGAGGCAACAGCAAATGATACTAGCAGGGGTGTCGTGTTTCTAGGGGAACAGTGAGGGTTCTGGGATACGATGTGCTCCATTTAACACCACGGATAGACATGACTGACCAAAACTATACACATACATACAAGAGAGCACTCATAGCAAAACATCAACCGTGAACTATGATGCTCTTGGGTTACCTGTGTGAACACGCGCTGTGGGCGGCATCGCAAACTATACGTTTGATGGATTTATGGGGAACTAGAAAAGAAAAGTTAGGCAAGTTTGGTAGGTTGTATAGGAGGGTTATACTTTGAGTACTGTTGGATTGATATAGAAAGTTAAGAGTTGGATTAAAAAAAATATTTAAAAAAAATACTTAAAATTAATAAAAAAGGAATGACAATCAGTTGGTTTGGGTTATTGATTTTGAAATATTCAGAAATAATTCTGGAAAACAACACAGACTACACAGAAAAAAAGAAAAGAAAAGTAAAATAATAAAATAAAATATTTATGAAGAGAAAAACAATATAATTAAACAATATAAATAATAAAATAAATATAGAATATAATATAATAAGATATAAAATCGAAAAAGATTGAATAAAACAGATATGGTTGTAGAATTTGAAATAGGAGAAAACAACAGACGACAGAAGTAAAAATAAATAAATAAATAAAATAAAACAACCAAATGGAAGAAACAAAATAAAATTCTGAAAAGAAAAATAAGACAGACTCTTATGAAACCAGCTTTCTCACTGAAATGATGAGAACGGAAATTTCCATTAAAACAAATGGCCATGAGTATTTATCATTCCCAAGGTCTTGGCTTGTTAAAATAAAGCAATATGAACATTCTGATTAAAAATAGGCGGGAAATTCCATGTGACAGTTACAACTAAAGAACCATTTTCTCATAATCAACATGATCCAAGAGAGGGAAAACAAACAAACAGTTTTTCTCCCAGAGATCCGCCTGAGGGGGGAGGGAGGGCGCTCGGGTGGGTGCGGGTCTTCATTAGAGCATGTGCTTATTAATCTTTTCTAATTGCAGGTTTCTGTTTCTTAAACTGCGGCAGCTGGATTTTTATCATTTGTCTTGTGTTTCGAGTCCAGCTGGCCATCTACAGCTCTGGCGATACCACGTCTATGAAGTAATGACCCAAAACATTACAAAAACTGAATTATTTCATTATTTACTCACCCTCATGTTGCTTCAAACCTTCACACAGTACTTTGTCATTCAATGACGGCACTCAAGGTCCTAAAAGATCCAAGAAAACCCAAAAATTACCATAAAAGTATTTCACACAAGTGCAGGGTTGTTTTAACCCAGATTTGGGTCAAATATGACGATTGGGTTTGTCCATATTTGACCCAAATTTGGGTTAAAACAACCCTGCACTTTTTAGAGTGTAGCTACTACTAATTGTATGACTTCTAAAGACTCAGAATATATAATAATTGAGCAACAAATAAGCATATTTGAATGATTTCGGAATGTACAAATCCAATCATTTGACTATTACACGAGTGTTTCTATCTGCGTTTCCAAAATTGAGGTCATGGAAACATGCTATCTGCTTTAGATGCATTTTAAGTTGCATTCCACGTGTTGCACAAAGCTGGAATGCTCTTTTGGGAAGGAATGCATCATGCAGGAATAATTGCCCTCATCCCTCTCTGGTCACTCAGTTAAAAGAGATTCAGATGGTTTGTAATCTCTCCTCACCACCCCTCCTCCTATGAAAGAAAGAGCTAGAGAGAGGGGGGCTGGGTGTGTTTGACTTGGGAGAGCTAATGGGTCAATGGAGGGTGGGGACATCTACACACCCGCAAAATACAAACAAGATTAGTCTAATGCTTCACAATCAAATTAAAATGGATCAAAATATGTCGGAAAAAGTGCAGGGTACTGTTATAGTATCTCAAATTTAGGGACGCTGATCAAAGATTGAACTCTACTGGCCTGTTCATGTTCCCAAAGGTCGTCATTATTGCAAAAATATTCAGGGAAAAGCTGTGAGTCATCTTTCAGAGTGATCACATGGGTTGGCCTAACTTTTCACATCACATGATTAGCCGTTATTACAGCGGGCGATCAGACTGTCTAGACTCATATCATTAGTAAAGCTTGACGTTTTTAAATTAGATTTTAGTGCCCAATTGTGAAGTGTTCAACCCTATCATTCTCTTCTAAACTGGGTATATGTCAATATTTGCACACAATGAATGGTGACGTTTTATTTTACAGTATCATTGTTACACACGCTACATGTAGTTACTATAGTAATAACTATAAATGATGCATAATTACATGCAACAAACCCCAAACCAAACCCCAATCTTAACCCCATAGTAAGTACAGGAAGTTACTTAAAATTACTTAGTACTTAAATGTATAATTACAGTGTAACATGTAACATGTGAGTTACAGAAGACCTTCCAGTGCATTTTAATAACTTTAAAATGTTATTAAAGCTTATTCTCGCTGGGTTTAAGCTTTTAGTGTAAGAATTTTAATGATTTTAAAAATATATAAAATATATATTTTTTTTATTACACGTTTATCATTTTACTATTTTTGAAATTTAACAATTTTTCAATATATTTATTTTTTATATTTCAACATTTCTTTAATGATTTAATTTTGAGAAATTTGGCCCTCCATACTTTAGGGCTGCCAAAGATAGTTTGCTTAATTTAATGTCTTTCTTTTTTCTTCTGCAAAACACAAAGATATTTAGAAAATGATTAGATTTGACAAAACCCCCAGACATTTTTGTTTTTGTTGCTGGACATAAGTTCATTTGAGGTGAGTAAATAACACAATCTTCCTTTCCCTTTAACAGGTTAATCTAGTTTCTTTACCCATTCCAAATTATCCCAGTAAAGCACAGGAGAACGGCTTGAGCGGTGATATTTAGGCATTGGCTAGTTGTTTACCAGTTGTTTATATCTGGACTGTGTCCACTTGTAGCTGCGTCTCTATATTTGGCCTCTTGATGGTTTGATAAGGCAGTGTTTCTCTGTAACTGTCTAGCATATCGTCACTTCTCTCTCTCATGCGCGCACACACACACACACACACACACACACTTGCAGGATTTGTGTAGAATGGTGGGAGGTCTGGCGACCCGCCCTGGTGAACACTGGAAGAGGAAGACACTCTTTCTGAGGACAGAAATTTATTTGCAATAAAAAAAAGATTTTCTCTTTAATATTTTGATTGAAAAATTGTGTTAACCTAGCGGTATTATGAAACATAATATGTAATTTGTCTCAGTAGGATTCTATCATATGTCCATGAGGTGCTCATATATAAACAGAGCAGCATGGAGTTCCATGTGTCAGTGTTGTGATTCAAATTCTCTTGCTTTCTCACAGCACTACTAGTGGCGGCTTGGTGTAACTGCAAGGCTGTGTTGAGTTACAGAAGACCTTCCAGTGCATTTTAATAACTTTAAAATGTTACTAGAGCTTATTCTTGCTGGGTGTAAGCTTTTAGTGTAAGAAAAAGCTTTTCTTTCTGGGTGTATAACAATATACCACAACTGCCTCTAGAGAAAATTGTCTCACTTTAAAGTAACACTATGTAGTTTTTCAACCTTCATAATATATTTCCAAGACCCGTGTGATGGTACATCGACTTACAATAGGTTAAATGACACGTCTGCCATAGCCTGACGTGGTCTGTATCGCTTTTACTGGCACTATGTAACTTCGGGTTTCGGGTAGTAACCGGAGCACAAAAAGAACTACAAAATTCGATGTTTGAATGATGTCTTTCAGATAATCATGCATCATACTCTACCTTGTCTGTGGCCATTGTTGATTCCAAACCCGGTGCTGGATAAACAGCGAGCGTGCGCGTGCGACAGTAGGCTGCGGTATGCTAAATTATTTACGACAGCGGTAATGGACAACTCCGCTTCCAACCTGTAGGGCGACCGCAGAGGAAAAGTTCCTTGGTGTTGCTTTAAATCTATGGCCTTATGAGATTCAGTTTCAGCTTAAAGGGATAGTTCACCCAAAAATGGAAACTCTGTCATAATTTACTCACCCTCCAAACCTGTTTTTCCAAACCGGTATGAGTTTTATTACTCTGCTGAACACAAAAGATGATATTGTGAAGAATGTTGATAACCAGATAGCTGACGGGGCCCATAGTTTAAAAAAAATACTATGGAAGTCAATGGGACCCATCAACTGTTTGGGTCGAAATAACTATTCTTCAAAATATCATTGTTTGTGTTCAACAGAAAAAAGAAATTCATACATGTTTGGCACAACTTGAGGGTGAGTAAATGATGAGAATTTTCATCTTTGGGTGAACTATCCCTTTAAGTCCTTCTCCGATCACGGTCTTATCTCTCCTTGCTTTCTCATTCACTGTCCTGTCAATAAAAAGTCAAAAAAGGCCAAAATTGCCTAATTTTGGTAAGTGATTAAACATATTTGAATAGCAGATTAAAAATGTATATATATATATATTACCTGTGTGCAGGAAACTTTTTAAAAATGACAACCAAAATTTTCAAATTTAATGTCCAAATGGTGTCTCCTTTACTACTCCTTTAAAATGTATTAAACAAGGCAAGGCAGGAAGTACTTATTTGCAACTTATATTATTATACTAGTTACAATACTTCACCTCCAAGATCAAGGCGTGAAATTATAATTTTTATCCCTCAAAGCTAAACTGCCCTAACTTCCTGATCCTCAGTAATGGCTCTTTGACTCGGCAGTGAAAGGTGTCAAGCTTCTGATTCTGAATCCTCCACAGACCGGCCTTCTGACTGCGCTCACACCCCCGCTGAGGAGATAATTAAACAATTTCAAGGACAATAGATGTGCTCTGCCTCCCCCGACTGTGTAACGCTGCCTTCCTGCCAAAGCTGCACAGTTGTTCTGGATTAGACCCCTTCCAAAAAACTGATGAAAGATCAAGACCAACAAATCACTCTACTTGCTGTGATTTCCTCAAGTCAGTGAAGTCTGTGTCTTCTTAAAATACAGGTTGAAGGGTTCAAAACTTCTTCTTTGCTGGCATTGATTTGGGCTTTGAATTAGGAAATTAGCTTGTTAACCTTTTCTTTTTGGAGTGACTGGAGACGTGAGGAGTGTTTAGTGCGCTTCATGGCTGACCACACTGTAATAG
Organism: Siphateles boraxobius; assembly: GCF_051911475.1. NCBI lineage: Eukaryota > Metazoa > Chordata > Actinopteri > Cypriniformes > Leuciscidae > Siphateles > Siphateles boraxobius. The sequence goes on along the minus strand of NW_027509205.1, from coordinate 18,035,879 downwards.
CACTTGAATTCGCCCGTCATTCGAGCGTTGGGAAACAGTGCTTCTCTTGATATAGCTGACTGCACATACGAGCCATGTATAATTACTGCCCGGTCCTGTGTGAACTTGTGCACAAAATGTGTCCCACCACATAGAAAGCTAGATGGAAATAACTAATGCTTCCCTTCACAAACTGTGCAATTAACACCTTGTTAAAGGTGCGTAAGGCCTTACATATGGAAACTATTATTACAGGCTGAAGTTTGAGCTAGTCTCTCCAAAAGTCATAAAATTTTCTAATCCAGGGGAAATCATTTCAGTTTTAGCACATTTTTATTATATATTTGTTCGTTGTCTTAAAGGTAGGATTTTATTGTTGTGTAAAATACTGTAAAAGCCTTAAAATTATTTTTGACTTGATGACATACTTGACTTGAATACTAAATATATAGAGCACAAAACTGTTATCTTTAAAAAACAAAACAACGCATTGTCTATTTACACTAAGTGCAAATAGCCCGCCTTGTTGGCAGAGGCTATTTACACTAACTCCGCCCACTGACATCTGATTGGGCCAGACACAATTACGAAAGACTCTGTATTGAAAATGAAGAAAATATTCGAAAATTGGAAATTAAGTGTCTAACGTGTTATAATAAACTGTTTCTCAGTTAGGGTTAGGTGTATGGAGGGCTTTATTGTCCCAATAAGACGGCATCCATTTGATAATTTTAATAAATTTACATTTAATGTTATTATTGCATACCGTTGAATGCACAACAACACTTGTTGCAAATAGTATCTGCCACTTACAGTATCTGCATTTACACTTCTATTTTTAGTGTAAATAGAATCTACGCTGCCTTAAAAAAAGTATATATATATAGATTAAATGACGTTTTTAAACATATAATTATTTACAATTATTTTATATAATAATCATACATATATATTTAAATGAATAGTTTAATAAATGAAGCCGACTTAAGTCTTCTGTAATTTAAAACTTTAAAGAGGCCCACTTTGAAAAGAAAAAGTCCGATGACAAATCTTCCGTCAACTTCCGCTTCGCCCTTTTATCTTAAGCTGTTCTTCACAATGCCTTGAGGTTTCATATCCTGACTCACAGCAACTCAGGCATAAAATTGATGTTACCTATTCAGATGCTGACCCTTTGACTGGCCGTTTCGACTCGGTTTATAGTGCTCATTACATCCTGTCTAACAGTCCAGGCATGAGAGAGTCCGTGGAAAAGAACAGAAGCTGTGAAGTCTGAATGTTAAACGGTGACATTAGAATAAACCTGTAGGCCATGCTTACAAACTCCACTCGCTTATTCCCCGAAGTGGGAGACTTGAATCCCAGAGTTGCTAATTGGCTTTACTCACAGAGGAAGCATGTTCAGATGTGTCGGCTGAAGTTCCTAAGTGAGATTTACAGAGTGAAAGACAGATAAAGTATTGCAGTGGATTTATCTTTAAATGGAAGATTCGGAAACTAGAAAATTTGTGGTGTTGACCTTATAAAAAAAAAGAATAATTCTTAACATAACTCACCTACAACAAATACTATTAATATATTACTACTACACAGACAAATCATAAGCACTAATCATTGTCCAGTTTGTCTCCAGTATTTTCCGTATCTGACATCTCATTAGGTGTCAGACTAGTTTCATTACGCCTGAGCAATAAAACGGTCAAACATTAATTTAAGAAGGTTCCGACCTAAATATCCCAGATCATGACTTCCAGACTATTACCACCTACAAAGACCCTTAACCCAGAAGATTAATCTGTCCAGGAATCCTGTTGGCCGAGGTGTTGACACCCAGTGTCTCATTTGAGCTTTTAGGCCAGTGCTGTTATCTCTCCAGCCAGGGTGCACTTATCAGACAAAAGAGAACTGTATGTAACCAAACACAATAGGAGTGATTGAATGCATTCCTACATTGGTGTTGGGTTACACCAGGGCCTTTTTAATAGATGATATCTGGCCCTGGGCTTGTGTGTCTTGTGTGTCTTGCATATGCATCTAATCCATTACCAAGAATTGGTGTGGTATTTACATACGAGCATTTGAGGGATTGGTCTCACACAGAGGAAGGAAGGAAGCCTATGAATGTTTTAGACAGGTGGAATTGGTCAAGAGAAGCTCAAATGACTTTCGACAGATTGTGTGTTCTCAAAGCAACTGCATAATTCACAAACACACACAAAGAAAGAAAAGTGATGAGGAATGGGTGTCAAAACACCTCCATTCTCCCAACCAACTGAACGAGGTGCTATTTTGGACTGTATTGGAGGAGTTCACATGCTGGATACTATCTGTAAAATAAAATAAATAAAATAAAATAAAATAAAATAAAATAAAATAAAATAAAATAAAATAAAATAAAATAAAATAAAATAAAATAAAATAAAATAAAATAAAATAAAATAAAATAAAATAAAATAAAGCAAGGACTGTATTGACAGAGTTCACATGCATGTTGGACACTATCTGTAAAATAAAATAAAATATTAAGCAAGGACTGTATTGACGGAGTTCACATGCATGTTGGACACTATCTGTAAAATAAAATAAAACAAAATAAAATAAAATAATTTATTAAGCAAGGACTGTATTGAAGGAGTTCACATGCATGTTGGGCACTATCTGTAAAATAAAATAAAATAAAATAAAATAAAATAAAATAAAATAAAATAAAATAAAATAAAATAAAATAAAATAAAATAAAATAAAATAAAATAAAATAAAATAAAATAAAATAAAATATTAAGCAAGGACTGTATATATATATATATATATATATATATATATATATATATATATATATATATATATATATATATATATATAAAATAAATAATAATCAATACATAGAAATACTTAAAAATAAACACATAAATTCCTATTTACAAAACTAATTTTAGCGCTTTTTTTGGGGGCTAAAGCCAAAAAGTTTTTAAGTTCATGAGAAAAATACATTTAGTCAAGTGTGTCCAAACTTTTTATTTTTAGTGCATTTAGTTACCAATGCATATCTCCATAAATTTGAAACACCTTGAGTTAAAGCAGAAGACACTTTGATAAAGCTTCACAATGGCCACATCATTAAAACGTCTGCCGACTTTCATCCATGAAGAGATCATCAGACCACCAACACATTCATAGTGCAGGTGGGTGGGATCTCATATGCTAATCTGGCAGATGTCCACAGATCTGGACACATTCCAGGCTGCCTATAAAAACAAAGCATCATTCTTCCATGTGGAAGTGCCACTGAGTGTCCACTCGGAGCGACCCAACCTCGGTATGAATATCAATGAAATGTTGATGTTTTTCCTAAAGTTCCTTAGATCAAATAAAATCAGAAACAAAAATTAGACCAGACGAGTGTTAAGCATGAGCCTTAGCAAGCACTGATAATGCCTATGATAATAATAATAAAAAATTAAAAAATGAATTAGAGATCTACACTGTGATTTCCCCCCCCTAAATGAAAATCAATCTGATCACGTATACAAAATATGCATGAAAGATGAAAAATGTACATGTACTTTCCCTCCTAATGTCCTATACAGTAATCTGATCCCTTGACCAGGGTGTTTTCACTCCACAGTGGAAGTTTCCACATCCCTGCTCTTGATGGCTATTATCTGTCCATTCATGCACTCAGAATTCATCTGCTCGTGGTATCTTTCCCGTGTGCCGTATTGATGAGGTGTTTTCATTAGCATGAGTTCAGCGGGTTCATAGAGATATTCTGACCAATGACACAATGTCAGAGGAATGGAGGGATGAGAATCGCAAGGAAGTTAACAATTCTGGTTTATGATCCACTTTTGGTTACGTCATAGTATATATTTCATACAGCATAACATTGTTTAATGATATAGTATATAATATACTATAATGTAATAATATATATACTAAATAAGAATACTAACATTTCAATATTTTAAATGTTTTTAACAATTCATATTAAAAATGAATAATAATAAAAAAAGTACAGAATGTCTATATTATATAATGTAATAAAGTATATATTATATAATGTAATAAAGTATATATTATATAATGTCCCATTTAATTCAGCAAAATGTGTGTGTGTATAGTTGCTAAGTAGTATAACATTGCTTAATATACTATAACACAAAATAAAATACTATTATATACTAAATAAAAATATTAACAGTTAAAAATTACAATAAAAATATCCATAAATGATCAAATAAAGTATAAAAATCTGTGCATTTTTAGCCATATAATGCATATATATATATATATAAAACAGCAAAAAAATGCATTTATAATACACTCTGCTATCTCAGCTTTACATGTAGAATCAATAATATAAGCATTAAGGCAATCATAAGTAAAAAACAAGTAACTACACTTATTTAAGCCTCTTCCCACAAGTGCAAACAAATAGTTTATAAAGTCATGAAAAATTATTTGTTTTGAGTGTTTAAAAAAAAATCTAAATGGGTTTTCAACACTAATTCAGTGGGAAAATTTTGTTTTATGGAATAAAATTTGTGCTGACTGAAATAATTCCTACGACAAGAATAGTTAATGGACTAACCGACGCATGCTGGAAATAAAACAGACGGTGCATTGTGTCGTTATGAAAGAAACAGCGGGAGGACATAGAATATTGTTGACCAACAAACAGGCTTTCAAATAAAAGATACAGATTCCTGAGAGGACGAAGCGATTTTCCACTTGCTAATGGAAGTGCTTAATTGCAAATACTGTTTTCGGTAATCAAACAATATCTATTAATAAACTTTGGCGTCATTTTCGGCCTTTTCAAGCGGCACTGTTCATTTGATCGGTTTCCTTTCAGAGATAATGGCTAATGCTAAATTTCCATCCTGAAATATCAGCCGTGGCATTTGCTGTCAGCTCCACTGAAGATGCAAGCTTGAATGGGCAGGTAAAGCAAACGCACACAGCCAGGAGTCAGCGAGAAACACAGTTGGACAATAGGATGAGATGCATGGAGATCAGATTTCCTTCATGTTTGTTTTCTTAGGATAAGGTATGCCCTGCAAAGAAAATATTGGCCTTCCTCGTGGCCATCTGTCGAATGTGTTGGAATCTCTAAATAAGCCTAATGCTAATTTGTTTTATTAAGCACATGGCTTGAAAAGAGCAGACGCCCTCTTGACTGTTTCATTAAACCTATCTGACCATATTCATACTATTCAAAACATGGTTTGGGGTTGATGAATTTGGATACACATGCTTTTTTGACCGAGTCACTGATTTGCATTCATTCAAGGTGGTTTATTATTTCAAATCGTCTCTCTGGCTAAGAGTGAGTTTGTTCAGTATTTCTTACTGTACGTGAGAAACATTAGTAAAATGTGATAGTTTCACTCATGAAAAATCACTGGACTTTGTATGAAAGATAACTGGGAATTGAGAGTTTAAAAGTTAACAAGTTTTAAGTAATATTGTGAAATACAATATAAGATAAAATGGCACAAATGTCATGATTAAAGTTGAAATTGTGAAGCTCGCATTGGGTATAAAGTCACAATCGCAAGAAATAAAGTTGCAGTTACCGTCGTTGTTGTTGCTTACTCTGAGGCAGAAACGTGTTCAAGCTTTCATTTAAGTATCAACTCGGTCTCAGATGTTTCTCCTAAAATGAACACAAATAAAATGGAAATCATAATTCAGAACATTTGGTCATGGAAGTTCATATTGGGATCTCCGACATTTGCAGATTTTTAGCAAATCTGTCCACAGTTCGAGATATCTGTGTGAGATTACTGTGGTGGCTTTCTCCGGAGAAATATCTCATTTTGCACTCCATTTAAACTCATCAAGGTCCCTATGATTCTTGACTCAATTTTAAAGAACTTTTCATGCCAAAAAGGTGAAAAAGGTCTTAAATGACTGCTTAATACGTTCGTGTTAAACAAGTTATTTCATCTACAAACTGCTAAATTCATAAAGTTTCATTAAAATTAAATTAAAAATAAATCCATAAAGTGATTCCATGACAGGAACCCCTGAAAGGTTCTATAAATGAGAACCTATAGTACGTTTTCTTCATTTGAGATATAAAGAGATCTCTGCACGTGTGATGTTTCTTTCCTGTGGGAGGAGTCATCAAACATTTTTTCCCAAACGGTAGTGAAAACAAAGGCTGTCTCTTTATGGAGCGTGAGCTATGAGCCTTTGACTTTGCCAACACAACAAAATCTGCTGACTGGAGTAAAATAAGTCACGTCTGAGGCTAAAACTCAACAACAAAGCACATTGTATTTACAAGAGAAGCAAACAAACGAACATGTAACCAAACATACATGTTCATATGCAATTCAAGTTTAATCTCGGATAGATGCAAAGGCAAAGTAAATCATTTTAATGAGTACAAGGTTTAGACTCAGATATTTTAGTGTCATTCAGATAAAACCCCTAAAGGGACATGGTGATGAAAAAAATATGTGAGATATTGGAGGAATAATAAGTCAACGCTTTTGCGTTCTCTCGCAAAATGTTTTTCTTTCCCTTAAGAAACTGTGTTCCCCCGAGAAACTTTGCGTTCTCTTGCAAAAGATTTGCGTTCCCCGAGAAACTTTGCGTTCTCTTGCAAAATGTGCGTTCCTCCGAGAAACTTTGCGTTCTCTCACAAAATGTTTGGGTTCCCAGAGAAACTTTGCGTTCGCTCGCAAAATGCTGGTGTTCCCCGAGAAACTTTGCGTTCTCTTGCAAAATGTGTGCGTTCCTCCGAGAAACTTTGCGTTCTCTCACAAAATGTTTGCGTTCCCCCGAGAAACTTTGCGTTCTCTTGCAAAATGTGTGCGTTCCCCCGAGAAACTTTGCGTTCTCTTGCAAAATGTGTGCGTTCCCCCGAGAAATTTTGCGTTCTCTTGCAAAATGTGTGCGTTCCCCCGAGAAACTTTGCGTTCTCTTGCAAAAGATTTGCGTTCCCCGAGAAACTTTGCGTTCTCTCACAAAATGTTTGGGTTCCCAGAGAAACTTTGCGTTCGCTCGCAAAATGCTGGTGTTCCCCGAGAAACTTTGCGTTCTCTTGCAAAATGTGTGCGTTCCTCCGAGAAACTTTGCGTTCTCTCACAAAATGTTTGCGTTCCCCCGAGAAACTTTGCGTTCTCTTGCAAAATGTGTGCGTTCCCCCGAGAAACTTTGCGTTCTCTTGCAAAATGTGTGCGTTCCCCCGAGAAATTTTGCGTTCTCTTGCAAAATGTGTGCGTTCCCCCGAGAAACTTTGCGTTCTCTTGCAAAAGATTTGCGTTCCCCGAGAAACTTTGCGTTCTCTCACAAAATGTTTGGGTTCCCAGAGAAACTTTGCGTTCGCTCGCAAAATGCTGGTGTTCCCCGAGAAACTTTGCGTTCTCTTGCAAAATGTGTGCGTTCCTCCGAGAAACTTTGCGTTCTCTCACAAAATGTTTGCGTTCCCCCGAGAAACTTTGCGTTCTCTTGCAAAATGTGTGCGTTCCCCCGAGAAACTTTGCGTTCTCTTGCAAAAAGTTTGCGTTCCCAGAGAAACTTTGCGTTCGCTCGAAAAATGCTGGTGTTCCCCGAGAAACTTTGCATTCTCTCAAAAAATGCTGGTGTTCCCCCGAGAAACTTTGCGTTCTCTCAAAAAATGCTGGTGTTCCCCGAGAAACTTTGCATTCTCTCAAAAAATGCTGGTGTTCCCCGAGAAACTTTGCGTTCTCTCAAAAAATGCTGGTGTTCCCCGAGAAACTTTGCATTCTCTCAAAAAATGCTGGTGTTCCCCGAGAAACTTTGCGTACTCTCAAAAAATGCTGGTGTTCCCCGAGAAACTTTGCGTTCTCTCAAAAAATGTTTGCGTTCCTAGAGGAAATTTGCGTTCGCTCGCAAAATGCTGGTGTTCCCCGAGAAACTTTGCGTTCTCTTGCAAAAAGTTTGCGTTCCCAGAGAAACTTTGCGTTTGCTCGAAAAATGTTTGCGTTCCTAGAGGAAATTTGCGTTCGCTCGCAAAATGCTGGTGTTCCCCAAGAAACTTTGCGTTCGCTCGCAAAATGCTGGTGTTCCCCAAGAAACTTTGCGTTCTCTTGCAAAATGTTGCCGTTCCCCCGAGAAACTTTGCGTTCTCTTGCAAAAAGTTTGCGTTCCCAGAGAAACTTTGCATTCTCTCAAAAAATGCTGGTGTTCCCCGAGAAACTTTGCGTTCTCTCAAAAAATGTTTGCGTTCCCAGAGAAACTTTGCGTTCGCTCACAAAATGTTGCCGTTCCCCCGAGAAACGTTGCGTTCGCTCGCAAAATGTTTTGCTTTCCCAGAGAAACTTTGCGTTCTCTCACAAAATGTGTGCGTTCCCCCGAGAAACTTTGCGTTCTCTTGCAAAAAGTTTGCGTTCCCAGAGAAACTTTGCGTTCGCTCGAAAAATGCTGGTGTTCCCCGAGAAACTTTGCATTCTCTCAAAAAATGCTGGTGTTCCCCCGAGAAACTTTGCGTTCTCTCAAAAAATGCTGGTGTTCCCCGAGAAACTTTGCATTCTCTCAAAAAATGCTGGTGTTCCCCGAGAAACTTTGCGTTCTCTCAAAAAATGCTGGTGTTCCCCGAGAAACTTTGCATTCTCTCAAAAAATGCTGGTGTTCCCCGAGAAACTTTGCGTACTCTCAAAAAATGCTGGTGTTCCCCGAGAAACTTTGCGTTCTCTCAAAAAATGTTTGCGTTCCTAGAGGAAATTTGCGTTCGCTCGCAAAATGCTGGTGTTCCCCGAGAAACTTTGCGTTCTCTTGCAAAAAGTTTGCGTTCCCAGAGAAACTTTGCGTTTGCTCGAAAAATGTTTGCGTTCCTAGAGGAAATTTGCGTTCGCTCGCAAAATGCTGGTGTTCCCCAAGAAACTTTGCGTTCGCTCGCAAAATGCTGGTGTTCCCCAAGAAACTTTGCGTTCTCTTGCAAAATGTTGCCGTTCCCCCGAGAAACTTTGCGTTCTCTTGCAAAAAGTTTGCGTTCCCAGAGAAACTTTGCATTCTCTCAAAAAATGCTGGTGTTCCCCGAGAAACTTTGCGTTCTCTCAAAAAATGTTTGCGTTCCCAGAGAAACTTTGCGTTCGCTCACAAAATGTTGCCGTTCCCCCGAGAAACGTTGCGTTCGCTCGCAAAATGTTTTGCTTTCCCAGAGAAACTTTGCGTTCTCTCACAAAATGTTGCCGTTCCCCCGAGAAACGTTGCGTTCGCTCGCAAAATGTTTTGCTTTCCCAGAGAAACTTTGCGTTCTCTCACAAAATGTTGCCGTTCCCTCGAGAAACTTTGCGTTGTCTTGCAAAAAGTTTGCGTTCCCAGAGAAACTTTGCGTTCGCTCGCAAAATGCTGGTGTTCCCCGAGAAACTTTGCATTCTCTCAAAAAATTTTTGCGTTCCTAGAGAAAATTTGCGTTCGCTCGCAAAATGCTGGTGTTCCCCGAGAAACTTTGCGTTCTCTTGCAAAATGTTTGGGTTCCCAGAGAAACTTTGCGTTCGCTCGCAAAATGCTGGTGTTCCCCGAGAAACTTTGCGTTCTCTCACAAAATGTTTGGGTTCCCAGAGAAACTTTGCGTTCTCTTGCAAAATGTTTGGGTTCCCAGAGAAACTTTGCGTTCGCTCGCAAAATGCTGGTGTTCCCCGAGAAACTTTGCATTCTCTCAAAAAATGCTGGTGTTCCCCGAGAAACTTTGCGTTCTCTCAAAAAATGCTGGTGTTCCCCGAGAAACTTTGCATTCTCTCAAAAAATGCTGGTGTTCCCCGAGAAACTTTGCGTACTCTCAAAAAATGCTGGTGTTCCCCGAGAAACTTTGCCTTCTCTCAAAAAATGCTGGTGTTCCCCGAGAAACTTTGCGTTCTCTTGCAAAAAGTTTGCGTTCCCAGAGAAACTTTGCGTTTGCTCGAAAAATGTTTGCGTTCCTAGAGGAAATTTGCGTTCGCTCGCAAAATGCTGGTGTTCCCCAAGAAACTTTGCGTTCGCTCGCAAAATGCTGGTGTTCCCCAAGAAACTTTGCGTTCTCTTGCAAAATGTTGCCGTTCCCCCGAGAAACTTTGCGTTCTCTTGCAAAAAGTTTGCGTTCCCAGAGAAACTTTGCATTCTCTCAAAAAATGCTGGTGTTCCCCGAGAAACTTTGCGTTCTCTCAAAAAATGTTTGCGTTCCCAGAGAAACTTTGCGTTCTCTCACAAAATGTTGCCGTTCCCCCGAGAAACGTTGCGTTCGCTGGCAAAATGTTTTGCTTTCCCAGAGAAACTTTGCGTTCTCTCAAAAAATGTTGCCGTTCCCCCGAGAAACGTTGCGTTCTTTCGCAAAATGTTTTGCTTTCCCAGAGAAACTTTGCGTTCTCTCACAAAATGTTGCCGTTCCCTCGAGAAACTTTGCGTTGTCTTGCAAAAAGTTTGCGTTCCCAGAGAAACTTTGCGTTCGCTCGCAAAATGCTGGTGTTCCCCGAGAAACTTTGCATTCTCTCAAAAAATTTTTGCGTTCCTAGAGAAAATTTGCGTTCGCTCGCAAAATGCTGGTGTTCCCCGAGAAACTTTGCGTTGTCTTGCAAAAAGTTTGCGTTCCCAGAGAAAATTTGCGTTCGCTCGCAAAATGCTGGTGTTCCCCGAGAAACTTTGCGTTCTCTTGCAAAATGTTTGGGTTCCCAGAGAAACTTTGCGTTCGCTCGCAAAATGCTGGTGTTCCCCGAGAAACTTTGCGTTCTCTCACAAAATGTTTGGGTTCCCAGAGAAACTTTGCGTTCTCTTGCAAAATGTATGCGTTCCCCCGAGAAACTTTGCGTTCTCTAACAAAATGTTTGTGTTCCCCCGAGAAACTTTGCGTTCTCTTGCAAAATGTGTGCGTTCCCCCGAGAAACTTTGCGTTCTCTTGCAAAATGTGTGCGTTCCCCCGAGAAACTTTGCGTTCTCTTGCAAAAAGTTTGCGTTCCCAGAGAAACTTTGCGTTCGCTCGAAAAATGCTGGTGTTCCCCGAGAAACTTTGCGTTCTCTCACAAAATGTTTGCGTTCCCCCGAGAAACTTTGCGTTCTCTTGCAAAATGTGTGCGTTCCCCCGAGAAACTTTGCGTTCTCTTGCAAAAAGTTTGCGTTCCCAGAGAAACTTTGCGTTCGCTCGAAAAATGCTGGTGTTCCCCGAGAAACTTTGCATTCTCTCAAAAAATGCTGGTGTTCCCCCGAGAAACTTTGCGTTCTCTCAAAAAATGCTGGTGTTCCCCGAGAAACTTTGCATTCTCTCAAAAAATGCTGGTGTTCCCCGAGAAACTTTGCGTTCTCTCAAAAAATGCTGGTGTTCCCCGAGAAACTTTGCATTCTCTCAAAAAATGCTGGTGTTCCCCGAGAAACTTTGCGTACTCTCAAAAAATGCTGGTGTTCCCCGAGAAACTTTGCGTTCTCTCAAAAAATGTTTGCGTTCCTAGAGGAAATTTGCGTTCGCTCGCAAAATGCTGGTGTTCCCCGAGAAACTTTGCGTTCTCTTGCAAAAAGTTTGCGTTCCCAGAGAAACTTTGCGTTTGCTCGAAAAATGTTTGCGTTCCTAGAGGAAATTTGCGTTCGCTCGCAAAATGCTGGTGTTCCCCAAGAAACTTTGCGTTCGCTCGCAAAATGCTGGTGTTCCCCAAGAAACTTTGCGTTCTCTTGCAAAATGTTGCCGTTCCCCCGAGAAACTTTGCGTTCTCTTGCAAAAAGTTTGCGTTCCCAGAGAAACTTTGCATTCTCTCAAAAAATGCTGGTGTTCCCCGAGAAACTTTGCGTTCTCTCAAAAAATGTTTGCGTTCCCAGAGAAACTTTGCGTTCGCTCACAAAATGTTGCCGTTCCCCCGAGAAACGTTGCGTTCGCTCGCAAAATGTTTTGCTTTCCCAGAGAAACTTTGCGTTCTCTCACAAAATGTTGCCGTTCCCCCGAGAAACGTTGCGTTCGCTCGCAAAATGTTTTGCTTTCCCAGAGAAACTTTGCGTTCTCTCACAAAATGTTGCCGTTCCCTCGAGAAACTTTGCGTTGTCTTGCAAAAAGTTTGCGTTCCCAGAGAAACTTTGCGTTCGCTCGCAAAATGCTGGTGTTCCCCGAGAAACTTTGCATTCTCTCAAAAAATTTTTGCGTTCCTAGAGAAAATTTGCGTTCGCTCGCAAAATGCTGGTGTTCCCCGAGAAACTTTGCGTTCTCTTGCAAAATGTTTGGGTTCCCAGAGAAACTTTGCGTTCGCTCGCAAAATGCTGGTGTTCCCCGAGAAACTTTGCGTTCTCTCACAAAATGTTTGGGTTCCCAGAGAAACTTTGCGTTCTCTTGCAAAATGTTTGGGTTCCCAGAGAAACTTTGCGTTCGCTCGCAAAATGCTGGTGTTCCCCGAGAAACTTTGCATTCTCTCAAAAAATGCTGGTGTTCCCCGAGAAACTTTGCGTTCTCTCAAAAAATGCTGGTGTTCCCCGAGAAACTTTGCATTCTCTCAAAAAATGCTGGTGTTCCCCGAGAAACTTTGCGTACTCTCAAAAAATGCTGGTGTTCCCCGAGAAACTTTGCCTTCTCTCAAAAAATGCTGGTGTTCCCCGAGAAACTTTGCGTTCTCTTGCAAAAAGTTTGCGTTCCCAGAGAAACTTTGCGTTTGCTCGAAAAATGTTTGCGTTCCTAGAGGAAATTTGCGTTCGCTCGCAAAATGCTGGTGTTCCCCAAGAAACTTTGCGTTCGCTCGCAAAATGCTGGTGTTCCCCAAGAAACTTTGCGTTCTCTTGCAAAAAGTTTGCGTTCCCAGAGAAACTTTGCATTCTCTCAAAAAATGCTGGTGTTCCCCGAGAAACTTTGCGTTCTCTCAAAAAATGTTGCCGTTCCCCCGAGAAACTTTGCGTTCTCTTGCAAAAAGTTTGCGTTCCCAGAGAAACTTTGCATTCTCTCAAAAAATGCTGGTGTTCCCCGAGAAACTTTGCGTTCTCTCAAAAAATGTTTGCGTTCCCAGAGAAACTTTGCGTTCTCTCACAAAATGTTGCCGTTCCCCCGAGAAACGTTGCGTTCGCTGGCAAAATGTTTTGCTTTCCCAGAGAAACTTTGCGTTCTCTCAAAAAATGTTGCCGTTCCCCCGAGAAACGTTGCGTTCTTTCGCAAAATGTTTTGCTTTCCCAGAGAAACTTTGCGTTCTCTCACAAAATGTTGCCGTTCCCTCGAGAAACTTTGCGTTGTCTTGCAAAAAGTTTGCGTTCCCAGAGAAACTTTGCGTTCGCTCGCAAAATGCTGGTGTTCCCCGAGAAACTTTGCATTCTCTCAAAAAATTTTTGCGTTCCTAGAGAAAATTTGCGTTCGCTCGCAAAATGCTGGTGTTCCCCGAGAAACTTTGCGTTGTCTTGCAAAAAGTTTGCGTTCCCAGAGAAAATTTGCGTTCGCTCGCAAAATGCTGGTGTTCCCCGAGAAACTTTGCGTTCTCTTGCAAAATGTTTGGGTTCCCAGAGAAACTTTGCGTTCGCTCGCAAAATGCTGGTGTTCCCCGAGAAACTTTGCGTTCTCTCACAAAATGTTTGGGTTCCCAGAGAAACTTTGCGTTCTCTTGCAAAATGTATGCGTTCCCCCGAGAAACTTTGCGTTCTCTAACAAAATGTTTGTGTTCCCCCAAAAAACTCTTTTCTCATTGGAACGCAAATGTTTTTGCGAGTGAATGTAAAGTTTCTCAAGGGGAACGCAAAACTTTTGCGAGAGGTGGCAAAAGCATTGAAAAAATTATCTCCATCACCATCTCCCTTTAGGGCCTCAATACATTTAGATACTATTATAGTTTTTATTAATATTTTGAATTAGCTTTTATTTTCATATTTTCCATTTTCATTTTAGCTAAAGTTTTAGTAATTTTGTTTTCTTTTTAAATATGTGTTTTTTATTCATTTTGTTTTCAGTTTTAGTTATTTTAGTAACTAATCCTTTAGTTATTTTATTATCAAGGTAAACTAAATGAAAGTGAGTTATGTTGGAACTATGAGGAACTAACTTTTTAAAAAATGTTTTATTTCATTTCAGTTAATGTTTATTTTATTTAAACTAACAGAAATGTTTTTACGGTTTTAGTACTAGTTAACTAATAACCCCGGATTGACTATATAAAAGAGTGTTTGTATATAAAAAACACCTCAACACCTCAAGCCAATTGCACTGATAATTCCCATGTTCCCTCTCCCTGCAATTATTTGCATCACACTTTCAGAAAAAAAGAAAAGAAAAAAAACCTTGAGGACAATGGCTATGATGTTTTACATAAAGTCATTGCATAACAATGGGAGGTTTGTGGTCTTAGGTAGCACTGTATCTCTCTGAATGGCTCTTTCCAAACAAAAAGTGGAGCACCCAGGTCATTACAAATGACATTTCTGGCCAGAGGAGTGGGATAGAATTCCTTTGTCCATTAAAGCACTTTTATGGGGGTTTAACCGGCACATTTAGATGCTCTCCACTGGCTAAAAATTATATTTATTTTTCTACCCCCTGCGGAACTGTTTTAAAACACTGCCCTCCATCTCAGAAGAACAACAAAAGAGCTGTCACGTTGTAATGCTTCCTGACAGCACAGGATAAGAGGCATAAGACAAAAACTACACAACTGTGAATACAGACACAAAAGAGATTTCACAAATCAAGACCTGTGAATGGTCTCCTACTAAATGCATACAATTCTCTTCTAGAAAAGCATTGCATATGCAAACAAAAGTACTGCAAAATCAAATCACATTTTAGTCACATGGGGGGAGGGGTGTTTACATGTTTTTTTTATCATAATACTTTGTTATACTTTTGAAATTGAGAAATTGAAATTTAAAACAACTTTTTTGGGGTATAAAGTAAAAAACAAATCTTACTGAATAAATTATATGATGTTTTATAGCACCTTAAAGCATTCCATCTTGTTTGTTTTGTGTTACATAACACAACATTTAAAATAAAAAGATACATTTACAATAAAAAGATACATTTACATTAAACGTATAAATAAAATGACCATTTAAGAGGTCAAACGGTGGCTAAAAAGTCTTAATCAAGTTGGCATCCCCATTTAACTATTAAGGATATGAATAATGGACAATGATTAATCATATCCATGGATAACTTTAGCTATATATATATAGTAAAAGTTATCCATTAATATCTTTAACCATTATTCATATGTATCCACACGCATACGCGCACACACACACGCACGCACGCACACACACACTTATATATAAAAAGTGTGTGTGTGTCTTTAAATTTCAACACAAGCTTATTCATTGTAAGTTCCCGAGCTCAAACAGAAATGACCCATCATGACACACAAGCTCTTCCCGAGTTCTTCAATCTCTCATTTGCACATTAAAGTAAGAATTCCCTGCCTCAGTTAAAGACATTAACATACAATTTACAAGAGCTGAGCCACGGCTTCATAACAAAACACCAAATATTCCAGACATCTCTTTTGCTCTAAGCGCAAGACACTGGCTTTGCAATGATCAAACTCTTTGCAAATAAACCTTATTCATTTATATGGAATTTCATAATCCTTTTTTAATGAAAGGCAGTGTTTGAAGAGGCACAAACGCACACGGTCTGTTGATTACATGGAGATTTTTTTCTTTTCTTTTTCTCTGTCCTTCTTTTTAAATCTGTTTACCTGAGAAAAACGAACAAGGGAACACATAAAAGAAGCCACTTTGCAAAACACTCCAACCTCTTGGAACATATCAATACTTTGATTTTTCTTCAAGGCTGAGAGATGCTCATATATGGAGGAGAAATCCATATCAACATTGACTAGACCGGTTAATTACATTAGAGGCCATCTTGAGCCTGTTGGTGATGGGTCATCAAATTGCATGCAAACAAAAAAAAAAAGGTCAAAAGCATATTGTTATCAAACTGTGAAAGAGCAGGACAGAGCTGTTGCGTCAGTGTCTGATTAAAAGAACTGCTGAGAAGGAGAAAAAGCACACACAAAATGCCCCCAATTGTGATATAAGATCGCACAAAACAACAAGTATTGTCTTTCTTTTGGCTTTATTCCCTCTAAAGTGAGGCACTTTCCATGAAAAGGTTCTCCATTATATTTTTAAGATATCAGAGGCACACATTCTGCATTTTACTGAACTTTTAGATATGTTACATAATCTTGTGACATAACATTAACCTGGAATGAAAAATAGCTAGCTTTAAACATCAACGCTGACCTCTTCGATCATTTCTATCCTTTCAAATCACATACAAAAATCTTATAATATATATGATATAACCCAGTGATTTTCAGATATGATTTCCTCCATATCATTTAAAAAAATGCCCCCAATTTAACTTCAGTTGTTGCCTTACATTTTTAAGCATAGTCAAAAATGTTGCCTGTTGTATAAGTTGGTTAAATTATTTTGATGATTTAAAGTAATGAAAAAACATACGTTGGCATGATGATCTTATCATTTTTTACAGTGTATTACAAACTATTAAAAAATAATTAAAGTTGCGAAATCCAAGAAGACCTTTTCTACAACATGGCGGCAAATTCTGATGTAGTTTTATCGTATTGTTGTGTTTTTTTTTGCTATTTATTTTTGATGTTGCTTAAATGTTTATTGCTAGAAACCCAGACAATCACAAAAATCAGGGTTTTAAACTGTAACCGGACATGTGCAACACTTTGGGAAAAATAGTAAAATTTTATTCCTGTCAGAACTGTTGGATATGTTACATAAATATTTATCAAACGTGAATTAAGTAAGCATGAAAAATCCCCTTTGGTCAGTGTCACTTAGACCCTCTCATTGAAAACCATTAAAAACAAACAATACTCATAATCGTTTTAATAATTATGATTGTATAATTCAATTTTAAATATATTTTTAATGTTAATTGCTAAAAAAACACAAATCAGGGTTTAAATCTATATATGCTATTGTTGATCTCTTGCACTTCATGAAATTGCACTGTCGATTGATGCTCTAATGTAAATCTCGTTGTATGCAACGACAATAAATTATTATTAATATTATTATTAATCTGTACCAAATGTGTCCAAAACTTTGGTAACAACAACAACAACCACCAGCCAAAAACAACAAAACAGTTCATACAAAATGTAGTTTGAGTTTGATAGTCAACATTTTCTGAAGGTTATGCACCTCCTTTCACTCCATATTGTTGAATATATGCTTTCTTTAAGCAGCTGTGAAGATACTTCTGCCTTTCGGGGGGCACTTTACGACCCCATTTAAAGGCTGACATCTCAAACACAGGAAGGAAGGAACCCAGAAGGGCTTTACAGTATCAAGAGCTTCCTTTCTCCTTTTTGAACCAGCCTAAACGCCCAACATTTTCTTTGCTCTTTTCTCAAATGTTATGGATGAATGAATGCCCTCGTTATGACAAAAAAGAATTAGAACATGAGATAAGATCAAATATTTCCAGTTGTTTTGGTGGACTAATGATTATCAGGACTTAAAAAAATAGGGGAAAGAGAAAGAAAGTTAGAGAAGGAGGGGTTGTCTTTACTTATGGGTGGTTGGGATCAGATCCTGGAAGTCTGCAAGATAATACATCAAAGGAAAAGCAGGAGAGCCCTATGCTGTTCCCACATAGAAATCATCTTTACGCATAATGGCATTTTACAAGGGCCCTGCACTAAGGGTCTCGCAAAAAAAGAGGGGGCTGGGCCACTTCCCTGGAGTAATAAAACAGGCTTTGCCAAAAGTTTCATAAGCAATCAAATGGTCCTTATGTGCATTATAAAAGTCTACAAATCACATCCTTTTGGATTCGAAATGCATGCATCTGACACGTCAGACACAGTTTTGTGCTTACTTGCGCTCCAAACTGAGAGTAAAACATTTACATATACACAAAGGACGAAGGAAAATTTCATGACGACAGAAATGAGGAGGGCAAAACAAATAAATGGAAGTTGAAAAACAAAACTTACTGTTTTTTTTAGGAGTTTCATCTTAACTAGTTAATCAGTATCAGTATTTGAAGTGGACATTGTTTTCATGGATACTAGTGACTCATATAGGCAGATGAGAGAATTACACCAGTCATGGAAATAAGGATTCCAGTATTGCAGAACCTTCATAAAAAAAACTACATGTACTGGTGGCTCAACAAACCAGGAGTTTGCTTGTGATTTTGGTGGATGAATCTCACGAAAGCTGTAACAAACATGTCTTGCGCGGTATTATGAAAATGAAAAGAAATAGGAAATTTAATTTGACTTAATTACGATTTTTTGACACCGTTTCCCTTCTCAATTCTGATTATCGTAATGTAAAAAAACAAAATCCAAAATCAAAATTTAGAATTGGAAATGTGTGACATTCATCTGCCTACAACGAATCCACTGATCTGAAGAACGAATACTTTAACATCAATTTTTATTTGCCAAATAACGATATAGCTTAACTAAATGTTTACAGCGAAAAATAGTTCTTAAGAAGAAAAGGGTTCTTGTCTGAACCTATAGTGAAGCAAAAACCATCAGCATCAAACTTTTAGTTGTACAGAAGCTGTGAAAAAATAGGAAACGCAATGAAAAAAAAAAGATGTAGGGTCAGACTTAATTTTACAGGAATGGAAAAGTTGGCTTTACGTACTAGAATGGAGTCAGATGGTTGGCGGAGAGGGGGTAAAAAAACAAACAAAAACAAAACAGGGACATGATGATGTCAATTGACAATTAAAGTTCTTACATTTTGATGAAAGATTATGAACACGAGCATAACGTGCACTGATTAATTGTGCCTGTGTAACATATATAAAAGTCCCCATGAAATCAAATTTTGGCTTTTAGTATGAATATATTAGCCTTACTGTTATCAATAAGCTAATGTGCTCCAAAACAATAACAAAATTTGCATTTAGAAGATATAAGTGTTCAAAACTTACAGTCTCTCTCTTTCGCCAATTTGGATCAGTGATTTTGATGACATCACACTGCACTTCAGCATCTCTGTCCAATCAAATGTTGTCTAGTATCTGAAGTGTCCCGCCCCCAACATTATAAATAGACGCTGAAGCTGCGACTAAAATCAGTCACTTATTCACATTTACTATTTTCTACATGGTGAACGGCACATAGTGCACTATATAGGGGACAGGGAACGATTCAGACCGTGTAAATATGCTTTCCATTGGGGAGAATGAAGTCTGGTTTAACGTTGGTGTCACGTGAACCACCACAGATCCGGTCCAGAGACACGATAGCACATAGCGGACCATACGTGCGAGTCGGCGCAGACCACAAAACATATTGGACCCATTTGAATTCCACACAGAATGCTATATTTTAAAACTAAAATGCTATTAATAAACTAAACGCTATTAAAAAAGGGGAGGAGCTGGTCAATATGTTCCACCCTGTCTTCCTGTTTCAGTGGAAATTTCATCAATACATTGAATAATGCTGTGCATTTCAAGGCACTTCAGTAGGCCTTTAAGAAAGTCAAAAGGGTTAGTTTTGATTGCATGTTGAATTCATAATGTTATATTCCTAAAAAAAAACAACAACCTTGCATTAGTGAAGCACATAATCCACCACAGCAAATATGTGTCACAGGTGAGCTGTGCAGTATTATCCAAAGATGATGTGTGACGCAGAATAAATGAATTCTAATGAACTTAAGTTCAATCAATGAACACCAAGAAATAAATGCACAACATAACTAATATAGCCTAACGTTAAAACGATACAGATAACTGAGGACTTAAATAGGAATGATAATCAATGGAACAGGGAACAGGTGTGAACCTTTCAGAAACCACAACAACTACACAGGCAACACAGTAACAAGGGCTGTGTCTGAAATCGGCCCATATACCCATAAATAGGGCACTGCCATTTGTAGTGGTGTCCGAAATCACAGTGGACGCAATCAAGTGCACTCATTAAATCCCACAATGCATCGCAATAATGAGTGTCCAACCAATGTACGCTCAACGCCTAGACTAGAGAATACCCATAATGCACTGTGAGGGTCACGGGTTGAATGAATTCCCACATCTAACCGGAAGATTGAGCCACAGCGGATTCCTCAATCTAGTCCTTTTCCAAAACTGCTATTCTAATGTGGGTACAACATAACATCATACAGGTATAAAATCATTTTTAATTGATATTAAATTGTTTAAATAAGGTTCCATCGCAGAGATCAAGATAGGCCTAAATCTTTGCATTCCTACTGGAGCTGCCAGTTTGCTAAGTTTCAAATGATTATTAAACAGAGCAAGCACAAACTCTGCAAAAGCGACAGCCCTTCCGGCGCACTCAGTGTCCGAATTCACTCTCTTAAGTCAACTATATTGGTGGACTATTAGGGGAAATTGAATGATGATATGGGGGCGATTTCAGAAGCAGCCAAGGAAAACCAAGAATAGAAACAAGAAACAGAACAATAACATGAAACTAAACATGACATGACTGTACGGCCTCAGACACAGCGATTTTTCCTGATATCCGTTCAAACTGTACACACTGCACAGCACAACTTCATGGAGAGCTGGATAATCAAAACATGACACGTCTGACAGCGTTTGGCTTTTCTTCTGTTTGAACATCATTGGAGTCACAGAGTGTTTTCTTCCGAGGAGAGCAAGAGAGAGCGCAGTCAGTACTGAGCTGCTAAATCTATTAGTACTGACGGAAAAATCAATGTGCTCTTGTCCCTGTGAGACTCCCACTCAGATGTAGCCTTCACTTCCATGCAAACACACGGCTGTCTGAAGAATGCAGCGGGGGACAGTGACAATGAGGTCGCCAAATATTGACTTCTGTCCAGTGGAGAGCTCATGCTTTTAGAAATATGAGGAAAGTGACATCAGGTCAGAGGGTCTCTTTTGAGAGACTCGATTACTGTGACAGAGATCATACTGGCAAATAACCAATCCAGATAACTTTGATGAAATCACTGTAGCCTACAGTGTAAAGTTATACTTATTAACAACAACAAAAAAGTACACATACAGTTAATATACATTATTTTACTATAAAAAATCTAATAAAAGATTATTAAATCTCAGACATTTAGCCTATCAATTTACACTCGTCAAGGGCTGCTGGAATTTATTTCATGTGACGCCATCTTGCTATGAAATCGCTGATGATTATAAAGTTAAAGGGATATTTCACCCAAATATTCAAATAATTTACTCACCCTCATGTTGTTCCTAAGTCCTGTTCATCTTCGGAACACAAATAAAGATATTTTTGATGAAATCAGAGATCTTGTCCCTCAGCTACGCAACTAACTTACCGCTTTGATGAACTTTTTAAAGTGTCAAAGTGGTAGTTGCGTAGATGACAATGGAGAGACAGAAAGCTCTCAGATTTCATCAAAAAGATCTCTTTATTTGTGTTCGGAAGATGAACGAAAGTCTTACGGGTTTAGAACATGAGGCTGAGACAATAAAAGAATCAAATCGATCCAATCGAACCAAATCGTATCGACGACACCCAAGCAGAGCGAGCCTAGTGGATTTAAGTGGTGACTTTCATAGTCAAGAAAAAACTGTACAATTATACAATTAATAACTAAAATAAGTAGGCTATAAAAAAATAATAATTTCGAATAACTGAATTAATAACCAGTGCTGGTTTCCACGACTAAAGCATTTCTCCTACATTCAAGCAGCTCTAGCAACCAAGAGGATATTAGCCATAAGTAAAATATGAAATGTGATTGTTGTTGGTAGAAAACCGGTGCAAACAGGTGCTCTCCAGCTCACCCATCCACTGAGAGGAAGAAGTCACAGGCTTTATCTGGTTGGATTGAGCGTGAGTTTGTGGCGGGGGAAATGGCCTGATATGAGACTGGTGGTCAGACATATGCACGCACAGGCAAAATGCAGCACTCATATTTCATGCGTCTCCATCTGCATCTCTACAACTGCCTGACAGATCTTATCTCACAACTGTCACTGCAGGAAACGCGATAGTCCGCATGTGTATGTAGGCATTGGTTAACTGCTACAAGGTGGATATCAGCAACTGGCGCGAAATCAAACATCATACGAGAGTAATATCTGCATGGGGAACTTTTATTTCCTAAATTACACTGAAAACATGAGATAAGAGATGAGTGATGCGGTGCCTTACCGAAATCTCTGGCTTTACAGTATAGCATCTTGAAGGTTGCACTGACATCTACAGGCAAGAAAAGGGTTTGCTTGTTAAAACAATTTAATCTTGTCGCAACCAATGCACTAGTTTAACTGTATTCTTCTATTCCCATTGAGAAATTCAGCTTGTTCCTTTACCAAATGAGAATAAACCAGTAAAACGCCAGCGCTTAGTACACTGGCTTTGACAAGAATTAAATAGCCTATTAACATGAGTCATAACAAGAATACAACATGAAGGGATTTTTTGTGACAAAAATCCCTAGAGATTAGATGCACACTATTTGAAAACTAGGCAACACTTTATAAGGTTTCATAATATGTTAACTACATTAGTTAACATGAACTACATACTATTAATATTAATGCACTGAAACTAATGTGAACAATGAATTGTATTTTTATTCACCAACATTAACAAATACTTTTAAAAATATTGCTCATAGTTCATGTTAGATAATGCATTATCTAATGTTTACAAATGAGACCCTGTCATAAAGTGTTGCCTGAAAAATAAGTACTTATTTAACAAACTTTTATATAAAAGCAACTTACGACTTATTTCACGACACAAGCAACCCATTCAAGCTTGTGTAGCTAACATTCAAAAGTTTGGTGTCAAATGGATTTTAAATTTTTTTAGGAATAAGTCTCTTATGCTCACCAATACTGTAATTATTTGCAATTCCTGTGAATTTTCAGCATTATTACTCCAGTCTTCAGTGTCACATGATCCTTCAGAAACCATTCTAATATGCTGATCTGATGATCAAAAAACATTATTATCAATGTCAAAACAGTTATGCTGTTTCATATTTTTTTGGAACCAATGTTAAAAAAAGGGTTCTTTCATGAATAGAAGGTTCAAAAGAATAGCATGTATTTGAAATATGAATCTCTTGTAACATTATAAATGTCTTTACTTTCACTTTTGATCAAATTAATGGATCCTTGTTGAATAAAAATCTTAATTTCTAAATCCAAACTTTTGAATGACTTGTTTCTTGAAGGGTTACTTTTTGGTTACCAGAGCAGTATTAAACACTAACCACCTGAAAAACGGACAATACACAAAAACACAACTTAAGGTAAAAGCAAGTCAAAAACTGAAAAAGATGAATTTTTATTTTAGCCTACTATAGAAGAGATTTGTCCACATTTGATTTGATGCATAACTTGAAAATGAAAATATGACACCCTGATCCATCATGGCAACCTCTATATGTTACATGATGTCAGAATTATCCAGAATCTCAATAATAACACATTTTTAACTTGTAAGATCAATTCACGTCTTCTTCAAACTCATAGTTATAAGTTATAAACTGTTAATTTTATGAAAGCTCTGATTTCCACCAAAATTGCAGTGGCTATGCTCTCTTTGTATTTCAATGTGAATTAAAGAAAGTAGTGATGAAGTATTTTGTTGTCATTACCAACAAACCTGCACATTGATTCATTTCCATGAACACCTCAGAGCCGAACGTCCAAGTTGCCATCTTATAATTACAGGAATTCCAACACAATGTGAATGAAGCATTAATTGGATAAAAAAAAAAAAAGTTCATTTTAATATTGTGATTTCACAGTGACATCTCATGATTTGCATAACTACGAATCACTGATGTCCACTGTGTTGGAGTCTGAAAATATATGGTGGGGAGACAGCGAGTACTTAATAGCCTGCTGGTCTTGTGTTGAAATCGACAGAGGGAGACTTTGAACAAGAATGGTCCCCGGTGAACCAATATCTAAACTGTCTTCAGGCATAGCGTCCTCTGAGTGCTTGGACAAGTCCTGAGAAGAGGCACCGTCAATGTTAAGTGGTTCCTTTGTGGCGGCGATCGACGGATTGGCCTCCGTTACCACCGTAACTTCAGTCCCGCCCTCCTGGATGAGCTTGTGGAGGCTTTCCAGGTCAGAGCAGGACGTGATGAAAGTGTGTGTGCCATCGGGAGCTGATGCAGAACAGGAGGCGATGAAGTTTTGAGTGCTGGTCTGAGGGCCGGTTTCACCGGGACTGATTTGAGTGAGTAAAACCGTCTGGTGCCCGAGGCCGCCTTCTGGTGCTAGCATGTTGACGTGCTGTATTACAGGGTTCAAAAGCACGTCGTGATCATCCGAACTGAGCAAAACTGCTCCCGCCTTTGCAGTGGAAGCCTGAACAAAAGTAGTCTCTGGTCCTAAAGAGGGCGCCACAATGATCTTAAGATGCGTTGCGCTGTAGGAAGACGGCGAATTGGTTGCAATAGGGGCAAATCCTGCATTTTCTACGGGTTGTTTGGTAACAGTTTGTGTTTCTAGATTATGACTTTGTTGTTGTGCGTTACTGTTATGCTGCCTCTTGTGGCTACGAAGAGAATCCTCCCTGACGAACGAAGCCTCACACAAGTCGCAACGAAACGCCCGCGTTGCCTCTAGTTTCGCCCGGTAGCGTGAGCTAAGAGGTTTGGGAGGCTCCTCCCCTGACCCACCCTTACCCTGCCTATCCGGTTTATCCACATGACACTTCCTCCTGTGAATTAGCAAATTACTGCGCTGCTTACTAGCAAACGAACAGTGCTCGCATTTAAAGGGCCGTTCGTCCGAGTGCACGCGCTCGTGGATCTTGAGAGCCCCCTTGCTGGAGCAGGAGTAACTGCACTCGCTGCACTGCAAAGGCTGGGCCGGCTGGTGCTGGCGGGAATGGTGTCGCAGGATGGCTTTGGTGGAGCACTGGAAGTCGCACTTAGAGCAGCGGAATGAGTCGGAGGCGCTGTGCTTCAGCTGTACATGCGATTTTAAATTGGCCTTCATGGCACAGCGATACTCACAGAGATCACACTTATAAGGCTTCTCGCCGGAGTGAACCCGGCTGTGACGCTTCAGGTCGGAGTTGATCTTGAATTTGGCCTCGCACTGGTTGCACTGGAACGGGGCGTCACCTGAGGGGGAAGCATCCAGACATGTGAACTGAACACATATAACACAATTTTTACTACCGGTTCTGATCATTCACAAAAAAGAAATACTATTTAGGTATTTAGGTAATACTATTTACTTTCGCACCGGGTAGTTATAGGAACTAGCCACCATGGTGGTTCTCCGAGAACTAAATTTTTTGCCCAGGGCCGTTTTCCTGGTTGCATTCGCACCAGCAGTATCCACTTTATTTTTCACGTAAAAGTGTGCGTGGCAATTTGTAAATTTAATGTGTCTGGCTTCCGGTGTCATCCGCTTTCAGTTATTTTAGCTGTACAAAAAAGCTTGTTATGCTGCTTGATATTGTAACTGGTATTTCTTACCCTATTATTTTAATGTAGTGGCTTAATTAAACATGCTGGTTTTTAGCGCAAATAGTTTTACCATTTACTGCAGTTTTTTATTCTTATTATTATTTCCCTATAGCGGCTAATGAACTGGAAGTCTAGCGTAGAACGCTAGAGCCTGAGTGTTGAGAGGTCCATCTATCACTGTTTTCCATGTTCATAGAGTTAGTTAGTGAAGTAAATATACAGACTATAAACTGTGTGTTCACGGATTGAAAAAAAATGGCGGGTGCCGGTGTCCATTCGGCCAATCAGCCTATACTTACGTCACTGGTAGTTTCTATAGAGTGGTGCAGGTTACGCGGAAGTGAGTTACATTTTAGTACTTACGGTTCCATCGTCCCGAAGTCGATGGGTTTTTTGAATGGGATTTTGGTTAAATGGCTGAAATAAGGTCTGTGGTGAACACAAGCTCAAGACACTTTAACGTTTTATTCTACGACAAAAAATACATCAGTATGACCCCACTCGTGATTTTTTTTATAGCTGTTACATGTTTTGAAAAAGGCGGTTGCAAACAAGTGCCTCATTGTGTTTATAATTGTGGTCTTACAAACTATTATAACTCAAACGTTCTGGGATAATGTTTTAAGATAAAAACTGAAAGAGTTGTCGGAAGCTTAGTGATGAGGACGTGGAAGTTGTGCGACTGTGGTGTAGTTCGTTTATAGCCTACCTTTAGCTTTTTACTTCTGGCGACTGCATTTAGGCTTCAAAATTCATGAAAGTTGTGTTCATATCTAAAAATTAGCTTGATGAACAAAACATGCACGTATCATAAACTTTTGTTGATCACAGAACTTATTTTTAGCGATAATCCAAAAGCCTATGTAAAAATCCTATTGGGTTTTTGTTGAGGAAACCAGTGTGATACTAACTGCCGGCTGGCCAACAAAGTGACGTCATACCTGTACCATTCTATTGTGCAGGGTTAGACCTTACTCTGAAGTAGGAGGTAATTTAGTTCCCCAAAAGGAGTTTCCTAGAACTAAAATCGTTCCCAGTTCCTGAGGGTCAAAAAGTAGGTACTTTCACTATTAGTTTTACGAAATATGAAAAGGTTCCTCCGGTGCGAAAGCCCCTTTTGTTAACAACACACTAATCAAGTAAAATAAAAAGTGAAATTTTTGTAATGTACAAGGCTGTTTAAAAAAATCTATACTATTTTGTCCTTTTATAAAATTATTTTTGAAAAACACTAGTAATTATATATAATTGATTGTGTGTGTTCTCAAACAAGAAACAGGAAAACAGTTTTATCTCATTAATCTTCTGGCAAGTTTCACATGCAAGAGTAAATTCTCAAATATCAGTAGTTCCTGGAAATGGTCTGTGTGGCTGAAACAGTAAAAAAAGAAAGAAAAGGATTTCTAGAACACACACACACACACACACACACACGCTCACACACACACACACGCTCACACACACACACACGCTCACACACACACACACGCACGCACACACGCACACACACACACACGCACACACGCACACACGCACACACACACACACACACACACACACACACACACACACACACACACAGTATATATTTGATTTTGAAATTGTAATACTGCGAGTTATTACAACTTAAAACATTTTATTATAACTTTTGTATTTTAATAAAACGTAATTTATTCATGTGATGGAAAAGCTGAATTTTCAGCATCATTACAGTCTTCTGCGTCACATGATCCTTTAGAAATCACTCTAATATGCGGATTTGCTGCTCAACAATCATTTTTATCAATGTTAAAAACAGTTGTGCTGCTTCATATTTTTGTGAAAAGTTCAAAAGAACAGCATTTATTTGAAACAGTAATCTTTTATAACATTGTAAATGTTTATACTATCTCTTATGATCAATTTTATGCATCCTTGCTGAATAAAAGTGTCAATTTTTTTTTAAAAGAAATAAACATCTTACTAACCCCAAACTTGAGTGTAACTGGCATAATCCCCTGCTGCCCTCACCTGTGTGAGATCGGAGGTGAACGGTCAGCTGGCTGGAGTTGCGACTGGCGTAGGGGCATATCTGACACTTGAAGGGTCTCTCGTCATAGTGGATACGAAGATGCTTCTTCAGGCTACTGCTGTCGGCCGCCGCGTACGGACAGTGCTTACACTTGTGCGGTTTCTCTCCCGTGTGCAAACGGCTGTGGAGATTCAGCTTATCGCGGCGACTGAAACGTTTATGACACAGTTCACACTCGAAAGGCCTCTCGCCTGTAAAAAGGAGACAGATCTCAGCACTTTACTGTTCATTTGGCATCCTTTGATAATGTCAGATAATAAGTGTAAGATGAAAACACAGAATGGTAATTACTTACCAGTGTGTGTTAACATATGTCTCTCCATGTCTTTTTGGCCATACTGAGTTTTGAATGTACAACCTAAGGGCACAAAATGAAATAAAACATCTTTTAAGCTCCACATAGTACAGATTTGTATTATCTAAAGGGTTCTTAGCTCGGTTCTGTCAACACTGCATTGGCTTCCTATTAAACATCATCGTTTAGCGCCTCAGTACTTGAGCGAGCTCTTAACGCATTATAGTCTTTCACGCTTATTGCGATCTCAAAATTCTGGCCAGGAGACAATACATAGAATATTAAAATCAACTGCAGGCGGTAGATCCTTTTGCTATTTAGCACCTAAATTCTTAACCTTTAACTCTTAACTAGAAGCAGTCACACTCCTTCAGTTTAAATCTAGACTAAAAACACAATTTAACCTGGCTTACACATAAGAAATTATCACATTTCTATAATTCACATCCATCATATTGTTAGGCTGCATAAACTAGGTCAACCGGAACCAGGAGGACTTCCAACAACACCCGATGTACACGTTACATCATAAGAAGAATGGCATCTATGCTAACACAAGTCTCTCTGTTTATCCCGAGGTTACCGTAGTCAGCCGTATCCAGATCGGATGGTGGTCCTGCACCTAGACACGATCACAACACATTCCTGAATTTCAGAAGACATCATGTCTACTAGACAATCCCCTGGGAAGGCCTCGTCGACACGACAGCCATCGGCACACACCCTCAGCAAAGACCACAAGAACCAAACAAGTCCTCTGCACAGACCTATGAGCAGCTTCATACTGGCATCATCAATCCCATCTTCAAGCAAAAGAAACTGGATGAATATTTGAATGCTACTGATCCACAATTTTGGTAATTCTGACTTCTGAATCATAATCACACCATGTACGTTCGTTGGCCAGAGGAGAACTGGCCCCTGACTGAGCCTGGTTTCTCCAAAGGTTTTTCCTCCATTCTGTCTCCTGATGGAGTTTGGGTTCATTCCCACTGTCGCATCTGGCTTGCTTAGTTGGGGACTATTAATATTCAACAATATTATTGATTTGACTGCACTGATGCTGTAGGATGAGAACTGAACTGAGCTGATCGCTGACATCACTGTTTTCTGCAGAACTGCTTTAGTTGAAATAAACTAATTTACTAATTGAGGATCTTTACAACGAAACTGAATCAAGCATCAAGTGTCACTTCATAGCATCATCAGCAGCGCTCAAAGGATCTGCCCTTATGTTGTTGAAGTTTGTTTATTTAAGAAATTCATAAGAAATAATAATAAAGCAAGATACCCTGTTGAAATATGTGAGATATGTGGTATATATAAACTGCAAAGGTAAAGAATAAATGATTTTGACTGATATGAAGGGGGAGGAGAATTGATACATGCATCATGTTTAGTCAATAAAACACTTCCGCATAGGATACACCTGTGTATCCTCGCTCATGACTCCTCTGGAAGCCTCCTCACTCCTCGATCCTCGCCTCCTCGCGGAGCAATTAGAGAATTGAGATGTCCTTCAAGATGGCTGAGCTCGATCGGGTTCCAGGTCATAGGATGGAGGACGGAGGAACGAGGAGACGAGGAGGGATATTGAGAAGCACCCCCAGTCTGTCAGTAACGCTCAGTTTGCTTCCTGTCTCTATGAAGCCCCTCCTGCCAAACAGCGATGTGTGCTCTGATTGGTCGGCTGGATCAGTGTTATGATTGGGCAACCGCTTTGAGCGTGTTTGGGAAAAGTCAAATCCCTTACCATAACTGCGAGTTTCAACCATAGACTGTAAAAAAAGATGGACAAGGCACTTTGGCTTCACTTTTCAGCACTTGTGCGGCACGCTTGGTTTCAACACACTACTAACTAACTTAACCAGGCCCCACACCTTTATTTTGCGTATGGCTTGGGCAGGAATTATTTAAATGAGGAATATTGTGACGTGTTCATTCCCGGAAGAAAACTCAAGACTCTCATGGCGTTTCCGAGAGTTCAGAAAGAGTTACTGATATAGAGAATGACTACCTTTGGAGTGACTTTGTGTAACTTTGCAGACCTTTTTCATGCTCAAACAGCAACATTACACACTAAAGAAAGTTGAACAAGTAAAAAAGCATAATAGGTCCTCTTTAAAATAAGAAATGCAGTGTTGATTCTGACACTTACCTGAGAATGTGCATATGTGTCTTTTTTGAGTTAGTGCAGGTTTCAGCTTTTTGGAGGGGGTTTTCCCGGCTCTGGTGAGGGTCTTCTTGACTTTTGGTACACATGTCTGAAATGACTCTAAAAAACGCTTTCATGAATAGTAAACAGTGCAGTCTACTATATACCGATAATTTATGATCTTTAAAGTGACATTTTACTCTGAGGTGAAACTCACCACTGGATCCACCGTTTCGGGCTGATATATGAGTCGAGGGGATCTGGCAGCAGTTTTGCTTGTGTGCAAAAAAGAGCTCAACGTTGTTGTACTGCTGTTTGCAGAAGCCACAGATGTGGATGTCAGGACTCACTTCTACTAATAGGTGGTTTATTCCTGTGAATTAACATCAAATATATAAAAGGGGGGAAAACATTGTAGTATCTTACAGGGGTTAGTCAATGAAACTGAAACACTGGCCAATATAGTGTTGGAGGATTCATATTAATCTGCGGTCTGGTGGCCAATTTTCACTGATTTTACATTCCGTCAGTGAGAGCAGAGTGTGAATGTAGAATTAGCAGACCAATAGCACAGCTGGGCATAAAATATTATCCACACAACATAATAGGGGACATATCAGAGTTCAAAAGAGGAAAAATTGTTGGTGTGTCATCTGTGACCAGGACAGCAAGTCTTTGTGGTGTATTGAGAGCCACGGCATCCAGAGTAATGTCCGACGAACCACATCCAATAGGAATAAGTGTTGTCACAAGAGGAAGATGTCTGAAAGGGCTGTCCAGGTACTAACCAGGAATGTATACAATAAACATAAAACCAAAGCTTCCCAACATACTGCAGAATAAAATGTGCACCTCGAGTCTCCCGTTTCCACCAAAACTGTTCATCAGGAGCTTCACAGAATCAATATTCATGGTCAGGCTGCTATCCTCAAACCTTTGTTCACTTGTGAGTCGTGCCAGTGCCAACTATCAGTTTCAATGGTGCCAACAGAGTGCGGATCTTAGGGTGTAGACAATGTTAAATATGTATTGTTCTCTGATGAGCCCACTCACTGTCTTTCCCACATTCGTGTGAGTTACGGTGTGGAGAATCCCCAAAGAGTCTTAACACACGGACTGTTTCTGCCAAGATTGAAGGTTTGGGCTGCAATATCATGACGTTCCCTACTGTGCTTAAGAGAATGGGACTGCCAAGGACTACTGAATCATTCAACATTAATTTTCATTTTTGGGTGAACAATCCCTTTATGTTGTAAATGTCATTCCCAAGACGAATTGATGCTGTATTGGCCGCAAAAGGAGGCCCTACACCATACCAATACATTATTGTGGTCTAAAACCAGGTGTTTCAGTGAACAACCCCTGTATACATGTGTATACATGTGTGTACATATGTGTGTGTGTGTGTGTGTGTGTGTATATATGTATATATATATATATATATATATATATATATATATATATATATATAGTAGCTAGCAATATATTATATAGTATCAAATGCTAACAATACCTAATTGCCCATAAATGTACCATCACTTAGGCTAAGTTTCATTTACTTCAACTTTCATTGTTTGTAAATACATTTATTCAACAACGTATGGATCATAAATTAAGTTTATTTTTTATTATATCTGAGGACTTTAATTCTTTCATCCATTTATTTAACATTATTAATATTTTTTATAATTTTTGTGATTATTCACCTGTAACGTTATATTGCACAGGGCTTTTTTTCACACATCAGTTTTAAAACTGATTTTTTTTTTCTTGGGTTTTGTATATATTAATAATATCGCTTTTTACCTTCTCCGTTGAATGTTGCCATCTGGATCAAGATGCCAGCTGAGATTCGATCCCTGAAGAATTTAATAACTTTATTTCGTGTTTGCTGATGTTGTTGTTCTGTGCCCTCTTCATTTCAAACGTTTTTTCAGCAGAGTAGATGGTTTGTTTTGCGACATTGTGAACTGCTTGACGGTAAACACTGAAAAGTGTACGGCGCGAAGCAGCGCCTCGCCAGTCAGGAGAAGAGCATTGCGTCAGGAGGATCAACTAGTAGCCTACAGTTTCAGATAGACAGACAGACAGACAGACAGACAGACAACCTTTTCTCATACGGTCTCAGAAAAAAAGGTACAAAAGCTGTTACTGGGACAGTACCCTTTAAAAGGGTTCAAATATGTACCATTTAGGTACTATTATGTACCTTTGAGGGACCAATATGCACTCTTTAGGTACAAAGGTGAACCTTTTGAAAAGGTACAACCACAGTGACAGCTTTTGTACCTTGTTTTCTGAGAGTGAATGATTAAGAAAACAGCTGCAAGTATGAGGGTAAATAGTTGCATTATTTCAAACAGATTGAGATTCACAAATAAATATAATTTCACAAAAATGAATAAAATTCACAAATAAATAAAGTGAGATTTGCAAATAATATGAATATTTACATAATTCATTTGTGAATCGCTGCACGCATTTGGATTTCGGAACAATTCTAGGGTAACACAGACAAATTCACAAGTCTCATCTGATTTATTTGTGAATTTGATTCATTTTTGTAAAACACTTTACATGTGTTTGTGGATCTTATTTGTGAATTTAATTAATTTTTGTGAATCTCTTTACATTTATTTGTAAATCCCAATGTATTTATTTGGAATAATTAAACAATTCTAGCCCCAACACAAGGTGTTTTCCCGGTAAATTATATTTCCTTGGCATTCAGTGTGTATTTCCTTCTTCATAAGTCTTCACTTAAATGTATTAAGTCAAGCAATTTATTTTTTTCCGTGCAACTTTGTTTTTAAACTCATGCATTGAGATTTGCATTAAGATTTGTGTGTGTGTGTGTGTGTGTGTGTGTGTGTGTGTGTGTGTGTGTGTGTGTGTTTGTGCCGATTCCCCTCGAGGAACTATGGAGATGAGTGGCCCTGCCACTTCATCTGAATTCTGAACCCAGCTGAGCTCGACAGCTGCTTAATGGCTGCAGGCTGTCAGAAGACATCTTAGAGTTTTAATTGTTGACTGTCTGGCCGGATTCTGACTGCAGTTACACGAGATGAACACACGGGGGAGTCCGCGCTCCATTCTTCGCCTTGAATGAGAATGAGCTGTGAGACTACAGGTATACGCTCGAGCAGCCTTTTGGTACTAAATAATATATATACAATAATTTTGCTATTATATTTTATTTATTATAATTTTTTAATAACCAATTATTTATAATAATGATAATAAATCATTATAATTGTGTTTACTTGCTGTATTTATTGTTTTAAAATAATTGTAACATTATTTATACAAATGATTAATATATATATATATATATATATATATATATATATACATATATATATATATAAAATAATATGATGAAACAGACATTTCTAATTCATTTATATACAGTATATACACTCACCTAAAGGATTATTAGGAACACCTGTTTAATTTCTCATTAATGTAATTATCTAATCAACCAATCGCATGGCAGTTGCTTCAATGCATTTAGGGGTGTGGTCCTGGTCAAGACAATCTCCTGAACTCCAAACTGAATGTCAGAACGGGAAAGAAAGGTGATTTAAGCAATTTTGAGCGTGGCAACATACGGGCCAGTCTGAGTATTTCACAATCTGCTCAGTTACTGGGATTTTCATGCACAACCATTTCTAGGGTTTACAAAGAATGGTGTGAAAAGGGAAAAACATCCATTATGCAGCAGTCCTGTGGGGGAAAATGCCTTGTTGATGCTTGTTGATGCTAGAGGTCAGAGGAGAATGGGCCGACTGATTCAAGCTAGAAGAGCAACTTTGGCTGAAATAACCACTCGTTACAACCGAGGTATGCAGCAAAGCATTTGGGAAGCCACAACACGCACAACCTTGAAGCGGATGTGCTACAACAGCAGAAGACCCCACCGGGTACCACTCATTTCCACTACAAATAGGAAAAAGAGGCTACAATTTGCAAGAGCTCACCAAAAATGGACAGTTGAAGACTGGAAAAATGTTGCCTGGTCTGATGAGTCTCGATTTCTGTTGAGACATTCAGATGGTAGAGTCAGAATTTGGCGTAAACAGAATGAGAACATGGATCCATCATGCCTTGTTGCCACTGTGCAGGCTGGTGGTGTAATGGTGTGGGGGATGTTTTCTTGGCACACTTTAGGCCCCTTAGTGCCAATTGGGCATTGTTTAAATGCCACAGCCTACCTGAGCATTGTTTCTGACCATGTCCATCCCTTTATGGCCACCATGTACCCATCCTCTGATGGCTACTTCCAGCAGGATAATGCACCATTTCACAAAGCTCGAGTCATTTCAAATTGGTTTCTTGAACATGACAATGAGTTCACTGTACTAAAATAGCCCCCACTATTGGATGACTAGTAATTTCCTACTACTAACTTCTGAAAAAACAGAGATTCTAATTATTGGACAAAAAACTTCCACACGTAACCTAGAATACCGTCTAACACTAGATGGCTGCTCTGTTAAGTCTTGTTCGTCATTTAGGAACCTGGGTGTGCTCTTTGATACCAATCTTTCATTTGAAAGTCACTTGTCTAGTGTCTGTAAAACCGCATTTTTCCATCTTAAAAATGTATCTAAATTACGTCATATGCTCTGATTGACAAATGCGGAACAACTAGTTCATGCGTTCATTGACATCAAGGCTAGATTATTGTAATGCTTTACTGGGTGGTTGCCCTGCACGCTTAATAAACAAACTACAGCTAGTTCAAAACGCAGCCGCTAGAGTTCTTACCAGAACCAGGAAGTACGACCATATTAGCCCGGTTCTGTCAACACTGCATTGGCTCCCTATTAAACATCGTATACATTTTAAAATATTACTGAATACTTACAAAGCACTAAATGGTTTAGCTCCCCAGTACTTGAGCGAGCTCTTAAAGCATTATAGTCCTTCACGTCTATTGCAATCTCAAAACTCCGGTCAGTTGATAATACCTAGAATATCAAAATCGACTGCTGGCGGTAGATCCTTTTCCTATTTAGCACCAAAACTTTGGAACAATCTTCCTAACATTGTCCGGGAAGCAGACACAGTCTGTCAGTTCAAAGCTAGACTAAAAACACATCTCTTTGACCTAGCATTCATATAACACTCTATAGACTTCTATAATTCAATATTAGGCTGCTTAGATTAGGTCAGACGGAACTGGGAACACTTCCCTTAAATCCTGATGTACTCGTTACATCATAAGAAGGATGGCATCTACGCTAATTTTAGTGTCTTTGTTTATTCCGAGGTTTTCCCGCAGCCTGCCGGATCCAGGCCGTTTCCAGATCTGACGAAGGACTTTTGCTTGGACCTGATGACAATGCAGTGCTGAAGTGCCAACTAGCCTCTCCCTATGGAGGATCCCTATACCACTCTACAGATAAAGCGTTGTGGAATATTTCGGTTCGCGTACCTACCCAAAGTGATAAGATCAAATAAAATTCTGCATCAAAATTTATAGACAAGACAAGGAGTTTGTTTAGGCATGGTTTGTAAGGAATTACAAACCTGCGCACATATATTCAAACGCACATAATCAATTCTTAATGCGCATGTGAACGCCATCAGCGTCTATCACAGGTTCACGTTTAAAGTCTGTTTAGAGAGAACGGTGTCGTCTTAGCGGCCCCTAATTTAATAACAAATGACCATTTCGACAGAAGTGAATCAATCAAAACTAACTTTAGCTGGAAAAAAGATTTTTCGAGAACCACTATAAAACCAAACCAATCTCTGTTACCTTAAATTATATGTTTATCTCTGTAAAGCTGCTTTGAAACAATCTACATTGTTAAAAGCGCTATATAAATGAGGATGACTTGACTTGACTTGACACAGTCACCAGATCTCAACCCAATAGAGCATCTTTGGGATGTGGTGGAACGGGAGCTTTGTGTCCTGGATGTGCATCCCACACATCTCCATCAACTGCAAGATGCTATCATATCAATATGGGCCAACATTTCTAAAGAATGCTTTCAACACCTTGTTGAATCAATGCCACGTAGAATTAAAGCAGTTCTGAAGGCGAAAGGGGGTCAAACACAGTATTAGTATGGTGTTCCTAATAATCCTTTAGGTGAGTATGTATATATATATATATATATCTTAGTGATGTTAGATTAGTTGATACAAACATATTACATTTTTTAATTATTATTATTATCGTCATCAATTTATACTATTTCAGTACTATGCCAAATATTAAGATTAATATCACATTGGACACATCCTAAACATTTTATATAGCCTATCAGAAAAGACCAGGATGTCTAATGTGCACAAGTTTATTAGCAACAACAACAACAACAACAACAACAACAACAACAACAACAACAACAACAACAACAACAACTACAACAACAACAACAACAACAACAACAACAACAACAACAACAACAACAACAACAACTACAACAAAAAACAAACACGTTCACTGCTGTGGACAAAGCCGAATATATTATTCATTATTATTAGGGTGATCTGAGTCTCACAAAACAAAATCATTCAGATAGTATATATGTATCCATCCCCGTTAGCAGAGGACATACTGACTAGCACATTTATTTCTCTGAGTTATATTCAATAAAATATTTACATATAATTCTTAGTCACCTCAGGCCATTCTGCTCAGGTTGTGGTGTGAAGGGTGTGAGTAATCCCACTCATCATTAATTTACATGCCATTTTTATTCCCTTATGCTGTGATTCAAAGGCAGATCAGATTCGTTTTTTCACATATTGCGAAACAGACGAAATGAAAGGCACCGTCATGAATGGACTGACACTATTAGTTGTAATATGTAAATAAAAAATGCTCTACCACATCAAACATGTATATATTATATGTATATGACATTATAGTGCTTTTTATACTGCTGTCAGGTGTGAGTTTAGGTATGGCAAATCTTACTCGCCCTCATGTTGTTCCACATCTCGAAAATATTTTATATATTGTAAAATATTTTTATATATTATAATCAGTGTTTGGGGTATCCCATTACAAGTAACTTGATTTATGTAATCAGATTACTTTTTCAAGTGATTAGTTAAAGTAACGCATTTCTTTATCAATTTACAACAAAATATCTAAGTTACTTTTTCAAAGAAGTAATGCTATACTTTTTTCACATTTATTGACTGACAACTCTCCTGTCCTCATGTCCAGAGAAATAAACTCAGTTTTGTGTTCACTGCATGTGTGTCTGTGTGTGTGCTGTGTGAACATGATGGTTATTTTAGTTGTAAACTAAATGTGAACATGCATTTACTCGTCTCACTTGCACAAAAACATTCAGTATTTCTCTAAATGAATAAAAACAGTGAAATGCATTTTCAGAAATTTATGCAAAACTTTTATATATTTTTTTTTAAATTACACAAATATACTTTATGTATTTAATCTTACTTTATTAACCAATGTCTTTGCTGCTGACCTTCAATTATCTAATTCAACCATACTAATAAGCAAAAATTACTGTAGATTAAAATTAGAAATAAGAGCGTTGAACTTCCTTCTGTATCGTTTTGTTCTTTAACCCAGAATGGCTGAAAGGTTTGTTTGAGCGGCGCCCTCTACTGTACACGCGTAAATATGCATTTCCTTCGGCCTGAGGCTTATTCATTTCACTTTTGGTGTGAAAAGGCCTTAACATTTGCCAAAAATATAACTTTCTTCGTTGTTATTTAAAAAAAAAACAAGCAAGCAAGCCCAGCCCAGGTGAGAAAAAGTAACGCAAAAGTAATGGAACGCATTACTTTTCATAAAACTTAACTAAAGTTTTACTTAACTAACTTAACTTCTTGGAGTAACGCAATATTGTAATGCATTACTTTAAAAGTAACTTTCCCCACTGATTATAATAATATGTTTTTGTAAAAATAATATTAATAAATGTACATATTAATAATTATAATTTGTTCAAATGATTTAAAACCAACAATTAGAAAAATAATGATTAATTAAAAACAAATAAATTATAATTACAATCACACATTAAAATATATGTTTCATGATATATTTATTTCATGAATATATACCGTATATTAAAATCAAATATTTAAAAAATGTAAAATGTTTACATTATAATAAATGTTGGGGCATTACAAGTAACGCAAGGTAAGTAATCAGATTACATTTTTCAAGTAACTAGCAAAGTAACATTACTTTTAGATTGACATAAAAATATCTGAGTTACTTTTTCAAATAAGCAACTCAAGTTACTGTGTTTCCCCAGTGTTGACTGACAGATCTCCTGTCCTTGAGAGAAATCGTGAGTTCAGAATCGTGAAATCGCTGTTTGTAAACGTGATGGACTAAATATGAATACTCACTTACACAAAAACTGATTCAATATTCCTCAAAATGTATAAAAACAGTGGAATTCAAACTCACAATATTACACAAACCTGCAATAATTAAATATGTTAAATAGCACAAATGTACTTTATGTATTTAATCTCACTTTATTAAACAATATGTATTTGCTACTGACTTTCAATGATCCAATTATATCAGCAAAACAGATTTGATAAACATCACATTTGTGTTTCATTGTCATTGCTGAAATAAGAGTGTTGAACTTTCTTCTCCTGCATCATATTCTTCTGTGGTCCAGAACAGCAGCAGCTGAAAGGTTTGTTTGAGCTGCGCCCTCTACTGTACAGCTGGGAATTTGCATTTCCTTCAGCCTGACGTTTATTCATTTCATTTTTAGTGTCAAATTTGCCCAAAACTTTTTTTTTTTATTGAAAAGCAAACAACCAAGGCCAACCCAGGTGAATAACGTAACCCATTACTTTACATAAAAAGTAAGTAATGCAATTAGTTACTTTTTAGGGAGTAACTTAATATCGTAACGCATTACTTTTAAAAGTAACTTTCCCCAATGATATGTAGTTTTTTTTAATCAAAAATAATATTAATAAATGTATATATAATTATGTTTTAAAATGAATTAAAAACAACAATAACAATCATAAAAAATTAAATCATTAAAATAAAAAATTATTTAAAATAAAATGATAAATTATTATAACACTTTATTATTAAAATGCATAATTTTCTATAAAATAATAATAACGCTAGACTTTTCCATTAAACAAAAGCATAGTGACTTAAGTGCTCTCAAGCTGCAAAGAAGACCATAAATGTACAGCAGTGAGACATGTGAATATAGTGCACGAGTTTTGGGACGACATAAGGGCGAGTAAATGATAACAGACGGTGAAGAATGCTGATGAACTTGTCTAATCACTCATAAACCTTTTTGGGTTTGTCACAAGGTACTTAAAGAAATTTAACGAGACATCCTTAAAACCCTAAGAGCTTATTTACTGCAAATCATTCTTGAGCAATGTCAGACAACTTCTTCTGCACGCATTAGCAAAATTACAACAGACGATAATACTGATTTAATCAACGTGCTTTAAATAAATATTTCACGAGAACTGTGGAATTCCCAACAGGATCATTTTTTGATAATCTATTTAAGTTCTTGTAATTCTCAGCCTCCATAATTTCTCAACATCCCATAAACAAATGTTATGCCATGTTTACATTATTTGTCAGATGGCCCTGTTTCCTGGTTGTTTATGGAATATGGGGGCAGGGATGGAGCATGTTTCAACATCTCCTCCACCAGATAAAAGAGGATCAGGATGAATATTGAATGCAAACGTGAGTCAGCACAAAACTCTGCAAGATGAAAGGAAAGATGAACATGGAGACACCTTTAAAGTAAACGTTTCTGTCTGGGACATAATGATTTGAAGAGCCACGCCAGGTTTCACTCAGCCTAAGGTTAGATCAACAGTCTCGCAAAATAATATCAGTAAAAATGGGCCGAACGGAAAGAGGAGGAGAAAAATGAATGGGTGATATGTTTATGACGTGAGGAGGAACAGGAAAAGACGTTGTGAAGGTCCATGTTTGGTTTGAGCTGCATGATAAATTATACACACATGTAGAGTACGAGTCGTGCTCAACGGCTGTTATCATTACATCAGATAAAACAAGGCAATGTCTGGAAAACATCAGATCTCGGTGAACTTTACTTATGCACACTGAACATATATGATTCTACTGTTTTTAAAGCAAATGATCATTTCTTCAGACTTTTTGCACTTTTAGAATAATAATAAAAAAAGATTTCATTTATGAATCATTTCTTCTCTGAATGTCCCAAAAAGAAAGATCGTCAGATTTAGGAACAATTTTGTCCCCAAACTGTAGCTAATCAAACGGACATACTTTCAAAACAGGGGTTATCATATTTAAATAAACATCATAATAATAATCAATGAATTATTATAATGCTCTATTATTATTATTATTTTATATTACAGATTATACATAATTTGCAATAATTATAATAAATAATATTTTATTATTATTTTATATTACAGTATTATACATAATTTGCAATAATGATAATAAAAAAATAAATATGTTTTATTATTATTGTATTATTTCATATTACAGTATATTATGATACATAATTTAGAAAAAAACGAATTATAATGTTTTATTATATTATATTAAATAAATAAATAATTATGATGCTGTATTATATAATTTTATATGACAGTATATTATCACAAAATGTATGATAATAAGCAATTAATTATTATAATGCTTTATAGTATATCTTATACATAATTTTTGTAATAAATAATAATAATTATTATTACTAAATTATATAACACAATATTTGTTTATAAAATATTAATGTTTTTTATAATAACATTTAATTATAGATATATAATTTAGGATATTTTAGCATATCATTTTATTATGTTGTATATTAGCTATAACAGTAGAGCACAGCGATGTTAACGTCAAGGTCATGGGTTCGATTCAAAGGGAATGCATGAACTGGAAAAACTGCATACCTTGAACTCAAGTCACTTGAATATCAATGCATAAATGTAAAATATCAACAAAAGATTTGAAATACATAAAATACCATATCCATACCATACATGAATGTGGTCATATTGACTACACACCCAGAAATCTCCTAGCACAGGAAGGTCCAGTATGTAATGTGGATCATCTGGAGCAAATGATGCACATGATAACTGAAGAATGGAGAACCAGAGAGCAAAAGAAATGAAACAAGTGTGTCACTTCAGGCAAAATCAGGCCTTTAAAATCACACGAATAAACAATAAAGGACATAAATCTCCTGGCTGCATCACAGGCTACAGGGCAGAAGTTTCCTCAGATTCCAGCGAGAGCCTGCGGATCTGTCGTCTTTTTAATCATGTTCTGTGGATCTATGGCCTCTTCACATCTAATAAGCTGTTTGAAAACATTTCTTTCATTTATAACCCTTTGAATTTAACTCAATGATGATGTGTACTGTGTTTTATGGCTATAATAGATTCAGGTCATTGCAGCAAAAAAAGAAAAGAAAAGTAGACCATCAAAACCACATCCTGAAAATCATCTCTTAGTTCCATTGTTTTCCACAGTGATTGAATGATTTTTGCCTGCTGGACGATAAAGCACATGGACAATCAACTGTTTTTCTTTTCTTTTAAAACCAGATCATTTCTTTTGTTATAAAACACTCCTTTACATTTCTATTTAGTTTACCTAGCATGTTTACACTGATTTCAGGACTGAAATGTTGTGCATTCATTTAATGGAAGTTGAAGATTTTGCAGATCAAATGTGCCTTTTGCTTGTTTGGATTCCATTTTGTATTATGAGACAGAGATAATGAACAAAAAAGGGATCATCTCTGTCTAACGGCTTGCAAAAGAATACAGTATTTGTATGCAACAGTGCACATACCACAAAAACTTGCTGACACAGTGATTGCCTGTATTAGCATTATGATGTTCATTATTATTATTATATAATCCTGCTGGTGGAGGATCTAATGATGGTGTGTGTATCAAAGCTGCATGTTTTGAGCTGATGGTCACGTGCTGATCAGCTGATGACGCGAGACACGAAGTTCTGTTTTCATATAAGGATTAATAGTTTGGAAAGTGTTAACTTTATCTGTTTACACACTATAAAAAGTGAACGAGCAGCTGAACTGACTCTTGAAAAATACAGGAAGTCAATGACAAAGTCAGAAAATGAATCTCTTTAAAATCTAGAAATGCAAGCTTTATCCGATTGTTGTTCCTTTGTTAGAAAATGCCATTTTTTTACTTTAAGCCTGACAAAAAGTGAATTTAAAATAAAAAATGAGAAGACGTTTGGCAACAAAATGTGGACTCAAAGCATGGTCTGTATGAACTGTGTTTTTTATGTTTTAAATGAATCCAAACAAAAACCATCCTTGATCTATAAAAAAAGTCTTTGTCTTTAAAGCCAGTTCATTTCACATGTTCTGCCTTTGTTCTTCACCATCTGCATTTGTCGAAATTGTAGAGATATATGCTTAACATTATACTGTACTGTAAACACACTCTAAACTCTAATAAAACACTCGCTGCTGAAAGAATGCTATATTTGACAGAATGAATGAAGACTGAATTAAAATGAAGGATTTGTTGATGTGCATAACATGAAAAAGTGTGATAAGACCAGTCAGTCAGACACACACACACACACACACACACACACACACACACACACACACACACACACACACACACACACACACACACACACACACACACACACACACACACACACACACACACACACACACAATCTCTCTCTCTCACACACACACACACACACACACACACACACACACACACACACACACACACACACACACACACACTATCTCTCTCACACACACAGGCGCGCGCACACACACACACACACACGCATACGTACATACACACACTCGCACACATACTCACACACACTCTCAGACACGCACACACACCATCAAACACAGACACAGACACACTCACGCACAGACAAACACACACACACACACACCATCTCACACAAACCATCTCACACACACACACACACACACACACACACACACACACACACACACACACACACACACACACACACACACACACACACACACACACACACACACACACACACACACACACGTAGTGTTTCCATGTTTAATGGGGACTTTCCATAGGCGTAATGATTTTTATACTGTACAAACTGTATATTCTATTCCCTTACACTAACCCTACCCCTAAATGTACCCATCACAGAAAACTTTCTGCATTTTTACATTTTCAAAAAACATCACTTAGTATGATTTATAAGCTGTTTTCCTCATGGGGACCAAAAAATGTCCCCACACGAACAAGGATTTCAGATATTGCCACCCAAGGTTGGGTTTACCAGGCCACACACACACACACACACACACACACACACACACACACACACACACACACACACACACACACACACACACACACACACACACATTATCTCTCTCTCTCACACACAGGCGCGCGCACACACACACACACACGCATACGTACATACACACACTCGCACACATACTCACACACACTCTCAGACACGCACACACACCATCAAACACAGACACAGACACACTCACGCACAGACAAACACACACAGACACACACCATCTCACACAAACCATCTCACACACACACACACACACACACACACACACACACACACACACACACACAGACAAACACACTATCTCACACACACACCATCTCACACACACACACACACACACACACATTATCACACACACTCATGCAAAGACACACAAGCACACACTCACACACACACAGTCACACACACACACACACACAGACACACACACACACACACACAGATGTCAGCGCTGGTGTGAGTGTTGTAATTGGACAGAGGTGTTGTGAGCTAATGAAGCCAGATCTCGCACCTGCCACACCGCCGGGATTCTCCTGACTGTCCACTTAAATCTGCAGCAGTCCCTGGGTCTTCAGGGCAAGAGTCTCCGCAACAAACTAATGGGAAAAAAACAAGGAGCTTACATGGG
Organism: Siphateles boraxobius; assembly: GCF_051911475.1. Lineage (NCBI taxonomy): Eukaryota > Metazoa > Chordata > Actinopteri > Cypriniformes > Leuciscidae > Siphateles > Siphateles boraxobius. The sequence continues at coordinate 17,992,053 of NW_027509205.1, read as the reverse complement.
AGGTTCCCTGTCAGAATTGCTAAACCCCCTCCCAGAATCCTCAGCAGTGCCGGGAAACTGTCTGGTGTCAAATATTTCAGACAGAAACGTTAAAGTGCTGCGCAAGCGAATTTAGTTTCAAACGCTGTTGAGTTGCAGTGTGAGATGAGGCTGTCTATGGTGACATGAGCAACGCAGTGCAGGAAGAGTTTGAGCTGGATACCTGGAGCACTTCCATCAGAAAAACATTCAGCAACAGATCAGCATTCAGTGTTATTCACTCGTAGTTTAACATCCTAGACCAATTACTTATTTCAATTTAGTGCAATTATTTAGAAAAAACATAAATAAATGATATTTAAGTTATAGTTAAACAGACACAGATAGATAAATCATTATAATATATAAATATGCTTTACTGCTTATTAGATAGTATAATATCAGTAATACAATTGATAAAAATAGCTTTTTTAAGAAATTCAGCTTTTAAATTACTTTCTTCACATCTATGAAAGAAATATTAAACATCAAATTACCTATATAAACATTTGAAATACATACGTTAATATAAAAACATACGGATCTTAATCAACACTGAACTGGCTTCAGCTGAATACATCATTTTTCTTCTTATCACTGTAAAGCTGATTTGAAACAATCTGTACTTGAAGCGCTTTTACTTGACTATTATATATTAATATTACATCAAGTATTTTCTAATATGTAAAAAATAACTTTAAATAATAGATAGATATCTCATGACAATTCTAAGAAATGCCTTGTACTGTATGGCCAGAGATGTAGAGTAATGGTTAGTTGTGAATGTGTGTGTGTCTGTCTGTCTACCGAGGAGGAGCGGCGAAACGGGACTGCAAGTACACAGAAGTGTGTGTGTTTATGTGTGTGTGTGTGTTCAAGCCAACAAAGAACTTTGATTCAACTCCGAGAAACTTAAAGGCAGTGTTCGAATTGTGTCAACATTTTGTGTTAATAACGTATGTGTGCTTCTTATAACGGTTCTTTGTTCATCCTTGAGTTCTAGTTTAACAGTATCAATGCTTTACTCTGGGAATTCATGGATGGCTAGTATTTCAACATGCTGTCACAATAAGGCTTAATTGTGCATCTTTATTTGGACATTTTTCCCTTTAATGCTTTTTGAACGTCCTATGGATAGTATATCATTATAATGAGCTCAAATAATAAAAACACAGAGCTCACAAATCACAGAAGATCACAATGGCACAATCTTTTTTTTTTTTTGGCAGATTCGAGGTGATTTATGGCATGAAATGAATTACATTTGGCAGTTCCCACTGTTTCAGATTTCTTAAACAAAAGTTATGCAAGAATGTTTACACGTCTTACTGATTTTAGTCTTACAAATAAGTTTTTTCAGATCACCCAGAAATAAAAAGAATCATCTAAAATAATGGAAATGGGATTTTTTTTGGCCAGATTTGTGATGTTTTGTGTCACTAACTGCTAAATCAGTGGCTAAAAGCCGACCACGCACTCATAGTAAGTGAAGTTAGTTTTCGTGTGCTTTATCAAATTTTCCAACCCAAGTATTAGAAACTCTACCAGCCCAGTAATCATATCTTCCCTCCTTCAGTCTGTCCCCTCCAGTAATAAAACACTTTTTACACTATGTTCCATTTGCTAATGTGTATCTGATGTCTTCTAATCGCAACGATAAGCGGGTTGCAATGCATCCGGAAATAAAAGAAGCCCAAAAGCGGCGTCTTATCAAGATGAAGCAGCGCGCTATTACGACCCGGAGTTATCCATCACCATCCGTCACAGATCAGACTGCAGGAAACAGATTACACACTCCTGAATCTTTATGGAGATATTATATTGCTTTCATCTGCATTTTTTTATAGAGTCTTATCCGAATCGTGCATTCTGTGTCAGGAACGTAAGCGCGGCCCTTTGGCTCCCACTCTCACAAAACGGACTATCGCGTCTGAATCCGCTGAGAGGAGCGATCACATTTCCTTTGAAACGAGAGGGAACCAGGGACCCCTGTTCTTTTTTTTTTAATACAATTTGCTCATGGTCCGCAGACCAAAGGAAGAGCCGTCAATCGGGCTGGAGTTGCTAATGAGTTGGCTGGTAAAATCCAGAGTGGTGGGCCCAGCTGTCATCCATTAGGTGATGGTTTTAAGACTAGCAGTGATACTTCATTAATTAACCTTCACATTCTATGTAGATCCGCTCATCAAGATGCAGTTAATTAAAGAAAGGTCAGTCCAAGGGCTGTTACGAGCTGCATCATTACAATGGAGATGGCGCTGCTCGAAAGAGAGATAAGTAAGAAGAGAAAGTACTGGGTGAAAGGCTGCTTTTCTACAGATTATCATTCTGCATTTCCCTCAAAGAAAAGGAGGTTCTGGGATGGAAAAGCAAGGCTTTTAAATCGGCTAGGTTCAAGGCAGGGACTACTAATGTAAAGTCTGGAAGGCAGGATAATGTCTTCGGAACAACAACAACAACTCAAGCAGAAAACTAGATCACTCTCAGAGAAAAAAGTGGATCAATGAGGTTCTAGACTCACTTTTAAAGAACCCTTTATGCTAAAAAGGTTCTATGTAAAGAGAAACGATTACATAATACTTTAATGTTTAAAGGGTTAGTTCACCCAAAAATAATTTACTCGCCCTCAAGCCATCTTAGGTGTACATGGCTTTATTCTATCAGCCAAACACAATCAAAGTTATATTAAAAAATATCCTGGCTCTTCCAAGCTTAATAATGGGAGTGAACGGTCACTTGTTTTTTTGATGCCCCCCAAAAAAATTGCCCTATTTGATTTCATGATGACTTTAAAGGGATAGTTCCCCCAAAAATGAAAATTCTGTCAGTAATCACTCACCCTCATGTTGTTCCAACCCCGTAAGACCTTCGTTCATCTTCGGAACACAAATTATATTTTTGATTAAATCTGAGAGCTGGATCACTCCTCCATAGGCTTCTTAAGGGATTAAATCTTGCCAGCCCCGAAAAGTTATTAAAGACATCAGTGAAATAGTCCAAGTGACTACAGTGGCTCAATCTTAAGTTTATCAAACGACGAGAATACTTTTTGTGCGCAAAAACAAACAAAAATAACGACTTTATTTCAACTATTTATTTCCTTCTCTGTGGGCCTTGAGTCAGTTAACGTAGTGCGATTGCGTAGAGCTACGTCACACGTAGGCTCACTATTGGCCGACGCTGGTCATGTGTGTGATGCGTGTGATGCGTGTGATGTACAACAACAGAAGCGTACGCTGTTAAACTAGTGAAATGACTATAGAGGCCCACAGAGAAGGAAATGAGTAGTTGAAATAAAGTCGTTATTTTTGTTTGTTTTTCGCACAAAAAGTATTCTCGTCGTTTGATAAACTTAAGATTGAGCCACTGTAGTCACTTGGACTATTTTAACTATGTCTTTAATAACTTTTCAGGAAGCAAGTTTCAATCCCTTAAGAAGCCTATGGAGGAGTGATCCAGCTCTCAGATTTCATCAAAAATATCTTAATTTGTCTTACGGGGTTGGAACAACATGAGGGTGAGTAATTACTGACAGAATATTCATTTTTGGGTGAACTATTCCTTTAAAGATGAAGTTTCTTTCACTAGTGGATCCAGATGTAATTGCAATTGTTTGTTTTTGGACGTGTAGTTACTTCATCATTTGGCTCTTAAATCAGGGGAAACACAGGCCTGAGCACTGGATCCATCACAAGTACTGTCCTGGAAGAAACGGGATAGAAGGAGAATATAGTTGAAACTCCTACATTACACGGTCCACCAACCTTGCTCTCACGGCAGCATGTGTTGTATAATACTCCTTTTTTCATGAAAAAAGCTCTAATGGATAAAACACAAGTTAAATATTCATCAGTGCCGATTGACAGCATCTATCTTTTAGCTGCATGCCACTTTCTTTTCTTTGCAGTCTTGTCTTTCCCGTGATGGCTCGGACCGAGAGTGAATTTCATGACCCCACACTTAAAATGTGAAATGGCATTGAAAGTAAAAGAAAGAAAAAAAATAGAAAAGAACAACAAATAGTTATGTGTCATATACAAGTGAGGTTCACTGTCTTATTTATCTCGCAATTTCTTGTCCCAGTCCCAGAAGACTTTCACTGTGAAAATTACATTTCTATTTCTTTCTTGCTGTTTTCTCATTCTTTTTTCTCTTGGATTTCAGTGATGGTTGATCTGTGTGCTTTAGCATGAAAGGTCGGGATAAATGGACCTTCCATTTCCTTTTCATATGATGGTATATATAGGTCAGCTGTTATATTGCAGTAGCTAAAAAGTCAATTTAATTTGAAAGGTTTTAAGGGCCTTTCTCTGGGCAAAAGGCAGTTTCTGATATCGTACAATTACCAATTGACCAGAAACAAAGGCAAGGCCCAAAAATGCTGAAAATGGACAAAATCCCGCTCTGCTGATCGACAGCTCATTTTATCTCTGAGTGCGGGCTAGTTGCTTTGATGTCAGCTAACTTGAATATGCTTTATGCTCAATTAACGTCCCGCGGGGAGATTTTTACAATGCAATTGTAACGTGGCAGTGCAAAATGAATAAGTCAAGCACTCTCATATCAGTTCACTTATTCTGAAAGTGCTTGAAACTATTTTATGACACTAGGTTTCTACACATGCCAAAGTAGACGCCATGATGAATGTTTTAAAACATTTAAAAAATTGGTTCCCAATTTTCTATGTAATTCTTGTCCCTAAATATGGCTCAGGTTGCTTTAGTATGCAATAGTATTACTGATGCTATGCCTTAGTATTCTAATAACTATGAATTAAGTTTTTGCTGTCTTTAAAAACTCGCAGAGATGCTTTCTCAATCTCAGTCAACACAGATTGAAGCCTTGCATATATGAGAAATCAGCTTAGTTTATTTCATAACAAAAGAAATACTGAATGAAAGCGCACATACTGTGTTCCACCAATCTTCCACTCTCTAAATTTTCTTATTCTTTATTCTGCTGACCCGCCAAACCCATTTGATCATCAGAAAATCATGCATGTGCTTTTTAAGCAAAACTTAAACAAAAGACTTGCATAGTCCTCATCATTTTAAAAGGAAGCTTTGAATGAATCACAGTTAAAGTGCTATTTAATAAGGCCAGGTAGACTTTTCTGGAAAGAACTGCGTATTGCGTCGATGTACAGCAGGCCAGAAACAAATAGACATCATAAAGACATCTCTGGTCAAACGAATGCACAAACAAATCTCTTTGGTGGTGAAACTGAACAACAAGAGTATATATTTTATGTAACTATATTATACCTAAAAATACAACTATTCTATACAAACTACTTTTTAAAGTTTAGGGCCTTTAGACCTTATGTAGCTCTGCCCCCTTTCAGCGCTGCGCTCGTGGAGTTCTGTCTTCCGGTTTTTTAATTTCCACAGCATGAAGGTAAGATCTTACGGGTTTATGAACGAACCGCTCGTTTTAAAATCTTCCGGGTCTACTGACATTTTTTATGACATCCACTTTAAACATTACAATGCTCATGAAAATTCTACAATTCAACTCTACAATGACTAAATCCATTCACCAGTTAATTACTCCTCTACAGCGATGCCATAGAAATATACCGAGCTACCGCAAAGATGGAATTTTAAAGACAAATTCTAAAGATGGCTGCGCGCTTGGTTCTCTGTGCAAAAGAGTATAAATTCCGCAAATGCGGATACAATTACAGAATTGAGTCATAAAAAATGGAATATTAGGTCTAGCTCAGAATGTCCCGGAATTTGGCACATTTTGGATTAATTAATCAAAAGTAGGGCTATACAATTGATTGACTGGTGTGTGTGAATATTAAAGTGCAAAACCACTGCTATATGCTTCACATATTCAAGCACATGTGACGCTCGTGGTGTTTTCAGCATCTGCCATCTCACTAAATGTATTTGTTAAACGTTTAATAAATTGTTGCTAAATTGGGTAAGTTTCATGATTTCAATGAATTAGACATGCTTTTTAATGACAAAACTTTATTTTAACCATAAAATGAAATCTAGAAGAATTCATATGGGGGAAAAAATGGATTCCAGAATTTTTTTCAAAAATAAATAAATAAAATGAATTTCATAGGGCCCTAGAGGTGGCTGCCAAGTTGTAGCTATAGGCAGTTGCTGGGGTGGTCCTAGTGGTTGCTAGGTGGTTACTAAGTTGTTCTCTGTGATAGCTTACATACTGAAAGGGAATTACAGGGGAATTGTTTAAGTCTCTATAGGGGCTATAGGACCGGGGTTATATGAACTAGCCACCAGGGCAGTACCCCGAGAACTAAATGTTTCCCTAGAAAAAAAAATCTCATTTCATTCAGTTTCAGCCAGTTGGAACTTTGAAGTGACGTAAACCGTCAGTTACGCCCAGCCGCTCTGGTTGTTGTGAGGGACTTTAATTTTGACAGCATGGCAGACTTTTATTTTGACGGTGCTGAGAACTTAGCCTGAGCACACAGCGCTACCATTCTCCTTCTTCATTAGTTTAACAGTCCTGTTATATGTTATTAACTGTTGAATAAAGAAAGTAAACGGTATATGAAAAAAGTATTATAGCGTTTGCCCTGTGGTTGATGCCCAATGTCGCTACATACATAAACATGTTTCACTTGGTCCCTTCAAAGGCACATTGGATTCCCTCCTTAGTGCAAAGGTTGAGAAGTGCCTAGACTTGCCGTACTGGTCCATCTATCGACTGGTCCATCTATCGCCGTTTTCCATGTTCGTGAAGGAAATATAGGCTATAAACTGTGTGTTTACACGGCTTTTTAAAAATGCTGGGTGCCAGAGTTTCGCATGTGTTCGGCCAATTAACATACACTTACGTCACTGGTAGTTCCTATATCCTATTCTGAAATAGGAGCTAATGGCGCTTTTCCATTACCAGTATCGGCTCAACTCGACTCGACTCGCCTCGGCTCGGCTCGCTTTTCACTCCGTTTTCCATTACAGATAGTACCTCCACAATAGTACCTGGTCGTCACACACCCGCTACCGACACACACAGAGGACAATGGAGGAAATCGAGTGTATGCTGTTTTTGATCCTCGAGATGTGGTAATTTGTCACAGTTAGAAGACAAACGTTGTTTCAGGAGAGGCTGAGGGCAGCAAAACGAAACACTGCTGAAAAAAATAGCTCCGTCTGGCGCGTGCAATAATGACGCGGTGAATAGTGACGATTCTCTCTGACCAATCAGCAGTCTGCAGGGTTTTCAAGTCACATTTTAGTATCGCCTCAGCTCGCCTCAGCCCGCTTAAAACCTCGCCGGAGGTGATACGATAAAAAGTACCCGAAAGCAGGTACAGGTACAACTTTTACACAGTGGAAAACCAAACAAAGGTGAGTCGAGTCGAGTCGAGCTGGTACGGTGTAGTGGAAAAGCGCCATAATTTAGTTCCCCCAAAAAGTGTTCCAAGAACTCATTTTTTTTGTTTACATGCACAACTTTTGTTTCAATCGGACTGAATTCACATGACCGCTAAACATGTGATCGAGTTAATGTGCGCGTTTACAGGTCCTTCTCAAAAAATTAGCATATTGTGATAAAGTTCATTATTTTCCATAATGTAATAATAAAAATTAAACTTTCATATATTTTAGATTCATCGCACACCAACTGAAATATTTCAGGTCTTTTATTGTTTTAATACTGATGATTTTGGCATACAGCTCATGAAAACCCAAAATCTCAAAAAATTAGCATATCATGTAAAGGGTCTCTAAACGAGCTATTAACCTAATCATCTGAATCAACTAATTAACTCTAAACACCTGCAAAAGATTCCTGAGGCTTTTAAAAACTCCCAGCCTGTTTCATTACTCAAAACCGCAATCATGGGTAAGACTGCCGACCTGACTGCTGTATAGAAGGCCATCACTGACACCCTCAACCAAGAGGGTAAAACACAGAAAGACATTTCTGAACAAATAGGCTGTTCCCAGAGTGCTGTATCAAGGCACCTCAGTGGGAAGTCTGTGGGAAGGAAAAAGCGTGGCAAAAAACGCTGCACAACGAGAAGAGGTGACCGGACCCTGAGGAAGATTGTGGAGAAAGACCGATTCCAGACCTTGGGGGACATGCGGAAGCTGTGGGCTGAGTCTGGAGTAGAAACATCCAGAGCCACCGTGCACAGGCGTGTGCAGGAAATGGGCTACAGGTGCCGCATTCCCCAGGTCAAGCCACTTTTGAACCAGAAACAGCGGCAGAAGCGCCTGACCTGGGCTACAGAGAAGCAGCACTGGACTGTTGCTCAGTGGTCCAAAGCACCTTTTTCGGATGAAAGTAAATTTTGCATGTCATTCGGAAATCAAGGTGCCAGAGTCTGGAGGAAGACTGGGGAGAAGGAAATGCCAAAATGCCTGAAGTCCAGTGTCAAGTACCCACAGTCAGTGATGGTCTGGGGTGCCATGTCAGCTGCTGGTGTTGGTCCACTGTGTTTTATCAAGGGCACTTCATGCTTCCATCTGCTGAAAAGCTTTATGGAGATGATTTCTTTTTTCAGCACGACCTGGCACCTGCTCACAGTGCCAAAACCACTGGTAAATGGTTTACTGACCATGGTATTACTCTGCTCAATTGGCCTGCCGTGCCAAGTCTCCTGACCTGAACCCCATAGAGAATCTGTGGGATATTGTGAAGAGAAAGTTGAGAGACGCAAGACCCAACGGTCTGGATGATCTTAAGGCCGTTATCGAAGCATCCTGGGCCTCCATAACACCTCAGCAGTGCCACAGGCTGATTGCCTCCATGTCACGCCGCATTGAAGCAGTCATTTCTGCAAAAGGATTCCCGACCAAGTATTGAGTGCATAACTGAACATAATTATTTGAAGGTTGACTTTTTTTTGTATTAAAAACACTTCTTTTATTGGTCGGATGAAATATGCTAATTTTTTTAGATAGGAATTTTGGGTTTTCATGAGCTGTATGCCAACATCATCAGTATTAAAACAATAAAAGACCTGAAATATTTCATTGCATGGTGTGCAATGAATCTAAAATATATGAAAGTTTAATTTTTATCATTACATTATGGAAAGTAATGAACTTTGTCACAATATGCTAATTTTTTTGAAGGACCTATGTCACAAGCTTCAAATCGGAATAGATTTTTTGACATGCGCACACTGCACGAATATACATTTTCCTGCTGTTTGTGCATAATAACCATTCTCCTACATTGGTTCTTTATTTGTTTTAAACAGCAGACTTAATATTTATCCATTTCTGGTCATAATTTGGAGACAATGACCATATGAACCGTTGTGCTGTGCTGCTTATATTTATCAACCAGAAAATGCCCATCCCAGATGAGAATCCGAAACAAGGACTGGTGGGACGTTGTCCAGCTCCACTTCACAGATGCTGGGTGAAAGGAGATAGCTCTATTTCAACGTCATTGCACATGCGCAGTCCTTTCAGTTTCGGTTTTCAATCTGATCAAGTGTTTACGTTCTCTCGATTGGATTAGAAAAGCAATAAACCACCCCTTTCAATCCGATCGAAATTTCATTCGGATTGATTAAGATGTTTACATGAAGGCTTTTCAGTCCGATAGAGCCATCAATCCGATTACTAATGGATTATTTGGTTACATGTAAACATTGCCAAAATTGATGACATTTTTCGTATGTTTTTTTGAATCCGCCAAAAGTCCAAGTGCTTAGAAATATAACAACAACAATAGGCCGCATAATTTGAGCTCTCATTCAAACAGACGATTCATGTGGGGTTTCATACTTGGGCTTAGGGGTTCTTTCAAATCACTAACCCTGAGTATGAGCAACAGTAATAGTGAACTAATTAATCAGATGAGGACGTTGAATAGATGTTCAGATCATTTACAGGACGTTCCGTGGATCTACAACTGATATGCAAATTGTTAGAGCCATTCCGTGAGGTTAAAACGGGTTGCACTGCAGAGCACCTAAAAATTAGGAACAGAGACGAGATGGGTGGGAGTGTGTATCAACCCCTAAGTTACAGTAAATGTTGACCCTGGACTCAACGCCATTATGGCAGGCAGTCTTCCTCGGGTGCCAGCGGGCCGCTATAGTTGCTAGGCGGAGAGACATTATGGCTTTGCTGCGCAATAATTTATCCGGCGAGTGCGGCCGGCCGTCATGTTGGGCCCTGACAGAGAGCTGGAGTACTTTATCAGACGCTCGGTAAATCAGACGCACGGGGGGGGGGGGGGGCTGTACGGCAACATTGTTTGATCTCTTTCAGACACTCTAATAATCTGCGCTGCTCTGATTGATACCTTTACACAACAAAGCGCATTACGCCACCAGAAAACCCATCCGAGCCATCCACTGTGTGTGTGTGTGTGTGTGTGTAAGTATCGGCCATCAGAGTTGTCGGGGGCCAGGGGAGGGAGACAGAAGGAGAGAAGGAATGAGTCTCATGGAGACACACAGGGTCATTTGGAGTCTTTAAACGAATCGTCGTCTAACAGTTTCACAAAACGATCAGGGTTTCAGAGGGAGGGGTGAGAGATAACCGGTGTCAAAGTGACCTCACTCAGTGCATGACGAGAAAAGAAAACACGGAAAAAGAACAAACAGCCACACATAGATATGTTAGGTATCTTTTTTTTCCGTTTTCCATTGCTTTACAGATAAGATACTGCATTCAATAGAAAGGAACCTTATGTTAGAAGACCATAACAATAAAGGTTTTGCATTCATTATCAAGAATCATTTGAGTTCAACTATATGATTCTTAGGAGACTTAAAGGGATAGTTCACCCAAAAATGAAAATTCTGTCAGTAATTACTCACCCTCATGTTGTTCCAACCCCGTAAGACCTTCGTTCATATTCGGAACACAAATTAAGATATTTTTGATTAAATCTGAGATCTGGATCACTCCTCCATAGGCTTCTAAGGAATTGACACGTGTTCCCCGAAAAGTTATTAAAGACATAATTAAAATAGTCCAAGTGACTACAGTGGCTCAATCTTAAGTTTATTAAGCGACAAGAAAACAAAAATAACGACTTTATTTCAACTACTCATTTCCTTCTCTGTGGGCCTCGAGTCAGTTCACTAGTTTAACAGCGTAAGCTTCTGTTGTTGTACGTCACACGCATCACACACATGACCGGCGTCGGCCAATAGTGAGCCCACGTGTGACGTAGCTCTACGCAATCGCACTACGTTAACTGACTCAAGGCCCACAGAGAAGGTAATGAATAGTTGAAATAAAGTCGTTATTTTTGCGCACAAAAAGTATTCTCGTCGCTTGATAAACTTAAGATTGAGCCAGAATCTCAAATGAGCATAATGGTTTCTGGGTTTAAATGCTTTCTCCTATCTTATTTGAATATGCAAAGTCTATAAATTATATCTTATACTTATCAAAACACCATTGAGAGATTTTTCCGGCTTTCTGTGTTTTGTTGTACGGTAGGGGATTGGATTTTTCTGAAGGAGTACAGAATCTCCTGATACAAAAGATATGTAAAGAAGAAGCAGACACAAGCAATAGCATATGCAAACAGATGCATTTAAAATAACGCGATCATCAAAATTAAACGGCATATAAATCAAAACTACCTAATCTTACCGAATGAAATGTCGACCCAGGACGAGGTATTTGCTGTTTATTGTTTGATGATCGCATTACTTTACACATGCATAAGCAAAGCCTTTATCGCTTGTTTCTGCTTCTTCTTCGCCTATGTTTTGATCAGGAGATTCTGTATCCATTAGAACAGTGGTTCTCAAACTTTCTCAAACAATCTCAAAAAAGATTGTTATGCAATTCTTGGTTTATGTTAAATGTTTGATTATTCATGTTAAATGTAAAAATGTTAAAAAAAACTGAACAATAAATGAATAAATAGTAGGCCTATATTAAAATAAATAGACATATGAGACTGTTTATTCACATGTTTAAAACATAGTTTAACAAAGACAACATTTAAAAACATTTTGGGCCAGCGCCCCCTATCCATTATCTAGGTCCCTTACCTTTGTCTTATCCTGAATCACAATGGTACACCTATAAGTGTTTATATTGGGACTATTTTAAGGGCCGCGCCACTTTCTGCTTGTTTCCACAAGCGCTTGTGCTCCTGTAGCGCCTGTCGTTGCTAGCAACCATGAACTGCACTCTCCATGACATGATTTTTCTTGGTCGGCGGTGCTATTTTGCTCAATTGTTTTTATGATAGTGTACTTGCCTACGCAAAAGTGGACCAATAGTAGGCCTATATTAAAATAAATAGACATATGAGACTGTTTATTCACATGTTTAAAACATAGTTTAATAAAGACAACATTTAAAAACATTTTGGCAGTTTTTTTTTTATCCATTTGAAAATCTTGTTAAAATATGCTATTTTAAACTCATAGGGGCAACAAATGAACTTCCGACTCCCTCCCATGCCGCTCAAAGTAGATATAAGACGGGCTGTCATTGGACAATAAAAACTACCGTAGGCTATACGGTCATTAAGTGATAATGTTTGCACTTAGGTTTTATTACGGATTTAGAAGAGTATTGCAAGAAGCTGCACACTTTAACCTTACTTTCCAAAAAAAAAAAAAAAATACAATCATGATTCTCCATGAAAAATTATGTTAGAATTGTAGGCCTAAAATACCTTGGTATCAGCTTGTTTTCATTAATGGTATAATTAATGCAATTACAATTAATTTGGTTTGTCATGATTAATTTGTGTTCATAATCAGTAAAAAAAAAAAAAAATCTTCTAACAAGAATAAACACATATGAACAATTAAATTATTATTGTATTATTAATTATTTTTAACTATCTTGAAACTATCCAAGCAGCGCTTCACGTTCAGATGTCACGGCGGAATTCATATATTACCAAAATGTGATTACAGAGTATATTTAAATTATCCATGAAATTGTCATTTTCTCCTCAGAGTCCTGCGAGTTAACAATAATGTCTGACCAGTAAATTACTTGGTAACAAAGAAAACATTTTAGCATTAGATATTGGCATTCGTTAATGCCTAAAAATGTCTTGCCTGGATCTTTGGTGTAAACTCGTGAACGCCCCCCATGAACACCTGTTGTTTTCTAAACACCCCCATTGAGAACCGCTACTTTAGAAGATGTGTCATAGCGCCCCCTACCGTATAACAATGAAAACGTGGATTGCCGGAAAATAACGTCAATGGCAGGGAAGCGTTGTCCCAAATGACAGCCAATTCCATCAATGGCGGGGTAAGAGTTAAGCATTATGTGCTTCACGAATCAGTTCGTTATCAAAGATTCAATGACTCGTTCATATATAAACTGGAAAAAATACCATAGAATTATAGTAAGCAATTCATGTTTGGGACTGTAATCAATCAATTAGCAATATGCTAAAAACCAATCAAAGCAACCGCACACCCTATAGTTTTGCATGGGTAAGTACCTCTTGCATTTTCTCAGGAGAAAGTGAAAATCTAGTCTTAATAATCAACTTTCCAACCGTAATGCTTTTTATAAGACAGAAAGTGGTTAAATCCACCACGGCACTTCTCCACATTAGCCTAAGGATGTCAGTGATTGGAGTGTGACGGCAAAATGGAATCTGGCCATTTTCGCTGGCTCCAAGACATAACTACACGCTTTCCAATTATCTAGTTGGAAAAATAATAGATTCTTTCTACTTTCTCACTCCCATTAATTTTAGTGGTGCTCATCTAGCAGCTAAAATCAACACTGAGAGCTGGTGAAACAATCAAAACTCTGTTAACAATAAACATAGATGCATTCCCTTTTATCTTACTAAAGTGTGTCTTGTCTTACCAACTTCTTTTTAAAATATGAGAATAATCTCTGACCTTTGACCTCTCACCCTCTATTCCAGGTTTATCAGGCGTTTTGGAGTCGGATTCTGCCTGGTTTTGTCACGGTAATACATTTTGAATCGTCATACCCCTGAAATCCTTTGGCCACCCGAATCCATCTGGTGATGTTTGCCAGGGCTTTGTCTCTCCTACTCAGAGAGCAGAACGTATTTGACAATAAAATGTTACTCAGCTTTAAATGAACTGACAAAAACTAATTGAACTGTTTCATCAGCAGTATTGGAATGAGATCATAAAGTAGAGACTGACAATAAGACACAATTATTGGCGCGTGTGTGTGCATGTGTGTGTGAGTTCAATCAACATCAGTATTCTATCCAGACGCCATAATGGATGTAATGTAGCATATGGCCACTGAGCCATGTGTTTTCTCCACTCAATGTGTCTGATAAACAGAGCGCTGGAGATGAGGCTCGTCTAAGAGCTTTTCCTACTCATCAGTCAAGGCAAGGCATTAAAACACAGCTAGGTAACAATCTCAAATGGCTGACCTGGAATGTGTTTCGACAATCTCCATTTCAGCAGTGATCAGTTAAATAAGTAATTTGGAATTAAAATATGGCAGCTGTGTTTTGGAACATGATGCTTGACCAACTAATGACCAGATAGATTATATCAAATGGATTTCAAGGAAATGAGAATGGAGCACAATTCTTAATGCGCACACACGCACATTTCTTAAGTTATAGAAATTATATATAGAACATTAATCAGAATTTTAACTTTCTTATATAAAATATAAAAATTATGAATACAATAAATAATATGCTTATATATATATATATATATATATATATACTGTATATATATATATCAAATACAATTTTCTATAATATATGAAGGAAAATGGATATATATATACACACAGACAATTTCTTAATTTATTGCAATTACTTCAAAATATCTAAATAATGAATACAATAAATAATATGCTTATATATATACACTGTATATAAATATTATATATGTTAATATTTTATATATAATTTGAACTACTTTCTACTATTTTTCAAATACAATTTTCTATAATATATACATATATATATATATATATATATATATATATATATATACACACACATATACATACATATGGATATATATATATATATATATATATATATATATATACACATACACAGACAATTTCTTAATTTACTACAATTAGTCCAAAATATATATAAAATATTAACATATAATATTAACACATAATATTTATATACAGTATATATATATATATATATATATATATATATATATATATATATATATTTATATATATATATATGAAATTAGATAATTAACATATAAAATAATATATACATAATTATATACACACAAATAAACATAACTTAAAACATTTGAAAAAGTACTATTTAAAAAACTTTTTAATGAGGAAACAAATATTGAATTGTCTGCGGGTACCTATAAATATGCATCTCACCAACAGTATCCATCACCATATGTAGAAAGTACAAGTAAAAACAATTCTTGCATTAGGTAGACAAAGAAACAAGGAACATCCAGTGGGGGCAGCGTCCTCTTTGAATGCATCAATACTTGCCTAGTGGGGATGGAGCAAGAAGAAACTGTGTAATGCATTTCTGCCTTATTAAAGTTATAAATGAGCGCCACTGCCTGTATGTCAGTTCAGACTTATTCGCTGGGTGAGCATACATCAATTACACTATTTGGAGCATTTAAACAGGTGTGCCGCTAGCCTCTTTAGGAGACTTTGCATGCACCTGTTTTAGCGTCTCGCATCCGTCTGTTGATTCACAACATGCTGTATTGTTTGCAACTTTTATAACCACATAATGTTAGCAGAAAACAAGCAGGCTGTCGAGAAAGGAATGAATAAAGCCGCTACGCCTGCTTCAGTCATACAAATATGGCATATTCGATTATAAGGAGAGGTTATTATGGCTCCAAGTCTAAAACACAGAAGGCTTTTTCGCTAAAAAGGAGTACAACAAAGACATCATAGTGGCTTTTCTCACTCCCGAGCTGATCTTGAGACTTGACCTATCTGGCAAAGTAACGCAAGACATCAAAGGGCTGTAGGCTACAGTAAATATCACCTTTCTTGTTATCTCTACAAGACCTGTTTTTCCGGTAAATAGGGGGAACGTGTAATTCAATACACTTCCCAGGCAATTTGCTTTTTTCGAAAACAGGTGACATGTTATATTGGAGTTGTGGCCCAAGAATAAATGGTCAAATTAATAAGTAATGCTGATGTGCAGATAATATTTTACCCCTGACTCCTCGGTGGAGAAGAAGCTTATTGTGGGCTAGACGGTAACGTTATACCGCAGAAGGCTCTGTGGTACTTATTTAACGTTATACTGAAGTGCTCTGTGGCGAATGGCATTTTGAGAACGTCAACATGCTTTCTGATTCAACTGATTAACAGTAACAGTGAGAAAAGGCCAAAGACGAGTCCTGAAGTCGAGTTTTTGTCCTCCTCTCAGCCGTGTAACGTCATTCCGCGGGCGGGATTTGGATCCGCAAGCATCTGTCAAGGGCAAAACAGTAAAACACCGGGCATACTTTGTGAGTGAATCTGTCAGACACTTTATGTCTCTGTGAGATCAGAAAGCAGGTTGATGTGAGAGTTGGCAGAGTAACATGAAGCTTGATCTGAAAGACAAAGATCATAGCTGTCCTTCAAAACCGCAACATCCGCAGCGCTCACGGGGGGGGGCTCTCTCATCTGCGCCACAGCTCCCACAGATGATGAGGGGGCATTGTAAACATAATTATTGCTGCTAATGATAACGGCAGACAGATGATGAGTTTTTTCTCAGCTCATTTACCATTGGCAGCCATGCCAGGTGCACGGAGGGATTTTCATTCTGTTCTAAATAGTGCCTAGTCTTGTTTTTCTTGCAAAATGTGCAACAAAATGTGCAGAGTCGAACACTAAATAAACCGCTGCACTTTTTGCAGTTGGAGAGGTGCATAAAAAGTGGGGTTCTTGTTGAACAAACAGGAAATGTGTGGAATTACGTGTAAACACATTTAATAACTATGATTACAGACAGAAAGAGACCTTTTAAGACAAATTTGCACTTGCAACATCAGGCTTATCTTCTACTGCTTTCACTGACCACATGAAATCAAAACAGTGAAAGTGCGCATTGTTCCAAATAAAAAAGAGAGAATGTTTTGTCTCGATAATCTTTTTGCTAAACTGACTCAGTCTTTAATAGAAGGTGTTGGCCCACTTTTTCTTGTATCCTGAACTGTTCTTCCCATTTATGTTCTGCATTTGGATTTCAGAAAAATAACGAATGGGACAGTATAACATTACAGATATATTATAAATACGGGCAGGACTTGACATTCACTTTTTTGCTCACCAGCCACTCTGGCTAGCAACTCGAAACTGCATTTTCACTGGCTACAATTTTCATATCAATACCATGAGGAAAAACTGCCATATATATATATATATATATATATATATATATATATATATATATATATATATATATATATATATATAATTTTTTATATTATCTCATATTCTGGCATTTTTTATCACATATTTTGGTATATTAGACTGCTGTCACCTGAAGACTGACCCACGGATCCATTATACTGTTACACATTAGTTTTCTTTCTCAACTGTTTACGTTCACTTAAAACATAACTGACTGTGTTTCCGTGAATACTTAACAAGACTGGCATTTTGACATAATTTTGTGTATTTGACTGTTTAAGGAGCGAAAAAAAACCCCTCAGTTTAGTACTGAGAGGCGGCTTTATGTTTCCCATACTTTGGGTGTGAAACGTTGTCAAATTTTGCGCAATATGAGCAATCCCACACCCAAATTCAAGCCCTGTAATAGCAACAACATTCATCTGGAGCAAATGAAATGAGTGAGTGCGGAAAGGCGGGTTTGTGTGTAACTCGCTGTCGGAAAGATGAGAAAGTCAAACAGCCACAACACTCCTCCCCTCATTTATCTGATTGGGCGTTTGCAACTTCGCAATGATTCCTGGGTAGGATTCTCTTCGCCAAAGTCGGCATTGAGGGCACAAAGCACACTTCTGAGCACTGAAATGCAGAATTGGACACCCTACGGACTAGTACACTTGGCAAGCACGCGTAATTTAAAGCAACGAGACCGCAAGTCCACATAGAAGTGTGCCATTTGGCATCTAGCTCCTGGGGACCCAGGGGGAGTTTCAATCAGCTTCCTAGTTCAGTAGTCAGGGCACTGATCAGGGAGTCGGACATTTTAAGAGCTGACTCGATCGCAAAATCCTTCCAGTGCACTGAAACATTAGCTCCCTAAAAAGTCCCACGATGAACCGTGAACCAGGGAGCATCAATGCTAACAATGTTACCTTAACGGAAGTTCTGAAGCACTATTTTATTATGTTTCAGCATAAACATACATCGCCAAGGCAGGAAATAAACAATCTAGCTAATATTTATAATTTATTTACGGCTGAAACATTGCACGTACAGTACTGTGCAAAAGTCGTGGGCACGATAGTATTTTCGAATCAATATTTGGTGTGAGCACCCTTTGCGTTTATAACAGCTTTTGTCTAGGTACACTCGCACATAGTTTTTCAGGGAGATTTGCAAGAAGGTTTCTTTAAGCGTCTTGGAGACGTATTAAATTATGTAATTATTATTACATTTTAACAAATACATTTTTCTATGGAGAAAATGAATGGGATTTTCACTTACGGATCGTGACTTTGAAAACACCCACTTTTCACGATCAATTTGCAGTGGATAAAATCCAGTCCCACCTTATATTTTCTTCCCACTGAATATCCAATTTCACTCTAAAACAGATCACATTACAGTAGTCAAATAGGTAGCAAATGGCATTTCATGATGACTTTAAAGTTTCCAAACTGCTGTTGAAACAGAATCTCTGATATAAGCAGCACAATCTTTCTGACTGTAATATCATATACCCAAGGCGCGGTATTATTTGTTGCGAGGGCTGTGCTCTCTTGCACACTTTAATATTGCGTTATTATTTCATCTCAGCCTTGAGATAAAAAAAAAAAAATCTTTATTTTATTTTATGGGATTAACTGCACGCTTTCAGGGCATCTGGAGGTGTCTGTTATGTTTCGTTTTATTAGTGAATTATTTAGACAACACTCAACGGTAACGCCAAGGACAGCGACGCTGCAACGAGAGCCCTGCTGGCTTTTCCATTCGCGTTTTTCATTCACTTACTTAATTTGGTTTGGTACTCTGAAACCACAGAAAGAAATTCACTCTCATTCTCATTGTGATGGCAGCAGAAAGGGGTGTGGTAACTGATTTCCCAGAGGGCAAAGCATGCCGAATCGGTACATAATGATAAAGAAATATCAAAACATTAGAGTGTGGAGATCTGAAAATGGATTTGGGATGAGAGTGAAAGAGACGGAGAAAAGAGCTTGCGTCTCGATGTCTGCTTGCACCGAGCAGCAACTCAACAGCCCTGAGGTCAGATTTCCACAATATTAAACACATGATTCATGTATTGATGTCATATTTACAAGATCTAATTTTCTGTTAAAGATTCTCTTTTTATATTGCCATGTGGTACAATCATCATTCCTCTGAGCATTTAGCTACTGTTATGGTAAAAATTCCCATCAACAATGAAATCAAAATATCCATAATTTCTTAAAAAGGGTACCCGTTATTTCGAAGAAGAAAATATTAGGGTGAACACAGACTAAGATAAAAAAACCTGAATAATTCAGAAGATTCTGAGAACCAAATAAATAAACTGAAAATATTGAAAATAATTGATTCATTCACATTACCACATTTCAGAACCCAATCAATTTGCCAGCACATTCTTAAAGTCCCCCTGTGGTGAAAGATGAGCTTTTAATGTTGTTTATGTCTATGTGTTGTTTTTAATATGCTTTAAGACAAACCATGTGCAAATTCATAAGTCAACACCATTGCTGGTGTTTCAGACATCACAAACTACCTTGTAACCAATTAGGTCAACGTGTGATCGTCAACGAGTGGATCTCTGAGCTGGTGTGAGTGAGTGGAGGCGGGGCTAATTTGCATATTCATAGCACCGCGTATAATAAATGAAGCGAGGGTGTAGAGTAACAATCAAGCAATTTTAAGGCATGAAGAATTTTTTTCAAGGAAAAAAACTTTTAAATATGTCATTTTGGTGATCAAACATGAGTTTTAAAGGATCAAATTATTAACTACAGGGGGACTTTAAAAATAAAGATTCTTAAAGATAGGGTAGGTAATTTCAGAGCGGCAATTTCATAAGATCCCATCGTCCTACATTAACGCACAGCCAGAACAGATTCTGCAAAGCGTCACAAGAGTGGGGATTAAATTACCTTATGTCTCAAAGCACATAACGTTATAATAATAATGAACTTAAACAACTTACAGAGCTCTAGTTGTACCACCCGACTGCTGCAGATCCTAGTAGAATCTAAAAGTAGACTGTCACGGGTTGCCATCTTGTAATTACGGTTATTACGACATGATGTGAACGCAGCATAAGCTCGTTGTTTTGGTTCAGAAAGAACTGCAAAAGTTCTACTGTTTATTTGCGGCGCTCCGAGACTGTGTAGTTAAGTACATTTTTTATTTTTGGAATTTTCAGTGTGAACACACTACTCTATTTATACTACAAAACGTCATAGAATAGTGCATTAGTACGTGAATTGGGACGCACCTTCTGTCTATAACTCTGCATAGCCTCATGGAACACACTGATCATGTGTGATGGGTCGCGGGCATATGCAAATACATACGCTGACAGGCTGGTAGGAACGAATGCAATATTTGGATGAACATTTTTGGTCCTGAGATTTTCACAGAAGATACAGTATATATATTATATACATAAATATACATATATTTTAACATTTAAACCACTTCTATTATTGATTGCAATCAGAATATGAAGAGAGTTTCAGAAACCTGTATTTTTAAGAGTGTAGATGAAACCCAGTCCATCCCTACCATGTTTTCACTTTCAATATCTTGTTTCGTGTCGTTTGTGAATGTTGTTCCTGTCTGATACCTTTGAATCACTACGTCAACATTAAGACAGTAAGCCAATGTCTGTCTATGGCCGATGGATTCTGCCCTTGCTACTTTCAGATATATTAAAATGCAAAAGGCCTAAAAAATAAAAAGTGCCCTAATTCCTGTTCAAAAGGTCGCTGTGATGAGTTATTGGGGAGTAAGCAGCTACAAGCTATTCCCTTGTTAGATTTGACAGAGAGGCTGTCATTTCTCCCTTTAAAAATAGTGGGAAGTAATAAATGGTCATTTGTGAATGTGTTAGCTACCGGCAGAAAGAGTTTCGCAGCTCTGACTGCCTCCTGTGAGAGTTTAAAATGGTGAAATATTGTCCCCATCGTCAGATGAACGGTAGACGTTTTTGTCGAGATCAGCGGAAAAACAGCAGTTTCCCCCATGACTTATTATTAGCTGTTAGAAGTTTTGTTAATTAATTAATCAAAATAAAATGCCATTCACAAACCATGTAACATTTCAGAGTGAAAAAAGTAGGGCAGGGCTTGATTTTATTTACTGAAAACTGATTGGCTCATGAAAAGTGGACTCAAGAACAAATTGTGTTAAATAAATAGGCCTATATTAATCACATCAACATACAATTACGCACAATGAAATCTGCAATACATATTAAAATAAATAAATGAACTGATAAAATGTATACCTTGTAACTGCCCTTTGGATAAAAAAAATGCTAAATGCAACAATGTAAATGTCCATTTTGATATAACCTTGATTGTAAAAAAAAAAGAAAAAAGCTAGCTTATGCATTCTCATTAAATGTTTATTTTGAAAAGGCTATAAGGATTATGTAAAGTTTATGCATACGTACCGAGCATTCAAATGTAGATCTGGTAAAGTATCATGTCAATTAGATTTTTGGCAGTTCGAGGTTGAGTCCCGGCCGGATCGTGGCCCTTTCCTGTGATCCTGTCTCTGCTTAAACTGTCCTGTCAAAATAAAAAGAAAAAGGCAGTAAAATACATATACTGTGTACATACACAGGGTTTGACATTAACACCAGCAGTGGTGTGTAGCGCAGTCACTCCTACTAGCCACTTTGGCAGCTTGAATTTTATATAGAATACATACATTTTTCAGTTGTAGTCTTTTAAAAAGGCACCTGAAATAATAAGCTGAGCATTGTAGAGTTGTTGAAAATAAAGATTTTTCGATGCATATTGATACTGAAATATCTGAAACGTTTCCAATACTCCTTTTCCGCAGAATAGACACACGACACCAGCTGAGCTTTTTCACCCTCTCATCTTTCCGACAGCGAGTTACACACAAACCCACCTCTCCTCACCCACTCGTTTCATTTGCTCTATATGAATTTGAATTTCATTTGCTCTTGGTGTTACAAGGCTTGGATTTCCGTGTGGAATTGCGTGCATTGCACATTTTACTCATACCCGCAGATTTTGAGTGGCAAGTAAATTTGGAAAACCATTACCCACAGTGGCTGGTGAGAAAAAAAGTTTATGTCAAACACAACTATTAAAAAATTTGAGGTCATTTAAATTTCTTATTTATTTATTAAGGATGCATTAATTTGATCAAAAGTTACAAGACATTTGTAATGTTACAAAACCTTTCTATTTCACATAAATGCTGCTTTTTAAAACTTTCTATTCATCAAAGAATCCTGACAAAAAATTATCTCCGTTTCTATAGAAATATGAAGCAGCACAACTGTTTAACATTGACGATAATCAGAAATGTTTCTTGAGCAGCAAATCAGCATATTATAATGATACAAACAGTGTAAGTCAGATCTCTTCTCCTAAAAATCTCGTATCATTTATGTCCATAGCACAAACGTTTAGGGACAAGTTACATGCCAAATTAATCCTCTTTTTGTTGTTTTGTTCTTTTGTTTTCAGGAAGCATAACTAATATACAATTCTTTTGCCAAGATATATATAGAACTTCAACTTCAACCCAATCAGCTTTTAGAACCTGAACTATCCATTTGAGAACAGACATTTGGACACATTTATATCACATACTAACGCATTCTCATCCTTTGGCGTCATATGTGACGCCATATGACAAAACGGCGGAATACTACGCACATGGCACCCTTTATCGTCAATATAACACGCACTGTGATGGGTAGGTTTAGGTGTGGGGTAGGGTCTGCGTCTCATATTCATGCTAAAGGATGCCAGTCAACTTTATGACGCTTTGGGTTCGCGTGTTATATTCACGCTAAAGGGTGCCATGTGCGTAGTATTTCGCCGTTTTGTCATATGGCGTCACATATGCCGCCAAAGGATGAGAACGGGCTCCACATACATATTCAAATCCAACCTCCTCCCGTTATTTAATTGGCATTGTGGGTCTTACCCAGCTGGCTTAGCTGTGGATATTCGGATGCTCCAGACTCCAGCATCAATGTGACAGTTTCAGGTGGAGAACACTATTATTAGTTTACCTCTCAGCCATGGCATTTTATCACTGTTGCATCTGATGGTCTCGCTGCTTAAAAAAAAGAGAGGAAGTTGTGCATCTCAATCCGCCTGTTCATATTTCATAGGCCATGGTGTCATAAATACAGGGAGCGCGGCTGACCTGAGCTATTAGTTACACACCTCCAATGGGCGTGCAACATTTAGTCTCTGGCAGGGACACGTTTTCCATGAAGTCACGCGGAACAAGATCCTAGATACGCTGAGAAATATTGTACGCGTGCAAGCAAACACCAACGCAGAACTTTGTACGAATAAATAAACACACAAAACATGGCCCGAGGTGGGAAAGAGAAGTCGAAGAGGGACAAAAGATGAAAGCAATACAACATAAACCTACAGCCAGGAGTAAAAAAATACAATGTAATATCTGGCGAGACTTGTGCTCCAGTCAGCTGTCTGAGAGGGTTGCGGGAGGGCAGCGTGTGGACTCCAAGCAGCAGGTCAGATTGTAGGTCAATAGTGTGTTGCACTACAGAGACTCTCGCTTTTCCCTCAGCGTGTCTCATAAGTTCTGGTCACACAACTTGCCTTTCACTTTCTGTCACTCTTATGCCATGGAGAGCAAATCTGTGGTAGTCTGTTACACATTCACTCAACAAAGATATATAGTCTTTATGTCATACAGGGCTGTAGTCTCGCAAAGCCACGCTTTTCTGCAGGTAGTCTGGTCCATTTGCAGATTTATCTGGCCGTATGAGGTTCAATTTATGAAAATAAGAAGAAATAAAGCAAAGTTCTTCCACATGAATTTGTTCTAAGCTTAGTGGCCTAATTAGAAACAACTGGGGCAATTACTTAGGGTACTGTACTTAAAGGGATACTCCACCAGTTTTTCTTATTAAACTATGTTATTCCCTTAACTAAGACGAGTTGATACATACCTCTCTCGTCTCAGTGCGTGCACTATATCGCTCTGTATTGCCGCAAAACTATGTTAGCACTTAGCTTAGCCCATGCATTAAATATGGGCCAAGCAGAGAAGCGACCAAACACTTCCACGTTTTCCCTATGTAAACACAGTTACTCGAGTAGTGTAACTTGACCTGGGCTGGTGACACAAAATAAACCGTTGCGCTTTTCTAAGCGTTTAAAATTGATGACTATATTGTATGGCGGAATACCATAACAAGTGCTTTTGAGCACTTCGACTTGGCGCAATAATATCTTCACTCGTGAAAAGTCCTCTTACCGGCTCCCGCTTCCTCTCGTTGTATTGACGGAAATGTCAGAGGGAGAGGAAGCGGGAGCCGTATCAACTCGTCTTAGTTAAGGGAATAACATAGTTTAATAAGAAAAACTGGTGGAGTATCCCTTTAACAGCGATGTAATAAAAATGGAAAAATATTTCCTTTTCATTTTTGAAAAGTTTTGCATACAGACGACAACGATCCCCGTTCCCACGAATCCTTGAAAATGACTAAAACATTATTATGGTATTATTCATGCCAGGCCAGTAGTTGGCGATGTCAGTTTGTAAAGAAACACTACGCACCTATAGACTGAACACGTAATACGCATGTGCATGAAGTCACTGTTTACACAAATGTGCGTTTTTGTAGTTTACACAGAAACTTGGACTATGAAACCTGTTTTCAAAAGTTTGCGTTTTCAGGCTCCCAAAACGCCATTAACGTGTAAATAAACAGCAAAAACGCATACAAAGTTTTCTGTTTTTTGACGAAATTAATGTTGTGCAAACACCCCCTTAGTGTCAATGATATACCATCATAGTTTTTGTTAATATTTTGAATTCAATTTTATGTTTATATTTTAAATTTTCACTTCAATTTTAGTTAAAGTTTTAGTAACTTGGGTGTTTTTGTAATTTGTATTAGTTTTTTAATATGGCCATTGTTTTTTTTATTAATTTTTATATATATTAGCTTTAGTTATTTTTGTGCTTCAAGTTAAAATAAAAGAAAATGAGAAATGTTGTTTTGGCAGCTAGCTGCAATAAAATAAGTTGAGTTGTATTTATGGATGGTTTATGGTTTATGCATGGAGTTTTATAATTTTTTTTGATAAATCTATCTTTCTGAGCATCACTCAGGTCCATCTATTTATCTATCTAAATACAGAATATTGCCTCTGAATACCAATAATATAAATCGTCTAAGGTGCATTTGATTTGATTGATTAATATCTTAATTTAAAATATCGATTGTCAATACTGAGCCAATTTCATCAGTAGATTTTAAACAAGTCTTTTGAAAGAAGTCTCTTCTGCTCACCAGGGCTGCATTCATTTGATCAAAAATACAGTAAAAACAGGAATATTATGAAATATAAATACAATTTAAAATAAGTTTTCTTTTTTTTTTTTTACTATATTTTAAAATGTTATTTATTCCTGTGATCAAAGCTGAATTTTCAGTATCATTACTCCAGTCATACTTCAATAATGCATCCTTGTTGAATTATTATTATGTTGAAGTATTAACTTCTTAATTTATGAGTTGTTGCTTACACTGTGCATTTGCTAATTCTGCACAGTAATGTAATGTAATGAACCCCCCACCCCCCACAACCAACTAGAAGTAGTAAATCATTCATATCTGTATTTTAACTATTTTAAAATGGAACGAGCCCTCCAATATAACTTCCTCTTTCAACAGGAAATCAACGTCGGGACAGAAAACTGCACTCAGACCATTTCTCAAAGTATTTAAAGCTAACGTCTAGTTGTTTACAAGTAGCTGAAGTGACTTTTTCCTTCAAGAATCTGTCAACAAGTTACTTTCCGTTCAAAGCAGGCAAGCAGAACTGTCGGCTCATCACCCTTCAATTAAACCCGTGACCACCTGAAAATCCTCGATTGACATTTCCTCCCGTGATTGTGTCTCATCCATTTTTTAATTGTGCTCATTCTCACTTGGCCATTCCCATGAGGTGGGTGGACCGCAGTGGTGGCCACTGTCATTCGTCAGGGATGACAGGAGCGAGAGAGAGAGAGAGAGAGAGAGAGAGAGAGAGAGAGAGAGAGAGAGAGAGAGAGAGATAGAGAGAGAGAGAGAGAGAGTGGCACTATGCCACTTCCAAAGCGAGTGCTGATGTGTCAGTCTTATCACACAGCCGAGCGCTCTGGAGGCGACATCCTCCACTGAATCAGTGACATTTCACGGACGGTGCAAATCTATCCGTCTTTGTCAAGCGTTCCTTCATCCTCGCACAAGCACACATCGTTTTCGCATTCCAGGAGTTAGCATATTGATCACGGCAGAGTCGCTGAAGTGTGGAAGCCATTTTTTCCTCTCTTTTTTGGGCTAAAATGGACACCTTTAGTCTACTGGTCACTGTCAGTTTCCGGTGAGGTGCGTTTTAATCCCGCTGTGTGGGAGGTCTGGGTCACGGGTGTCACAGCGTGTTGGTATGCTGAATGGAGGAAGGGTTTTTATTCAAAAGCCCTTTTCTCTTTATTCAAACCCTGTGCTAAATGCAATGTTTTCCTGATTTCATGTGGAACGCTGAGCTGTGTGAATGGAAAACTTTTTGGACTTGGTAATTATTGTACATGCCCAACATAGAAGAAGAGGACTGTGAGGTCAGGAATGAACTATTCACTGCAAAAAAAGTTTTAACTTTTGTTTTCTAAACATCCCCAAAACATGACAACTTTAATGGGAAAGAAACACTTCATAAGATATTACAGGGATATTCTGTCATTTACTCAACCTCATGTCATTCCAAACCTGACATTTTCTTTCTGCAAAACATAAAAGAACATTGATATGATATATATATATATATATATAGAGATGATCAGAGGTGACTGATTTGATAGAAGATATAAGAATTAGTATTTTTAACTTGTTTTATAACTAATATTAAATTACTTTAACTTTGATTTAGTATAGTACATACTGTAATACTGAAGACAGACAGACAGATGATGAATAGAACAAGATATAGACAGACAGATAGACAGGTAGATGATATAGATATAGAACGAGACAAACAGACAGATACATAGACATAAACTGAATTATATGAAGTTATCCAACTGTATGTCCAAGCTGTAAAACCCCTTTTTTGTATCCTTTATGCATTTTTAAGAGTGAAGGTAGATCTGGTTTGAATGCATACTTGAAGGCCCAAATGATGGTTTGCGAACAGTGGATCTCAGATTTACAGCTCATTTGCCATGTGTGTGAAACCAAGCCAGTGATGTCAGACTGCTTTGCCTTAATGATATCTAGCCACATGTATCCAACACAATCAAGACACCATATTTAACCATCCGCTCTCATGCTGAAAAACATGTTAGTGCTTGTCACATTCAGCAAACTATTATTCTTACACTCAAATTACAATTTAACCTTCAATTACATTATGATTATTTCTAAATTATTCATAACTTAAGAACAAGATAATGGGGGTTTAGTTGGTTTCTTTAACTACATATTTTGCTAAATAATTGCAGGCTTATTAAAGGATCGCGAGTTCCCTGCTGTGCATTTTAAATTATTTAGCTTCAAAATTAAACTATTAGAATGCAAGTTCCACACTGTAATGGTGTCTGCTATTTTATTATTTCACCAGCAGAGCAGATATCCCATACACAGCCCACAAATTACAGCTATAAATGGAAATGCACCGTATTGATAGGTTATTCCATTAATTAGATTATGTCTCAGGAGAGGGAATCTGTCCTAAAATTAGAGAGCTTCATGCTCAGCTGCCGTTCCGGGCTCATATTCATTCTGATAAAGCAGCACAGGGGATTGCAACATCTGTACTCTGTAATGTTGAGGTTAACTTGTGCTGTGATTGCATATGCAAAATCCACCGGCAGGTGCGACACTGACACAGATGCTGACACGCACGCCGCGATATACCCTGAGCAAGACAAAACCTGGGAATACAAGAGATGCAAAGCGGCGTGCTCGAGAGCCTTGCGGTGGTGGGCAGGCTATGTGTGAGTCCTATGCGAGAAGCGTGAATGAGAGGCCTGCAAATCGATAGGGACAGGGGATGTGGTGTCTGGCAAATCCAGTGGCGGCTGACATGTTCTCGGTGTAATCTCCTTCATTGTGCTGCGAGAGGGAAGATTATCCTCTGCTGACTGGCTGCTAAAAGCTTCCCTGCTCTCAGAACGCTTCCAGAAGGGGCGAGAGAACGGCGTGCAAAACCTCGCGTTCTTCCCCTCCTTCCCTGTCAAAGTCCGGATTATGTGGAGAAATTCTCCCCTCTGCCTCTCAATAAAACCTATTCTTATACGCCCTCGCCTTTCATGGAATATCATTGGATTTGTGACACAGGATCTCCGTTCGGATTCGCCGCTAATGTCGGCAGGTTGTAAAGCAAGAGTTGGATAGTGTCACGGTGTGGGTTCATGTCTTGTTCCTGTCTGTCCTGTGTTTCCCTTGTCTTGTGTGACCTTTAGTTATTTCCTGTGCTGTGTCATGTTTTGTAGTCCTTTGTAGTTTTTTCTAGTTTATAAGTATCCCCAGGTGTTCTGATTAACCACACCCTCTTGTTATCTTGTTTAGCTCGTTTACCCCTGTATTTAAGCCCTGTGTTTCAGCCCTGTCTTTGTGAGTTGTTAATGTTGTAATGGTTGCTGTTTCTGTGTTCCTGTTCTGAGTTTCTTTTGTTTGTTTTACTAATAAATGTGCTAGCAATTTGATTCACTGCTCGCTTCATTCTCCCGAATCGTTACAGAACAACTCACCGAATATGAATCCAGCAGCACAGATCTCGCCTGATCTACACAGGCTAGACCGGGAGTTCGCTGGACAGATCGCTGCCTTGGCCCTGGAAAGCCTTGATCTGTTCCAGTATACGTGGGGGTTTGTTCCTCTTGCTGCCTCCTGCTCCCTGGATGACGAGGCAATTAAAGTCTGTTACCGGCTGGGGGCTAAGGAGGTCAACCCGAGGGAACTCCCCGATCTCTCCGGTCTGGGCTGGAGAGAGGCGCTCTCCAGATGTTTGGAGAGCTTCATCCCGTGTCACGCCAGGCCTTCACCGCTGGTCCCTGTTCCGGTGGTCCCTGTTTGGGTGGTCCCGAGTCCGGTGGTCCGGAGACGGAGGAGAAGAATGGCCTCCTCAACGACGTGTCCGGTGGCTCCTAAGCAAGAGACCGTCCAGCCAGAGATCGTCCAGCCAGAGCTTCACGTCAGCCCCGTCCAGCCAGAGCTTCACGTCAGCCACGTCCAGCCAGAGCTTCACGTCAGCCACGTCCAGCCAGAGCTTCACGTCCAGCCAGAGCTTCACGTCAGCCACGTCCAGCCAGAGCTTCACGTCAGCCACGTCCAGCCAGAGCTTCACGTCGGCCACGTCCAGCCAGAGCTTCACGTCGGCCACGTCCAGCCAGAGCTTCACGTCGGCCACGTCCAGCCAGAGCTTCACGTAGGCCACGTGCAGCCAGAGCTTCACGTCGGCCACGTCCAGCCAGAGCTTCACGGCGGCCACGTCCAGCCAGAGCTTCACGGCGGCCACGTCCAGCCAGAGCTTCACGTCGGCCACGTCCAGCCAGAGCTTCACGTCGGCCACGTCCAGCCAGAGCTTCACGTCGGCCACGTCCAGCCAGAGCTTCACCTCGGCCACGTCGGGCCAGAGCTTCACGTCGGCCACGTCCAGCCAGAGCTTCACGTCAACCACGTCCAGCCAGAGCTTCACGTCAGCCACGTCCAGCCAGAGCTTCACGTCAGCTACGTCCAGCCAGAGCCAGTCTTCGAGCAAGAGCAAGTCTTCGAGCAAGAGCCAGAGCCAGTCTTCGAGCAAGAGCCCGAACCAGGGTGTGTGTTGTCTGTTCCCGAGCCAGTGTGTGTGTTGTCTGTTCCCGAGCCAGTGTGTGTGTTGTCTGTTCCCGAACCAGTGTGTGTGTTGTCTGTTCCCGAGCCAGTGTGTGTGTTGTCTGTTCCCGAACCAGTGTGTGTGTTGTCTGTTCCCGAGCCAGTGTGTGTGTTGTCTGTTCCCGAACCAGTGTGTGTGTTGTCTGTTCCCGAGCCAGTGTGTGTGTTGTCTGTTCCCGAGCCAGTGTGTGTGTTCCCGAGCCAGTGTGTGTGTTGTCTGTTCCCGAGCCAGTGTGTGTGTTGTCTGTTCCCGAGCCAGTGTGTGTGTTGTCTGTTCCCGAGCCAGTGTGTGTGTTGGCTGTTCCCAAGCCAGTGTGTGTGTTGGCTGTTCCCGAGCCGGTGTCTGCTGTTCCCGAGCCGGTGTCTGCTGTTCCCGAGCCGGTGTCTGCTGTTCCCGAGCCGGTGTCTGCTGTTCCCGAGCCGGTGTCTGCTGTTCCCGAGCCGGTGTCTGCTGTTCCCGAGCCGGTGTCTGCTGTTCCCGAGCCGGTGTCTGCTGTTCCCGAGCCGGTGTCTGCTGTTCCCGAGCCGGTGTCTGCTGTTCCCGAGCCGGTGTCTGCTGTTCCTGAGACGGTGTCTGCTGTTCCTGAGCCGTGGCCGCCCGAGGGGTCTTCACCGCCCTGGCCGCCCGAGGGGTCGTCTGCTTCGCCCTGGCCGCCCGAGGGGTCGTCTGCTTCGCCCTGGCCGCCCGAGGGGTCGTCTGCTCCGCCCTGACCCATGCTCGCCATTGCAAGGCCCTGGTCCTGTTCCCTGCGCGGACCTGGCCCTCCATCCCTCCCCAAGACCGCTTCACCGCATATTCCACTTCACCACCCACCTGAACTTTTGTATATATTTTGTTTTGTTTTACGGGCGTCAGGAGCCGCCCATAGGGGGAGGGCTATGTCACGGTGTGGGTTCATGTCTTGTTCCTGTCTGTCCTGTGTTTCCCTTGTCTTGTGTGAACTTTAGTTATTTCCTGTGCTGTGTCATGTTTTGTAGTCCTTTGTAGTTTTTTCTAGTTTATAAGTATCCCCTGGTGCTCTGATTAACCACACCCTCTTGTTATCTTGTTTAGCTTGTTTACCCCTGTATTTAAGCCCTGTGTTTCAGCCCTGTCTTTGTGAGTTGTTAATGTTGTAGTGGTTGCTGTTTCTGTGTTCCTGGTCTGAGTTTCTTTTGTTTGTTTTACTAATAAATCTGCTTGCAATTGGATTCACTGCTCCCTACATTCTCCCGAATCGTTACAGATTGAGCTTAGAGCTACGGAAGAGAGCGTTTTAAACTATATATACACTTTAAACACAATTTAAAATGAATGACAGAGAGAGAGAGAGAGAGAGAGAGAGAGAGAGAGAGAGAGAGAGAGAGAGAGAGAGAGAGAGAGAGAGAGAGAGAGAGAGAGAGATGCGTTTATGATACCGAAATTGATTCCTCTTTTTCGTTTCCTTGAGCTTGAACGGACACATGCACACAAATTGTGTCAAAATAACCGTCTCGGCAAGTATTCTCTCGGGTATGTCTAAAGTGAATGTACACAGTTGAGAAAGAAACCGGATGTGTGTCAGTATATTCGGTCTTAAAGTGACAGCATCCTAATATTCCTGCTGCTGTCTGTGTCATTAATGTTAATAAAACAACAAAATAAAGCTTTAACAAAGAATTAAACTACATTTAATTTCTACAGTGAACACAATTGTGTTATTCTACATTTAGGCCTAATAATTTGTGTACCTGAATACTACCGTTGGACTTTGTAGCTTTGTTATATAGTATTCATCTATGCTTGTAATTTGTGTATTTGTTCTTATTTTTTACCGACTGTTCACTTCTTGTCTTTAAAAATGTGGGAGCCACTGCTCTAGACCAATTATACATAGGCTGTCCGTCCGTCCGTCCTTCCTTCTCTTATTTTAAGTATTAGTACAGTGATATGGTATAAAGAATGCTTTTTTAAAATTGTGTTACTAAATATCTTAATGGTTTGATTTTGTGAACTTCAACGTGCAGCACAGCATTTACTTATTTCATAGATGTGCTCATTAGCAATCTGGAAACCAGCAAAAAATAACCAACTTTGTTTTAAACCTAAACTCCATGGCAGCCGATCATTAGCCGCGTTTCCAGTGTCAGGCCAGGGCCGGGCCAGGGCTAACAGCGAGCAGAGCCAGTGGCATCTGGCCTTAAGCACCGGGCTTGCGTATCCACTGCCGGGCCAGTAGCCCCGCAAAGCTGCCCTAAACCCCGCTCCTAACACGCCTTTCTGGATCAAACGTCATATAACCCAACCCATTTTAGTGGGTATTATGAATTTGTTTATTTTCTAAGTTAGGAAGATAGCATGTATATTAACTCACCAGCCGTGGCTGCAATAGTGTCCTGACTTGTCTCGCGAGTCGCCACTAACAGAGGGACGGTGACCCAGCACACCATCCATCAAGTCGAATAATGGAAAGTTTCTTCTCTGAGCTCCGCTTTGTCCATTGTGCGTTTTAATCGCCTTGTACAATACTGCGCCCGCAACTTTTTTATTTTTTCCCGAACTTGAAGCGTTGCTCGCCGAATGCTTATAGAAAATTCAGCAACGATGTATTTTATAACGTCCTCGTTTCTTCACACGCCGTCAAATTGACGTTGTACCCTTTCTTCTGCCCAAATGCTCAGAAGAGCTTTGGTATCTTCGACAGACCAGTACAGGCGATTCTCGATTTCGAGCAGCGATTATTTTGCGCGATATAAAAAAGTGAAATGTGCATCTTGCCGGCTTTGCCGCAGACCATAACTTTCCCTACCACCGATAAACTCCGCCTTTTACCTTGCCCACGCCTCTAGCCCGGAACAGCCCCGGAAGTGACAGTGGAAACACGACTAGCCCTGGCACGCACTAGCACGGCTCGGCCCTGGCCCGGCAGTGAAAACGAGGCTATTGAGAAAAGAGCATAGATAGCACATGTAATATATGCATCTGCTGTTCGGTGAACAGACTCTCTGTGGTGTCATTTGGTTCTTTGGTAAGTGTTTTTTGGCGATATGACACATCAGAGCATGCGATGAGAAGGCTTAAACATTTGGCAGAATTACTGTTGAGAAAAATTAAAAATTAAAATGTATCACAGCTTAATTTAAAAGTAAATGAAAAAAAAAATATTTGTGAAAAACTGAATGAAATAAGGAATCATTTACTATTACCAACCAGGTTCCAAAATGTCACTTGCCAAGTGCTAAAAGCGAGTATATAAAACTTAGTATAAAAGTTCATATAAAAGTATATGAAATTACTTCAAATCAAAACAAATTCAGCTTTCACTTTTTGATGGTCCCCATGCTGTTGACTATAAGCAATATTGTACCTACACTGCCAGGGCTCGACAATAAGGACCGCCCGATGTGAACGACGCTCGGGACAGTTGACGGATCTGTCACTTGCCCGATCGGGCCAGTGCTGTAGGGGTGTGCGATATATATCGTCTATGATATCGTTATTGTTGATTTAACAATCTGACATTGAGTATGTTCCTCACTTTACAAAAAACAAACAAAAACTCACCTTTTGAGTGCACGCATACACGACGTGATGTAGTCTAGTAGATTAGACTAGCGCCTGCATATTTAGAGTGTATGCTTTTACTGCGTGATTTAGTCTATTATAATGCATCTAGAATGCCCCCATATTCAAGATAGGGGCAAAAAAAAAGTAAAACACAGGACGGTGTATTACTGATTGAATCAGCTTTTTGAACGAATCAGCTGAATCAATTATTCAATGACTCACTCATATAAGATAGTAAAATGCTTCCTTCCTGAATGAATCAGCCATTTGAATGAATCGGTTGAATCTCAATGACTCACTCATTAACAGTGACTTGCTGCCAGCTACTGGAGGGTTTCATTAACAGTGACTTGCTGCCAGCTACTGGAGGGTTTCATTTCACATTTGAAGTATCTTTTCATTAAAAAAAAATTTTCAACAGTATTTAACATTTTATATTTTCAACATTTCAAATCATTATTTATGAATCTTTAACTGCTCTACACTGATTAATTTGAATAAAGGTTGATCTATAGTTATATAGTTTTTAGTTCTACATTAGATTACAATTTCAGTACCTGAAAATCTCCTGTTTAAAAACCTGAAAAGCACCGTTTATTTCCTTTATATGTTTGTTCTGTTGTATTTATTTGTGCTATTGCTCATAATTTGATTATTTGCTCCTATTTATTACTTACTGTTTAAATGAGTTAATCTAGTAGCTTTTGTTGTCAGGACCTTATTTTTTTATGGTTATATGTATCAAAAATAACAAAAACAATACTAGGCTTATTTTACAAGCCCATAAGCCTACGCTGCCATTCATAACTTTGGAATCTGTAAGATTTTGAATGTTTCCTATTTTGATATATTATAAAATAATTTATTCCTGTGATGCAAAGCTGGATTTTCAGCATCATTACTCCAGTCTTCAGTGTCACATGATCCTTCAGAAATCATTCTAATATGATTATTTGATGCTCAAGAAACGTTTATTATTATTATCAATGTTGAAAACAGTTAAGTAAAAATTTACAGGATTCTTTGATGTATAGAAAGTGAAGAAAAACAGCATTGATCTGAAACCGAAAGCTTTTGTAACATTACACTCTACCGTCCAAAAGTTTGGAGTCAGTAAGAACTGAAAATTCAGCTTTGCATCACAGGAATAAATTATATTTTAAAATATATTCAAATAGAACATTTCATAATATCTTTTAAAAACATTAAAAAAACGTATTGAACGGCGGTGTACATGTCAACTTACTCTAATAGAGTATAAGTAGATTGTCTGCTTAATATCTGCTAACACTTTATTTTGATGGTCCCTCAACAGACTTTCTACTGACTATAAGTAAATTTACAATTTATTCTACTAACTCTACCCCTAACAGTCAACCAATACTCAAGTAATATTCTAATGAAAGTTAGTTGACATGTAGGTGCAATGTTACTTATAGTCAACAGAATGTCTAAAGGAGATCATGAAAATAAAGTGAAACCCAAATTCATGTAAACTGTCTGCTAAAGAATGCAAGAGACACAATGACCTTCAATGTTTGACACTAACATGCAAGCAAAACAGTTACATATTTTAAATAAAAGTAATGCAAAATCGTGTCATGGTGGCTAAATGTTCTTAATTTATCCTGCATATCTGTAAAGGTTAAATGTTTTATATTTAGATTTTAGGTGAAACTGTGTTTTAGGATCATTGGTCTAGGTGTTTTGATCTATGTGTAATGATGTGTGTCTGTGTGCTCCTCCAGACGGTCACCTTCAAGTCTCTCCTTCCTGGACAGAGTGTCACTCTAAACCAAAGACGAATGAGACACTGATGGACTGTATGTTGTCATGCATCATTTTGATTACACTGTTCTGTCAGTGGTGTGTACGTGTGTCTAACTATTGATAATACTGAGGGACATATCATGAAAATACACTGTATATGGTGACCGAGAGACATTATAAGTATCAAAAAGATAAAAAAGGCACCATATTAGGAGATACAGTACCATTCGAAAGTATTTTTTTAAAAGAAGTCTGAGACTTCAAGTCTCTTACGATCACCAGGGCTCCATTTATTTGATCAAAAATACTATAAAAACAGTAATATTGTGAAATATTATTACAATTTAAAAGAACATTTTTCTATTTTAATATATTTAAAAATGTAATTTATTCCTGTGATCAAAGCTGAATTTTCAGCATCATTCCTTCAGTCTTCAGAGTCACATGATCCTTCAGAAATCATTCTGATATGATGATTTGACGCTCAAGAAAAATTCTTATTATTATCAATGTTGAAAAAAGTTTTGCTGCTGCATATGTTTGTGCAAATCGTAATACAGATTTTTTTCAGGATTATTTGATAAATAGAAAGTTCAAAATAACAGCATTTATTTAAAACAGAAACCTTTTGTAACATCACAAAGGTCTTTACTGTCACTTGATCAATTTAATGCACCCTTGCTGAATAAAATTATTAATTTTCTGGCAACACTCTAGTTTAGGGTCCAATTCTCACTATCAACTAGTTGCTTATTAGAACGCATATTACTAGGATATTGAATGTTTATTAGCATTTATAAAGCACATATTAATGACTTATTCTGCATGACACTATTCTAAGTCCTTTAATCCTATGGTTATGGTTTAAAAAGAACAGTTTATGAAAATTCTGTCATTTAATCACCCCATTATATTCAAAATCTTAATTATTTTCTGTTTCCTGGAAAAGAAATAACAACAACAGTACACATGGGAGTGAATAAATAATATTTACTCACTTCGAACTTTATATTCCTGGCTGAACGGTTACGGATACTTCTTTGTTTTTGGGGTCTGATGGGTAGTTTATGGTGTCGGGCTCTAACCCTGAAGTCTGACCGTAGAGCCAAGCTTCATGTATTAATAAACCCGGGCCCAGTTCCCGCGCCTGCCCTAGGAGATCGCTTACATCAAAGAACCAATCAAAAACTGGTGCAGATATAATTTGTCATCAGGGATTTCCTGCCGGAGAATTATAGAGAAGATACAGGGCCGATCAATACTATGGATTTTCACTGCAGTGGCTGATTGTCCAATTGCTGTGAAACATGTGGAAGGATAAAAGGCCACGCCTGCCAGTCTCCAACAGACTGCCGACTCAGCATAAGGCCTGTCAGATTCCTCTGCTACAAAATTATCATGCTGAGGTGTCCAAGCCCTATTTAACGCACTCACTCACTTCATCCGATCCTCTTCACTGGCTCACTTTGAGGAAGCGTCACTCAGTTCTGTATCAGTGTCTTGGGCTCCTAGATACAGAAAGAGAGAGAAACGGATGCTTTGGAGCACAATCTCTCCTTTTAGTGAGACGTCTGACTGCATTAGAGAAGATGCATCTTGAACGTACAAAATCCCAGAAAAGACTGACCCTTGCGTTTAACTCCGTCTTCATAAATCCCTAATCTTGCACTCCAGACAGCCCAACGCTGGAGGAACACGACATTTTATAGATTTGTTTGGATGTGGTTGACATAAGAAGTAAAAACATTTCACTTCCCATGGATATACAGCCGAGGAATCCTGTGGTACTTCCGAGGTCCGTGCTAATGCTGATGGGCTGACATCTTGCATTCAAAGGGACTGAAGGGTAGTACGAAATGACAGCCGTGCTGCAGGGCCTTATTTCTGTGCCTAAGAATCTTCTAGAGATCCAAGCCTAAATGAGAATTTATTTCAAATTCCTGGGCTGACGTTCAAGTGAACCATGTTGTCGTATTCCTGCGGGTTGCTACAGTACAACCCTACGAACATGTCGCTTTAGGAGATAGCATCAAGCGATAACAATGCATTTGTAAACAGGCTATCCCATCCTATGGGCG
Source organism: Siphateles boraxobius (assembly GCF_051911475.1). Classification (NCBI taxonomy): domain Eukaryota; kingdom Metazoa; phylum Chordata; class Actinopteri; order Cypriniformes; family Leuciscidae; genus Siphateles; species Siphateles boraxobius. The sequence goes on along the minus strand of NW_027509205.1, from coordinate 17,954,508 downwards.
ATAAATTAGAGATCGCCTAAGGCAGCAAGAGATGGTCCATAAAAAAATACTAAGTTACTAGCGCACGATTGGCACCCAATAAACACCCTCAGACTATAAACTTATTTTTTTTTAAATGACTTTCTCCTAATATATATATATATATATTTAAAAGTTTGGGTTTGGAAATACTTTTTAAGAAATGAATACTTTTATTCAGCAATGTCGCATTAAATCGATTAATTATGTTACCAAAAAGTGCTGTTTTAAATAAATACTGTTCTTTTTTTTATGTTTCACAGTGTTTCACAAATGTTTAGTTTCCACAAAAATATTAAGCAGTTTCCTCATTGATAATAAATATTTTCATCATTGATAATGCAACACTGTCAGACTGTAAACTACAATTTTATTTAAATGTATTTTTCTTTTTAAGCTGTTGTTTATGCATTTAATTTATACAGTATTTTGTTTCAGATTTATTATAGATTACATAATTTCCAGTGCGTACTTTTAGTCTTTTTCTACATTAAAAGGCCCGTTCACAGCAAGAACTATAACTATAACGATAACTACAGCGTCCAGGCCAGTGGACGATATTGTTCTATTTATTATAAGTGCGCTACAGTTTTGTCGTCTGCCGGATTAAATGCCTCATCTTTTTAAAATCTGGTGATCTCTGATTGGCTGTCAATGTTTGAATCATTCATCAGCTGGAAAAAAATAATTCTGAAAGTGATTCCAACGATACCGTTTCTCTGTGTCTATCGTTAAAGTTGTGGACTGTGCTATTCTTTTATATTTACAATGATTTTTAGAACTATATATTTATCGTTATAGTTATCGTCCTTGGTGTGAACAGGCCTTAATTGTGATTTGTTTAGATTTAATCTCTTGCACTAAATAAACATTTTTACAGTATGCTTCTTTCAACACTGACTCTTATATAGAAATAAAACACTAATCACGTTGGAGTGGATTATTATGCCCATTTTTTTACACCGAGAATATAATAATCTCGCCTTAGCCCCAACAAACCTGTTTGTGTGTGTAAGTGTAAGAAAGACTGGACATTCCCAGACCTCTCAGGCTCGTCTTATCCGATGCCCCATGACAGGCCAATATTAAAGAGCTCCATGTGAAGGCAGAGCGCCAAGCGCTGAAGATGACGAGCCCAGACTCAGTCTGACTGCCCCTGCAGGCACACACAGAGGAAATGAACTGACCACTGTATACAGGACGAGCAGTGAAAAGCCCTAAACAGGCTTCAACAGAACAGATTCACCCTGACAGGCTTCCCACTTCAATTTAAATGTAGTCTCTGACCATTTTTAGTCATGGATAGCAGCGCAAACTTTGACTTGTTGGTACAAATAAACATGGCATCTCATGAAACCTGTCAGTGGTCATGTCGGAGATATTTTTGACTGAAAATCTAAAAGAAAACAAAAGAAATTATATTTTGCATGAAGACAAGGAAGCCTGTTTTTAGGACCACTACAAATTTATTTTGCATTGTGATTATTTGAATTACAATTAAGCACATTTCTCCTAAAAAATCATCATTGGAATACAAACAAATCGTATTAATGCAACAACAACAAAAATTATAATTCATTTTTATTAATTGTTGTTTTTTAAATATACAATAATATATTATATAGTATATATATATATATATATATATATATATATAGTTTTTTATTTTATTTCAGTTTTAGTTACTTTTAGTAATTCAAGTTAAACTTAATGAAAACAAGTTAAACTACAATTTATTTTATTTTAAGTAATGACTCATTTTTATGGTTTAAGTTAAGAATTATAATAATGTTAAGTTCAATATTTAAATACCATTTTAATTAATTGTAATTAAAATTTTTGAAGTGAATTTTTTTGCAATGCAGTGTAAATTACTATAAAATTACTATATAAACATTCAGACACACTACAATAATTGTAATTCAATATTTTTCCATTATTGTTATTATTATTATTAATAAAAATAAAGTAATGGGCTAAATTGTCATGATAATTGTAATAATAATGTCACAGTGCCAACAAATCTTTGTGGTCCTCAAAAATAAGCTTTATTTTCTTCTTTCTATGCAAAGATAATTTCCTAATTGTTTCTTTTAATAATGAGTGTGATTTCCAGGACTGGAAGAGTCATGAAAATGAATAATTTTAAAAGGTCATGCAAAAAAAAAAAAAAAAAAAACAGATAAAGCAAATGTCTGCATTCTATATACATTTTTCTGTTACACTTTATTTTAAGGTGTCATTGTTACAGTGTAATTAAATTTTTAAGTACAGTGTAATATTAATTAACTCCATGTACTTACTATATGGTTAGGGTAGGATTAGGGTTTGGTTGAGGGTTAATTGCATTTAATTAGGCATAAATTACTGTTATTATATGTAACATATGTAACAAGGACACTGTAAAATAAAGTGTTACCAATTTTTCTTTGTTCCACTTAGTTCAAAAATATTTCTTAGGCTAGAAATTACACTCTAATATGTGATTTTTATGACATCTTAAACAGCCGTAAAAACAACTGGAAAAGTCATGAAAAAAAATGTTGGAAATTCATAGGTCAGAAAAAGTGGGAACCCTGTTAACAGGTTTAGTGAGAATGAAGAATTACACTAAAAACAACAACACACAATCATATCTTACACATCCCTACAGCTTCTTACAGCAAAGATGACAGATTTTCTTTCTACAAGACATCTCTGTCAGAACATTACAGTAATAGTTATTATGAAATTCCATGTAAATGACGTGACCGCCGCACATTATCCACTCAGAATAACACGAAAACCAAAGCGACAGCGGCCTGTGGCGTTACGGCCCGCGGTGTCGACGTGCGTCACATGGCATCTGGAAGTGCCGATGATTCTCCAGCCTTTAGAAAAGGATGGAGCCATTAGATTCATCATCATTTGTGAGAGGTTGAGTGTTCTGGTGTGATGTTATCTTTCTCGGCGCTGGAGGAGGACATATGGGGGAGCGGTGACCCGAGTATATACGCCTGATAAAAATAGCTCCGGCTGCTGTGAATATGCTCCATGAGAGCAGTTCTGGGATTAGGAGCCGGTGATGGAGGGGCCGTCACTGAGCTCAAGTCTGCGGTGCTGAGCGGCACCTGTTTAGATCCACTTCGCTTTTTTTTTATTCAATCCCCAGTGCACATTGTGCAATTTATGACATGGTTTTTGCAGTATGGGACAAATTTGGGTTTCGTTAAAGTTTTCTTGTGTCATATGGAAAAATCGGCACGTAGTCACTGATTAATTGCGTTTGGGATTAATCTTAAGTCTCCAATAGCATTTGATGATGATGTGATGTTGTTAAAAATGCTGATAGTAGCTTGTTTATATGATAGACAACATAAGTCATTATGTACCATTCCTTGTATGTTTTGATCAAGATTACTTTAGCTCAGGAGAATCAGCAGTCCGTGACCTCTTTTGCCCAGCGACATCAAACCCCTGACCCTTCAATTAGTTTTTCTTCCTTTTCCTGGTAAAACATAACCAACATTAGTGATTTAAGGTTTATGCAGTATCATTTCAATGTGTCAAACTCCTAGTCAACGCTATCCATTGTGAGCACAGTCTTAGATGTAAATCGTATTGACTTGCATAATTGACATATTAGGCTATGTAAAATATGACAAGCTACATACGTACAGTAATCTTAAAGTAACCAGGGGTGACATTTTCAAATATATTAAAATATAAAACAGTTTGTAATATTTCACAATATTAATTTTTTTACCGTGTTTTTGATCAAATGCACACTTAATGAGAATTTCCAAAAAACAACAAAAATCCCACTAATTAATATACTGTTAATACCAAATAATAATAAAGTGCTGGTGCAATATACACAAACATATATATATATATATATATATATATATATACAAGACAAACTAAAAGAATTATCAATATTCTTTAAGCAGTTTTATTGGTCGCCTACAGTACTTCTGTAATGTCACAAGCAAGAAATGATATTCAACAAAAAAATCAACGTAGGGAAGAGGATTTCAGAGGCAGAGAAATGTTTTACATTTTGATTAAAGATTACGAAGAGATTATCTTCCTTCTGAAAAACATGCACCAATCGTTCATTAAAAATTAGGCCAGAAATGTCTATTAAGAAAGTAAATAAGGCCAATTTTGATTTCATGTCGACTTCAGGTCAAATGAAGTTCAAGTGTAATCCGTAGGTCACAAAGTAATAGCCATCATTCATTTACATGAAGCAAATGAGTACAACAGTGTGTGTGAAGTTGTACAAAGATGCACGGGACTGATAGAGAGACAGTGTGTGTGTGTAGCCATGTCTGTTTGATTATGCAGCTCTAGCTGTGAAACCGCATATGACCGTCTCATACTCCACAAAACAGCGTGCTATATTGCAACAGCCACGCTGTAATGATAGAGATATTGAGGGCTGTAATTGTTATTATTGCCAAACCCAAATTGAAACTCATAACCTGCCTGACTCCAGCTATCAGTTGTCATTAAGTAAGAAAACAGACGTCTCAGCGGCATGGCCTCAGTGCCGCGAGCTGTCTGTTGACACACAAAGTAATTGAAGAGGGAGTCGAGCTGTTTGAGCGCACTCAAAAGAAGAAGAAATGAGCACTTGATCAGAGCGTTTTTATGTCTATAGAGATGATTTGATTTCACGTAACGTCTGTTTTATAGCCCACCAAGCCATTAATTTGCATGGAGGCAAGTCAAAATGTGACATTTTTATTTAGGCGCTTTCACCGTGTTTGGAGAACAATTGACTAGTGGTTTTTTGTGCTGTCAGTTTCGGTGGCATGTCGTCTCATTATATCAGGCCTTACAGAGATGCTTAGGAGGTGCTCAAACACACACACACACACACACACACACAGTTGCGGAAGGTCAATGCTCAGTGTAGTGTATTAGTACCAGCAGGTGAGTGGGCTGCTTATTTTACACGAGGCATGATGGGATTTTATAGGATGAAACGAGTTGTAGCATATCTACACCTATGCTATAAGTCTACATTAATCTGGAGACATATGAAAATGTCATTTTTGTTTCAAAATGCTCTCCACACAAGCGTTTTCCAAACGTTTCTCACCCACACTGAAACGTTGTAAAACTATGGAAGCTCGTTTCCGCCACAGAATAAAACACTTTAAAAGGTAACAACTTTTTAACTCACAATTGCAAGTTTACATCTTGCAATTCTGACTTTATTTCTCAGAATTGCATGTTATAAACTCACAGTTGCGTGTTATGAAGTCAGAATTGCGATCTCTCACAGATCATGCAATTTTGCACAGTTTATATCATGCAATTTTGAGATAAAAAGTCAGAATTGCGAGATGTAAACTTACAATTGTGAGGGAAAAAGTCAGAATTGCGAGATGTAAACTTACAATTGTGAGGGAAAAAGTCAGAATTGCGAGATGTAAACTTACAATTGTTAGGAAAAAAAGTCAGAATTGCGAGATGTAAACTTTATTGTGAGAAAAAAAAGTCACCTTTTTTATTTTTCATTCTGCAGCGGAAACAAGCTTCTATAGAAAACACTTAAATCATATTGCTCATGCGTAAAACATAATAAAAGCTCACTGAGAAGTTTTAGGCATGATGGAAGGATAGCAAGTGTTTTCCAAAAAATTCTCTTACACACTGAAACGCCGGGAAACGCTTAAATAATCGTTATATATATATATATATATATATATATATATATATATATATATATATATATATATATAGTGTTTATTGACTTTTAATTATAATACAAATATAACAAGGCACCAGAAAAAAAAAGGAACCAACATAGTTCAGACCTGTGCAAGTCAGCATTATTGGAGTCTGGTCTAGTTTTGTGTCCAGTTACCTATGTGGAGAGCAATGCCACTCACTGGAGTCTGAAAGAGCTAATAATAGCTTAGCATGATTTTAGCCCCACAACGGTCTCTGGAAATAGTGTTAAGACCCTGTTTCTGTGTGAAATCACCTGCTGTAAGTGTTCTTGGCATTTATTATGTTTTATCACACAAGTCTTTCTCTGATATCAATTTACAAGCTTCAGGCGCAGCCTAAAAGGGAGCGATAAGCCATCAAAATGGGCTGCTAAAAATGAGCTAGCTTTGAAAAACAGTTAATATGTAAAGTTATGGAAGTTATAAAAAGGTTATTTGAGCTTTCAATATTTTGCTCCACTTTCGTCTTTTATATCAGAGATTCATCATTTTCAAATTAAGAGACACCTTGTGTGTGAAAAGCACACTGTTAGCGTCTGCGGTTTGACAGTAGTTGAGATGTACATGCTTGAAACTGATTTAGCGAGTGCTCAGGTGTGGTGATATTTCTCAAATATATAGTTAATATGACTGGATTTTAACACCACAAAAATGAAAAAGTACTCTGCTTTCACACTTTTTGGAGCAGATTAAATTGTTTATATCCAAAGAAAATAAGCACTGTAGTTCTATTGCAGTAGAATAATTGTCTCGCGATTTCCACTAAAAAATGAACCAGCACAAGTTTTTTCAACATTGATAATAATAAATGTTTCTTGAGCATATCAGAATGATTTCTGAAGGATCATTTGACACTGAAGACGAGTCAGAATGCTGAAAATCCAGGTTTGCATCACAGGAATAAGTTACATTTTAAAAAAGCATTTTTAAATATAAAAGCAATAAGATACGTCTTTTAAAAATATTTTAAAAAATCTTACCGACCCCAAACTTTTGAACGGTAGTGTACATTTTTTTTTGATGCAGGAAACCTATCATAAGTGGACTTCAGTGAAAACTAGTGTATGGCCCTGTCCCAAATGGCACACTCCAGACTTGAGGACTTCCTCGGAGTCCACACTTTGGTGACGTCATGTAGTGGAGACCTATAGGGCCCTATTTTTGGGACAGACTCGATCGTCACACCGGAAATAGGAAGACGGTCTGGTTGTTGATATGGACAGGTTCGGGGAAATATGCTGCCTATTGTTGTTGTTGTTACATATGACTCAGTAAAGCCCTGACATTCGGTTCAATTTATTTAATGAATCACAATGCGATCGTATTATTCAGCGTGCTATTATTAGCCTGTGTTTGAGACATCAACCACTGGTCGATGACCATAAAGTTTGTATAAACTTGTATCGTAATGATACTTACACTTAAATATTTCCTTTCTTAGCCATGTTAACAGTTGTCCGTGAGCAAAATCTCCTCCCATCCGTTGTCTGATTGGCCTTTCGCAAGGATTCCTAGGTAGTTAAAGTGTGTGGAGTCTGCATCCATGTGGGCTTCGAGGAAGATCGCTTCAAGGGTACAAAGGGGGCGCTGCTGTGCACACTTCAAAGCGTTAAAATGATGAATGAGAAGGCCTACGGCCTCGTAGACTCTGCGAACACGCCCAATTTAAGTCCACTAGACCGAAAGTCCACATCAAGTGAGTCATTTGGGACAGGGCCTATGTCTAGTTTTCCCAGTTTAATACTTAGGTTTAGGGATTTGTACGTTGGCCGAGAGAGCTCAACGCACTGTAACTGAAGAAAACACATGCAAATAGAAAAACACCCACAAATTAAGAAAACTTCTTCATCAGTTTGACAACACATGTGTGCTCCAAATACTCACAACACAACCAAATACAGAAACGCGCTGCAAATACCACAGACCACAACGAAAATGTTTCCAGGGGACCCCAATAAGTGACGAACCCGGCTGGGATGTGCTTACAGCTCAAAGTCTTCTTTATTAGGGCCCACGCCCTGAAAGGCCACCGGCTTGGGCCCGTCATCGCTGCTAGCAGCTATATTTTTATTTTATTATTATTATTCTTTTTGCAAAACATACAGAGATGACATGTTTATGACATACAACTTTGTATACAATATACAAAATTTTAATAATGTTCAATGTCATCAGAATAATGTTAATCTATACACCAGTTACAATGTGCAAATGTTGTCATGTTATGTTTAAATAAGTTTCATAAAAAATGTTAGGCAATGCATGGTCCAAAGATGAGATGGAAAGTTTTAAAGTTGAGACACTTACACACAGATAGCCCATATAACGCATATTTGAAAAAAAAATTGTTAACAGCAATAATAAGATATTTCTGGTAATAACAGCTATTCAGCGGATGGACACCATGCTGCGTTGTCATGGGAACATCCCAGGTGAAAATAATGAGGAAATTACGTTGTCTTTCGTTGCTCCCTTAAGCAAGTGCGTTCCTAACGGCTACATAATGGCACACTCCCTGCTCACTCCCTGTTCACTCCAAAGGCCCCACTTCAAGGGCTCTGCCATCTACCCTTAGAAGGGAGTAGGGCATAGGGATGCTCAGGAGCAATAAGCACGTCCCAGCCGGGTTAATCACTTATTGGGGTCCCCTGGAAACATTTCCGTTAAGGTCTGTGGTATTTGCAGCGCGTTTCTGTATTTGATTGTGTTATGAGTATTTGGAGCACACATGTGTTGTGAAACTGATGAAGACGTTTCCTTAATTTGCGGGTGTTTTCCATTTGCATGCGTTTTCATCAGTTGCAGCGTGTTGAGCTCTCTCGGCCACCGCAGATTTATTCAAATCACTGACCCCAAATATAAGCAACAATAGTGATGCTTGGCAAAACAAAAAGCTTTGCTCTTCCTGTAGCAGACGTGATGGGTCAGGGACGGGCAGATTAGGGGGGCCTTCCCCCTAAAGCCCGTGAACCCGAGCCAAGTGCTGGTGCTCAAGGTGAGGGGCTGAGGTGCCGGAGAAGTCATTTAATCACAGACTCTACCCAATTCCCCGGGCGGGTGAGTTTAAGAAAGGTCACGCTGGGAAACCGGCCTGAGCCACCTCTTCCCAATTATGAGCTGCGCAGCAGAACACAGAGGAGCTGTGCGTGGGGTGACAGTCATTTAGCAGCACCTTATCTGAGAGGAAGAAGTCGCAGATGGTTGATAAGGGTGTAAAAAATGATTTGCAAGGACCTGTCCTCTATCTATCTATCTATCTATCTATCTATCTATCTATCTATCTATCTATCTATCTATCTATCTATCTATCTATCTATCTATCTATCTATCTATCTATCTAACTACCCATCCAATAAATTTTGGATCGACTTATGAAATTTTAGACCCATCTATCCATCAACTGAAGTTTACAGTATATGCGTTCATTATCACCGACCCACTCTTCTTTCACCTTCCTGTTTAACCAGTTCACTCTTTCTCCATCTGTCCAACTCGCTATACTTTCTTTTCCCCTCTCTCCTGCTCAGTCCATCACTCTTCCATCCCTCGTTCATTCCACTCTCCATTCTCTCGTTTCCTCCCTCCTTCCTGCCCCGGGGCCACGTGACGGCCCTGCATGATTATTGGCGCAATCACTCATGTAACAGCCTGCCCAGCTTTCGGTGGGGCCTCCTGTATTTGTCACTGTCACTTCCCCAAGTGCTCCGCCATTGTCTTGGAAATTGTATGTGTAAGGCAAGAGATGCCTGTGACCCACTTCGACAAGGGAGCCGGCGACGTGAGGGTGCTCATCGCCGCGGAGGGGAAGAAAAAGCGAAAAAAAACTGAAAGGGAGGGAAAAAAAACAGCAGTTTGATGTGTCCTATTATGTGTCCCAGCTAGAGCCATAAATAATTGTGACAAGTTTTTTGTTGCGCGTGAAAGTCCTTGACTCTGCCTCCTGTTCCAGCGCCTCCTCTCTGGCGCTGAGATGCTGCCAAACTCCCCCCACCCGCTCCCAGATGATAGATGGCACGGCGAAGCAAATGACAACGGGATAGATTTTTAGTTTGTGCTTTGGAAGGGATCAGTAATGGTGCTTTGCTGTACAAAGCAATAAATGGGAAGGACGAGTGAGGGAGAGGCAGAACGAGAGGAAGAAGAGATGGAGGGGGGTAAAGATTCATGGCTGCAGTCTGAGGGGGTTGGAAATGATAATCACTGACATGTGAATTACTAAATATGGACTTTTGGGCATTTTAGCAAGGTTTTTGTACTGGACTGGACAGCGAAGGATGAATTGGCAATTTTTCTTTGGCAGGAAAAATCCAAGGAAGTGGAGCTGTTGCCTGCCATGCCAGTTTTCCTGTGCAGTTTATTAGAATGCGTGTGCACTGATACGTTGAGCCATGGACGATACTTGTTTGAATCTGGTTTGCGACATTTCTTTGCCTCTTTCTGAAATGTGTGTGCATATATATATATTTTTATAAATAAACATTTAATAAAAAATATTTATTTCACAATAGAAAAAAATACATTTTAATACTAAAATAAACATATTTTAACATAAAAGACTGAAAATTTCTCTCAGAAATATGGCCTAGCCATGGCACTCACAGGTTAACAAAGTTTGAATTAAGGAGGTCAACAAGACCACAAGATATCTGGCATCTGTTTCCATTCATCTCAATGGCAGTAAACTCCTCCTTTTCGAGAGCTACTCTGCTCTGATTGGTCAGATGGCCAAGTCTGTTGTTATTGATTGACCGCTTACAGCAGGTCTAAACGCCCATGTATGAATTTTAGCTCCAGATCCTCCTCAGCACTTGATACTAAGGGTGCTCCGATTGATCGGTCGTCGATCATAATCGTCCGATAATTGCTTTGGGATGTGTGATCGGCGGTCTCTATAAAGGCCGATCAAGAAAAGCCGATCAGATGACGCAAAACTCGCGAGACAATTTTTTATGCCCTGGTAAAAATGGCTTCACCAGTCTGGAAATTCTACAAGGTGTGTGAAAAAGACAATTCATTAGCAATCAATCTTTAATGTGTGTAGTGTACCATGCCGCTGCCCGCTTGTCAAAATGTGCAGCCTCTCCGTTCAACCCGTAAATAAATCCATCGATCCGCAAACTACGTTTGACTTCTTAAATGGTCAAGCAGTAGATCATTTGCAAAGCGAGTCAGAGAGGTTGCGGGTTCTCCGCACTCGAATCGTTTTTTTTTCTCTCATCAAAACTGAATATGTTCATCAGTGGTTACAGTATATCAAGCAGGGACACGTTTGTTTGCTTTTTATTTTGTGATTTCGCCGGAATGAATGAGTCTCCACAACGGCGATAGATTGAAGCGCGTGTCCGAGTGAAGACTGCGCGCGAGCCACAGAGAACGCTGTATCCATGACACTGATCGCAGCGGCAATGAGTAAAAAACAACAAACAGCTAGTTGCACGAATTCCAGCCTGTCAGGACATCTTGTCCATCATCTTCCTTCTAGGAAAAACAAGGCTTTTCGGTCTTGGGTGCGTTTTGTGCAGGTGAAGAGAGCAGACTTCACCGCCGCGTCTGTTACCACACACTCGGTCGTTTGTGGCGCACATTTCACTCCGGAGAATTATCGACCTGGAGATTTGATGGGGTCTCGGATGGGACTTCGGAGTAAGAACCACGTGTGGCTGATTACTGATGCTGTTCCTTCGGTGCACTCGACGGAATCAAGTCCACCGTCAAAGTTTACACCGCCGACGCCATAGATTCACAATGTCCGCACAAGCACCTAGCCAACAAAAAGCCATCAGGGAGACCATTGCCTCCCTTCCTAATCTGCCCCTCTCCTGCAGGCAAAACTGCGTACTGGAGTTTTATACAGATATGACTGTTATGGCGCTTTTCCCCTGCATGGTACGGTACGGCTCGCTTTAAATGGTATCACTCACTGCAGTTAGTGCAGTTAACTAAAAGCAAACCGAGCTAAAGCTGAGTCGTACCACGCAGTGGAAAAGCGAAGCGAGCAGAACTGTACTGAGCCGTACCATGCAGTGGAAAAAGCGCCATTAGACTGTTGCTATTGTAGCTTAGGTATTGTCATTATTAATTTGTTGTTATGGCATGGTATTTAGTCAGTGTAGATAGTGCTAACCAGCTTGGATGGACTGCATAATCACTGTCAGTGTAGAATATGAGAAGACAAAACGTTGCTGGCTTAAATTAAGACAATCTAAATAGATGTTTATTCAAGAACAAGGTCGAACGTATGTTTGCTAAAGCAGATTTATTGCAAAACACCAAGGTACTAGCCATACAGTAGATGAACCAGCGTTAGCCACGGTGCTAACTTACATGAACTCACCAAGTCACTTGCTCTACTCACCACTGGTTTTCTTGACACAACAACTGTACTTCTATCCTCTGCCCATTGTTCCTCCCCCTGATCTCCCCCTGACTACTATCTTGCCTAGGAGGCTCATAATTATAGGCCTGTGAGCCATCATAAGCATGTTCGTCCACATCGGAGAACTCGGTTTCTTCATTCACACCCCTTGTAATCTGAGCTTGAACTTGACCAGACTCCCTCGCCGATCGTCACTTCCGGTTACTGCTTTACAGACACGGAAGTTATTTTATCACAATTTATCTCAAAATATCGTTAATGGCTAAATATATATTACTCCAGTTAAGAAAATCTAGTTGTTCTATCATCAACATACACTATGCTATATAGGGGTGTCCAACCTGCATGTTGCTCTTTAATCTGTTTAAAATACTTTTGCAAGGGTTCTTGCAAAAAAAATAAAAAAATATTGATGCTTAAGAAATATTTTTATTTGTATTTTCTTTTTTTGCAGTGCACTTAACTAACTGTGGTCCTTTTAAGTGTATTAGAAAAAACTGATGGCTGACTGACTCAAAACATTATTTTGGCTATAGCCTTTTGTTGCAGTTTTTAGTTTAAAGTAGTCTAAAGCTAAATTTAAAGACTCATATGTTCTGTCTTTTATCTTTCTTTATTTTATATTCTACAGGAAAGTTGTATTTGTCAAGCCCTAAGCTGTTCCCAATAACCAAGCACAGGCTGTTAAGTTAATACGCTGGACATGTTGCTTGCAAATAAATACACAGGTGTCAATTCATGATACGTTGTCTTCTCTTAATTGTAATACTTAATATACATTGATGTTAAATATAGTTTGATAAATAATGCTACATGATAAATAGAAGGCATCTAATAGACCTTAAAAAAAGCACTTAAAAAAAAGACTGGAAATCATCTACTATTATATAATGAAATATTTATATGCTGAATTGCATTCAATGGGGAAAAGTTTCTTTGCCTCCAGATAGTTTAGTTATGGTTACTAACACCAGGGACTAACTAGGCCATGCTAACCAGCCACTTCTTGACTCATTGGCTTATGACATTTCTCAATCGTAAATTGTTTCCTTTTCTCCTTCTCTACAGTAAGCAATAAATAAAAGTCCAAAAAAAGAACACGATCAAGTGAAACTTGGGAGAAAGCATTTGCTCGCACATGTATCATTTCGAAACATGCTTACCTCACCACAGTTCTTTGTTCCACGGCACTTGCTCGTCTTTGCTGCCTGTGACATTATGTGGAAAAATCAAAGTGAAGTAAGCTTGCATATTCATCACGATAATTACAATACACATACATATGCGTTGAACTTTACATAATGAAAATGGACAGGAGAGAAAGCGGCCCCCGCACTCATTACAAATGGATGTGACTTTTACCTGGTTAGCACTCTGGTAATGAAGTGCCATCATCTTGTCCACAGCTGTGTGATGGATACGTGGGCCTGGTTAAAATACCCTCTGCAGATCCTCATCGCCAATTAGATGGCTGATAGATGGCATTATCAGTCACGTTAATGAGCACGGACTGACACGCGTGCCTGCTGTGGTCACCTGGCCTACGTGCCCCCGGTACCACGCTGCACCACATTTACCAGTCTCCATCCAGCTGGGCACGTTAAACATTGATAGCCCCCCAATTTGATTCTGCCTCTATATAAGGTCTATATAGAACGTTCAGATCAACCCAAACTCAGATTTAAAGAGAATTTCTTTCAAAAGAATGCATCACTCGCCTTCAAAGGGTTAGTTCACCCAAAAATGAAAATTCTGTCAGAATTTACTCACCCTCATGTTGTTCCAACCCCGTAAGACCTTCGTTCATCTTGGGAACACGAATTAAGATATTTTTGATTAAATCTGAGAGCTGGATCACTCCTCCATAGGCTTCTTAAGGGATTGAAACTTGTTCCCCAAAAGTTATTAAAGACATCGTTAAAATAGTCCAAGTGACTACAGTGGCTCAATCTGAAATTTATCAAATGGCGAGAATACTTTTTGTTGCCAAAACCCCCCAAAAATAACGACTTTATTTTAACTACTCATTTCCTTCTCTGTGGGCCTCGAGTCAATTCACTAGTGTAATAGCGTAAGCTTCTGTGTTTTACATCACACACATGACCAGCGTCGGCCAATAGTAAGCCTACGTGTGACATATTATCGTTATTTTTGCGCACAAAAATGATTCTCGTTGCTTGATAAACTTAAAGTTGAGCCACTGTAGTCACTTGGACTATTTCACTGATGTCTTTAATAAGTTTTCGGAGCTGGCAGGATTCAATCCCTTAAGAAGCCTATGGAGGAATGATCCAGCTCTCAGATTTAATCAAAAATATCTTAATTCGTGTTCTGAAGATGAACGAAGGTCTTACGGGGTTTGGAACAACATGAGGGTGAGTAATTACTGACAGAATTTTCATTTTTGGGTGACAACATTTTTAATTTTGTCATTACTTATCCTCATGTTGTTCCAAACTTGTATGAGTTTCTTTCTTCTGGAAAACACAAAAGAAGATATTTTGAAGAATGTGGGTAACCAGACAGTTGACGGTAGCCATCGACTTCCATAGTATTTTTTTTCCTACTATGGATGTCAATGGCTGCCGTCAACTGTGTGATTACCAATTTTTAAACTACGACTCCTGTGATTCTATAAAAAATGAATGCTAAATAAACCAAAAAACAAATTTTTTAAAAATATATTTGTATATTTACATACAAACATTATAAAGGAACATATATAATAAATGCGTGGTGTGTGTAAAAATTATAGGGACATGTCCTAAAGGTTGATTTGAACCCATTTAACTGTCAACAAAAACAGTTTGGCACTGTTTTCTTACTTCTTAATTTTCTTAATTAAAATTAACTTTTATTCGTACTTATTCAATGCCCCATACATTAGCGTTATAAGCTAATCTGTGGTTAAACTAAAAATAACATTAAAACGGGGTACATTCGATTATCATGAAAACGCATCCCATAGAACGGTCGACTCGGTACCCATGTGTTATTTAGCCCTAGGTTCATTTTTGTCCGGAATTGTCGTTTAACTTGTTATAGGAGAACATTTAAAAATTTAAATGGCATGTGGCTGTCACCTGGAGGATATTTTTGATACAGCACCTAAACAAAAATAGTTTTTTAGGATATCAACTTCAAATTTGGAACACAACTTGGTTAAACATTTGATTTTATTGCAATTTTAGAGTAAAATTATTTTGTAAAATATTGATTATATATATATATATATATATATATATATATATATATATATATATATATATATATTTTTTATATATACATTTGTTTTATAACTTTTTTTAAGTGCTTGAAAAAAATACTATTGAATTCAATTGGATCCATCAACTGTTTGGTTAATAACATTTTTCAAAATATCTTTTGTGTTCAGCAGAAGAAAGAAACTCATACAGGTTTAAAACATCATGAGGGTGAATCAATTCTGACAGAATTTTTACTTTTAGATGAACTTTTCCTTTTATTTTTAGGTGAAATTTCCCTTTAAGGGGTTAATTAACAGATTTTTTTAATCAAAATTTTGTACACTTTTGAAGTTTACATTAAAACTGTCTTGAACACTTTTCTGATGCATCCAGTATTTACTTTACCACCTAAAACAAATATGTTTGCTTAATGGTTACCAAGGAGTCAGCGAAGAGCTTGAGGTGAAGTATGAGACGTGATGCGTCAAGAAAACAAAACAATCAAGGTAAATACCACTTTTAATTTTTTTACTGTGCATTATTTCCAAGTAAGCTCTAATTATAATATATATGTAAAAAACGTGAAAACATGATTTAACTGTGTGCATCTACGACGTAAAATGCTAGCTAGGAAATTAGCCTTTTTATTAAAATGACACTGACTGTGGTGAAAAAGTTAGGCTAACGTTATGACTTTCAGGATGGGAAAAATTACAGAATTAGCCTGTGCTGCATAACGTTACACTGTAACGTTACATTGATAGTAGACTAATTAATTAAACTAGTTCCAGTGTAAAAAAGGGTTTTTTTTATTCACAGTACCAAAAGTGCCCACAGTTGAAGCCCTACGGAATTTATGTAGGTATCAAGGTATTACAAATATGCCATTGTACATGTAATGTCAAGCAAAGGTAATATCAGGTTCATGTTTTCGTGTACAGTTAGTGTTTTGATGTGTGTGTGTGTGTGTGTGTGTGTGTGTGTGTTTTGAATGTTTTACCTGCAGTACAGGCCCAGGGTGTTCACACGCAGCACGTGCAGAATGAACCCAAAGAAGATCTTCTTCGCTGGAAACCGATAAGGTGCAGGTTCGACTCTATGGATTATAGGTAAATATTAGCTTTTTAAGGACTTTTGTTGTTATCTGTGTTTCTTAAGTATCATATTAAAGCTTTTACTTAGAGAGAAAACTGATAAAGAACGATTCATGCGTAATTCACACTGAATCTCGAACCGATTCAGAACGGTTTGCTATTGCTAACTGCTTGACCGTCTCGTTGTAAAGAATCGGCTCAAAAGATTGATTCTTTCACGAATCACACACTGTTCTGATTCTAAACAGCTGACAGAAAATACTGGGCATGCCTATCTAGATTTTAGTCAATTGTGTGTTAAAACATGTTTTACCAGGAAACTCGTGTTCTTTGACTTGAACTGTCACGTAATATGTTTCAAAGAATGTTTTTATTTCCGTTTCTGCTGGATATTTGTTTTTCTTTTAACTTTTGTAGTCATATTTATGAGTTATGGTTTATGTGAAAGCAGCTGTTTGGTCCTGATTGTGAGGCGGTTGTAACTTGTTACATCCCCTTTACAAAGTATAATAGTACACTTATGCTGTAAATTGTCAATTTTATTTATTAGATTTTTATCACCTGTAAAGATTTTTTTTTTCATGACTGAATCAGAATCACACGAGGGAATCGAGACGTAGAGTGAAATATTGAATTTAAATTCAGTAGGCCTACTTGGCTTGCACTTGAGAGGCCATTGGCATTTGCTGCTTGAAATGCGCCTTTAGTCCCATAAACAACACAGGCCGTGACCGCTTCCTGATTGGAAACATTTTTACTTGAAAATAGCATCTGTTGGCTTATTAACATGAGTGGGTCGCATTATAAGAACGCATTATATTTGGTTCTCCAAGGGGTAGCAGGGTTACAGAGAATAATTTAAACCATCAAAGACAAAAAAAAGGAAAGAAAAGGTTCTAGAGATGCACACAAACAAGGCCGCACACACACTCTTCTTAGTATCATTGCATACTAGTTTTTCATTTTTTTTATCCGCAGGATAGCAGCGATAATCCTCAGAGCACAATGAAATGTGAAATCTCTGTTGTGTTTGTATAACTGGCATTCCTTATGCAAACCAAGCAACACCCTGAATCTCTCAGTGGACATCCTAATTAAACAAACTCACACAAGCATTACAGCCAAGGTTGTGATTTATGATATCGCCTCAGATAGTTAAAGCCGGCTTCCGTAAAAATCCATCACGTACATCACCGGACATTACCGCCCTAATTAAACACCCAAATGCCTGCAGATATCATAAAATTAGAAGAAGAAAAAAAACACACTCTCTCGCCCTTAATAAAGCACTGCATCTGTGATATTACAGGATGGTACTGGAGATATATATAAAAAAAAATCCCTCCACAAATGTGAGCGTAATTTGTCTATTTTAGGCCAAATGTTTCTCGCGATGTGAAACTGATTAATTATTTGAAATATACTGATTGCAACGAGCTGAAAATGTGGCATTAAAATAATGACTCCTGAGCCTCTTCTGAGTTTGTACATTTAGCATCGCACAACCATTAGGAATAATCTGTCCAATTAAAGGTTGTGTAATTAATTAAGTGCACATTCTGTGAAAAGGCAAGAAGGGAGAATTTATCAAACTGCTGAAATATGACCTATCTTGTCCAAAAGACTAATATGTTTAAACAAAAGATGAAAATTGATGACAACATTATTTGTAACAAAATGCTCACTGTGCAACTATGATGCATTTGTCCTCAGATTGCGCTTCTTAGCATTGTCCTTACAGAATTCGTGATGTATTACCCCAGGCAGCGTGGCAATAACTTTAGATGAAAGGCCTGCCTGTCTGGGGACTGTGTTTTCGTAATGCATATCCTGCTTGATATCTCGACCGTAACGGCGTGCGCGAGGCTCGCAACCCTTGGTGGCAGCTGCGAAAGTGTGACATATGGCTGTTTTTAAACATAAACATGATCTTTGTAGGTTTATCCAGTGCACGACGCCACAATAATCTCCCACGTCAAGCACTTTGGACAGATTCGCCCGAGTTCTAACGCCATCAAAGGATTTCTGAAGCTTGGCAGGCGCGTTTCCTCTCTGAACGAGGCTGGAAGGGCCCCTGGTGCAAACCTTCTTTCTCTATTTGCCACAAAACCAAAGCCAAATAACCATGTGTGGGCTTGGCCGTGGTTATCCGGGTACATGGGTGTGCGGAGGTGTGTGATGATGGAGTTGCGGGCACAGGGTGAGCGTGTGTGGGCGTGTTGGCATACATGTGCAACATGGTGTTGTGGAGTACGCTGTGTGCAATTATACCCATGCATCGTATTCCTTCAGTTTGGTGGATTTTACGTCCCTGTGAAAGAATACTGCATATTTTTACTGCATATACAATGTTAATGAACTCTCATGCAACATAGTTTTCCATGCATAGACAATGCATGACAAAAATGTATTATTCGTAATCGTACCTAAGAATAATGATAATAAAAAAACAAACTTTTTGAAGCACTTGACAGACAAATTCCCATGTAATCAATCATGATTTCTCAACTTGATTTTTCTGGAATCTTTTTGAAATCTGAAAAATTATTATCAATGTTAAAAATAATTGTGCTGCTTAATATGTTTGTGGAAACCGTGATGCACTACTATTCAAAGGTTTGATTTCAAGTTTTAAAACGTTTTTGAAAGAAGTATTTACTGCTCACCAAGGCTGCATTTATTTGATCAAAAACACAGTAAAAACAGTAATATTGTGAAATAGTATTACAATCTAAAATAACTGTTTTCTATTTTAACATATTTTAAAATGTAATTTATTCCTGTTATCAAAGCTGAATTTTTAGCTCCAGTCTTCATGTGTCTCCAGTGTCACATGATCCCGATTGTTATGAATTATTATTGGTGCTCACCTATTAATAATGGTTCTTATTATCATCATCATCAATGTTGAAATAGAGAATTCAAAAGAACAGCATTTGTTTGAAACAGTAATCTTTTATAAATATAAATCTTAAATATCTTCGCTGTTACTTTTGAACAATTTAGTGTGTGCTTACTGAATAAAAGTATACATTTCTTTTTTTATTGTTTTCATTTTAAATTGTAATGCTTTTTCACAAAATTACAGTTTATACTGTATTTTTAATCATCAATTTATGTCTCTCAAACTTCAGTCATCCTTGTTCCAGTGGTGCTTCTTGCTCTTTAAAATCTTAATCTTAAAATCTCAATATTTTATGTCCAAAATAACACGGCTTGCTAGAAGTGACTTTACTTCCTTGGAGGAAAAGACACTCCAACAAAGCAAGTATTAGTCATAAACATTGAAGACTTTTTTTAATAGCATAAAACACAACATGTGTACCCTGTTGTGTCAATTTATACTCGCATGAATTTATTATTATTTTTTTTTAAATAGATTTTATATATCTATTGGAAATCTTCCTAAATGTTAATCTTCTGCTAGCATTTTGTTCTTATCAAGTAATGGGCTTTATTAACTTAAAATGTCCACCCTGTTACACATTGCATTGTGGACAAATATGAAATATTTGGTCAGAATTATTAGGTTACACTGAGCATTACCAGCATTTTCTCCCCCTCCTATAAGACTAAATCATAAATCTTTCCTTTTTTTCTTATTTTTTTTTCTCAACAATCCTGCTCAGTCCAAAATCCACCAAACTATGTCCCATTAGTCTTACGCCACGTAAATAGATACAGTTGCACAAGCACATTTGATGCATTGGACTTCTTAATGCAGAAGCATTCACCCGCAGTCGTGTGATGCAGGCCTGTTTTGCCGCACCGTCTTTCTGTGCCAGTATCCCATATGGCGGTGATAAGCACCATGGAGATTCTGGCCAGAGACGAATGCCACACCATTCCAACACAGGAACACATGTCGGTCACTGCTCCCAACAGGATGCAGCTCTGTGGACATATTGCGCTAAGCCTTACTGTAAAAAAATAAGGCACAGGAACCTCATAAATCAAGAGAACAATCCTGACGCGCCACCCACACATCTCACATTAAACAGACATTCCATTGTTCCAGTGCACATTTTTGACTGTTGACATATCCTCGCTCCGTACCGCATTCAACAATAAACTCGCATTATTAGTCTGAGCCGTGGTGCGAACGCAGGGAAAGAGCTGGCTTCCTTAGCAGGATATTTTTGAAAAAGCATAATATTTACACCAAGGCATCATGTTAAAATGAAGAGGAAAGCAGACAGAATGAACGGCTCATATATCAAGAGAAACTTTGAGGGTCAGTCGTCATGGGACATTACGTAATTGTCTTGGATGTTGATAGGAATGTAAAAGTGGCTCATTTTTTTGGCTGAAGGGTTTGTGTTGTTTTGCAAGACACAAGTGGAGTGTGATTTTACCTGATGAACAGTTTAAAACATGATGCATTTACATGTCAGGAATGGATGAATAATAAACAGTAATCAACATTTTAAAGGAATAATTCACCCACAAATGAAAATGATGTCTTTATTTATATATAACTCATTCCCTGAATCCAAACACATGTTTTTAAGATATGCATTTTCTCAATTAAGCAGTATGTTTGCTCAGTATACGACAGACGTATCAAAAAATAACAACAAACATTAACCTCGCATCAGTTTCATCACCAGGCTTGAGTGAATACACTAACGCTGGTTAACAAGCTGAGAATCAGATGTGTGGGCCGACCATAATCTGTCAAAACGTGTCATGTCTTGTCACAGCTCGACATGAGCTGAATGATAGGCCACATCAAGGGAAGAGTTATAGTGTTTAGCAAAGCTCCAGTCTGCCCTGAAATAACCACACCTGTAGACTTGCCGCTGCAACCCACCTATATTCAGCTGCCAAACTCTGAGGTATAACTGCAGTTTCATATTCAGGAAAAAGTTTCCATGCAGACCGTTGTTTCTGTTTGAGTAGCCCTTCAGGCCTTTTGAGTCCTTGAGAAATAAAAATGGTAATAAAATGGTAATTGTAAGGAACTTAAATCCTTCACTTATCAACTCAATTTCTTTAATGATTCTTGTAGTACTTAAAGTAGTAGTTTTATTTTATTATATAGTACCTTTGAAGAAAAACCCATGTGTGTGTGTCAATGTTCCCTCTAAGCTGCGCGCGTGCGTTCTGATGCTGAGGCCGCGCACTTCTGATGCTGAGGCCGCGCACTTCTGATGCTGAGGCCGCGCACTTCTGATGCTGAGGCCGCGCACTTCTGATGCTGAGGCCGCGCACTTCTGATGCTGAGGCCGCGCACTTCTGATGCTGAGGCCGCGCACTTCTGATGCTGAGGCCGCGCACTTCTGATGCTGAGGCCGCGCACTTCTGATGCTGAGGCCGCGCACTTCTGATGCTGAGGCCCGCACTTCTGATGCTGAGGCCGCGCACTTCTGATGCTGAGGCCGCGCACTTCTGATGCTGAGGCCGCGCACTTCTGATGCTGAGGCCGCGCACTTCTGATGCTGAGGCCGCGCACTTCTGATGCTGAGGCCGCGCACTTCTGATGCTGAGGCCGCGCACTTCTGATGCTGAGGCCGCGCACTTCTGATGCTGAGGCCGCGCACTTCTGATGCTGAGGCCGCGCACTTCTGATGCTGAGGCCGCGCACTTCTGATGCTGAGGCCGCGCACTTCTGATGCTGAGGCCGCGCACTTCTGATGCTGAGGCCGCGCCCTTCTGATGCTGAGGCCGCGCACTTCTGATGCTGAGGCCGCGCCCTTCTGATGCTGAGGCCGCGCACTTCTGATGCTGAGGCCGCGCACTTCTGATGCTGAGGCCGCGCACTTCTGATGCTGAGGCCGCGCACTTCTGATGCTGAGGCCGCGCACTTCTGAAGCCGCGGCCGCGCAGAAAAGATTAAAATGCCACGCAGAGGACTGACGCGAAATGTGTGGGGAAATCCATTTGATTGTAGTTTAAGTGACAAATAATTTAGAGTATAATAATTCAACCGCTATAGAGTGAAAACTGGTGAATGCAGTTTACAGGTTTCATAGAAAGAGAATGATGTGAGCACGTGTGATTGGCAGTGATTCTTGCGTGTGGACCAAATAGCTCAATACGAGAGGCAACGAGAAACGCAGACATGTGAAATAAAATCACATCATAATGTTTTAAAGGAGAGTGGTTTGATTAAAGTGGTAGAAATAACTGTTGATGGACACAGAACGGTAACAATTGCACACCCACCCGCGTGCAAATTCAAAATTAGTTTAGGGGGGGGGGGGTTCAGGCATGGTTAGATTACTATAAAAGAGTTCACATATTCACTTTTCTTGAAAATATTTAGCTATTCGATCTATTTAAATGCTTCAGTTTGTTATATATTATAATAATATAATATGTAAACAAATTGAAGCATTTAAACTGATATATTATATCACTTCAAATACTTTAATTCGTTTTTATTATATTATATTAGGCCTATATTTTATTATATTATAAGCCTAAATAAAGAATATCACGGGCTCATTGCCATTAAAAACTTTGAAACCCCCTGCTAACGAAAATATTGGAAATTCATAAGAAATAAACAATCATTTAACTTTGATGGTTTAATGCTTCCTGTACACAATTAATTGACTGTACACAAACACTTTATGTTTTTCCCAAACCATCTCAGTGTAACAGCTTACTTTTCTTTCATACTATATTCTATTATTGTAAAGAATTGAACTGTCCTGCAGAAGATTTTGTAAATTATTTTTCATAGGATTTCTTGGTAAAGACTGTACAGTTAACAGCACTGTAAAAAAAAATATCAGGTAACCAAAAATGTGCTTCATTTAGTGACTTCTTAATTAACTGCTTGTTTTTCAAAAATATGATTTAATACCAATAAGTTACATCAAGGGTCAAATAAAATAGAAATGCCACTTTCAAGTTAAAAGTTACAACTGAATGTTGAAACCATTGTGTTTCTACGTATGCTGTACAGGTCAGGTATAATGAATATTTTTGCTCAGGTGGCGAAATATGTCCGCTCAATAGAAAACAGTTTTGCTCAGCAAGAAACTTTTTTTAGAGAGAGAGATTTGAAAAAAGTTATTCTTAATCTTTCATGAATCAGACTGGTTACGTTGTATATTTGTCCTTTTCAAGAATAATTGCAATTGAATGTCATGAAAATAATTTGGTTCCAATGTTTTGCACATTGGTTACCAAAATGATTTGTAAAATGATAACTATTTTCAGACAGGTTTCCAGTACACACCCCTCCCTCATCTGCATTGGTTCGTTAAACAGATTGTCCCTCCCCCAATATCACGCTATTGGTTGAGTGTGTTGCTGTGTTGGGATGCTCAAACAGCAGAGCAATGTTTTGATTGTGCCTCTGTGTTTTAGGGGAATCAACTTACACATGTCTTGCTTATAGTTGACTCTACACATTAAACTGGGACAGGAGAACGTATTTAACATTAAAAAAAATATATACATATACTTCACCTTTAAAATTATGATGGATCAAAACTGGCTTTTGATTTTCAGCTCTAGCCCCCAAAAGAGCCATCAGGAAGACAAGCAAGATGTCTTCCTGTCCAGAGAGAGAGAGAGAGAGAGAGAGAGAGAGAGAGAGAGAGAGAGAGAGAGAGAGTTAGAAAAAGAAAGAAAGAAAGAAAGAAAGAAAGAAAGAAAGAGCGGCTGTGGCTGACGAGCAAAATGCAGAGAGAGGGAGGCATAAATCCTGTGTCCTATATAAAAAGAAATACTATCCATGTCAAGGAAAGGTGGGATGCCCTAAAATGAATGATAACAGACTCATTAAAAATAACGGCCGCCTAAATGATAAATGACCTGCCTCCCGAGAAGAGCAGCGCAAGGCGGCCTCTACAAATTAAGACCGCAGTGCTGTTAAA
The DNA here is from genome assembly GCF_051911475.1 of Siphateles boraxobius. NCBI lineage: Eukaryota > Metazoa > Chordata > Actinopteri > Cypriniformes > Leuciscidae > Siphateles > Siphateles boraxobius. Next base: position 17,930,250 of record NW_027509205.1, on the reverse strand, counting down.
GGTGTTATTTTCCCAGTACTTCCAGCACCAAAATATCAAGCAGCCACACTATTATTTGCTCTTTATTACTGCCCAGCGACGGGACCTTTGGAGATTTAAGGCGAGCCTGTACATTATCAGCCTCTGTTATTTTGTTAATTATCTTGATTTGTGATTTATGACACGGTACGGCTTAATTAAAAAGTGAAATTGCATCAAATTGTAGGGGTTTTATAGACGATGGGGCCGGAACAAGCATTTGCAAGTGATGCCTTTATGTAAAGGAGTATTCAGTGCATTGTAGGGAATCGTCAGGGATTATAGTTGCCTACACTCTTAGAAAATACATAGGCCTACATACATAGATACATACATACATGCATGTGTGTGTATATATATATATATATATATATATATATATAACATATACACACAATGTATGTATACTAAATTTTAAAGAAGCCTTTATGCAAAATAAGGTTCTATATATGGAGAAATGTCTTAAATGATTGCATAATACTTTCATGCCTAACAGGTTATTTCTATTTTCTTCACAACAGAAGATTGAGGATCCAAAAAACATCATAGTAGTGCATATTACTTAGATTCCAAGTCATAACAAGCTTTGTGTGAGGAAACGGCCAACATATGCTTGGTACGTCAAACTTGGAATGATGTGCAAATGGGATTTTGGCTGAGGGGAAGGTTTTTTAATCTCAACTATCGTAGGTACATTTTTTTACTAAACAAAATTAAATGTCTGCTTCTAAAACTTCTGGTACCCCTGGCACCAGCTTCCATTGTAAGTGCCTTACTGTGAACTTGTTTTCTATCAGTGTTTATAAACTAAGAGACGAGTCCAAATGATTTGCTTTTGTAATCGACAGAAAACCACAGATACTGTGATAATGTAGAGCTTAAGTTGTATTTATCATAAAATTATCTTTTATAAATCTGCTGGTTTTTCAAGATTCCTGTCTGTCCGTTTCTGGAACACTACAGCCTTAAACATGTCCCAAAAATCTCATAATTCATTAGTGATGATTTGATCACTCATGCAAGTAATTAAGTTAATACTTGATGATGACTGCGACACACCCACAATCAGAAGAGCATCTCGAATCCACCCGTTCATGTCAAATTGGTCTATCATAAAAGAATGCCTGTTGCTCACAACAACTTTTACATTTACAAAATTACAAATTCATTTACCTTTGATGTCACGTCAGTCTAAAGTTCTGAATCATTGAAAATAATTGCGTTAATCCTTATTCTTTTCTTGTTTTCCAGTAAATAATATGCTTAAAAAAGATTATTTAAAAGAAAAATGTTTAATGAAAAATGATATTCCATGTGGAAAAAGTTTTCATATCTTTTCTTTTGTAAAATATGATGATTTTTCTTTTTTTTAAAAGTTAACTTTTACAATAAGTTCTCATTTGTTAAAATTAATGTATTAACTAACAATGAGCAATACATTTGTTAAAGTATTTGTTAATGTTTGTTCATGTTAGTTCACAGTGCATTAATTAATGTTATCAAATACAATGTTTGATTTTAATAATGTATCAGTAAAAGTTGAAATTAACTAAGATTAATAAATGCTATGGTATTGTTCTTTCTTAGTTCTTGTTAACTAAAGTAGTTAACTAACTAAACCTTATTGTAAAGACCAAAGATTACCAAAGATTATTACATTATATAAAACAATATATTACATTTTTTACCCAATCAGTAAAACATTAATCTAAACTTAATTCCAGATATATTTTCAGAACACAATTCTTCATATTATACAGAATTTTGCTTCTCAAGAATTTATTTGTTTGATTTTAGGATGTTTAAATTACTTTAAGATAATTTTTAATGGAAACTAAGACAAAAAAATATTAATAATGATTTCTTGCAGTGAATCATTTTGTGCCTTTCTAAGTTGGTACACAGATGGTGCTATTATTCTGTGATTCACTGTGTACCTGCCGAATGTCTCGCCTTTTTGTGCAGTGAAACAGACAGGATTGATAGATGTCAAGCCCATAGGAGGAGACATGAGAGATACTGTATGTCAGAAAGAGCAGTGCCTCTTTCTTTATTCTGTAGTCGCTGGCATTCCTTTGCCGTGAGAACATCGTCTGGCACAGACAGTCCAGCGTTGTCAAAGCATTCAAAGACCTGTGAAGACAAGAGTTATGAAGCGGGAGACTGTGCAATGCGTTTAGTTCTCAGATTCAGACGCTTTATTGTTCTCCCATAAGCTGTTAGACAAACCATAACAATGAGACACATCATAGCGGTTTTGAAAATAATAAAGCATAAGGTTTTACTTATTCCCATTAAATTGAAACAGGTGTTACAAGGCCATTTTAGTCTTGAGATTCACGTTAAGTTGATTTTGTGATATAGACTGAAGTGGTGATTTAGCAGTTGCGGTTAAATACTTTAATGGTGCTTTTCTGTGAAGGAATAATGTCTGATGATCTCATAAGAAGTGCTTCAACGAGGAAAGAAAATAATACAGGGTTGAAACGAAATGCGGGCGACATTTCGTTTTAGTTTGAATTTTAGTTTAGTCGACATTTAGTTTATATAATTTTAGGGTCAACTATTCCTTTAACTGTCAGAAACTGCTGACATCATTGGAAAAGTTTGTCAGTCGCATACCACTGATAATCTGTTAGTCTGCATAAATAACAGTTGCTTAAGATGGAAAAGTCCTGTTCTGTCTATGCTTAGTCATACATAGTCAATGCCTTCAGTGATTCTTCAGAGGATTCTTGAGGACGAAACGGCCCACAATCTTACTTGCCAGTAGACTTCTCTTTAAATTACAATTAAAATTACATTATTCATTGAAAATGTGTGTGTGTGTGTGTGTGTGTGTGTGTGTGTGTGTGTGTGTGTGTGTGTGTGTGTGTGTGTGCGCATATATATATATATATATATATATATATATATATATATATATATATATATATATATATGCACATGTACGTGTGTGCATATATTTATTTATATGTATATAAATATATATTTGTGCATGTATATGTACACACACACACACACATACACACACACACATTATATTTTCTAAATTAAGAAATACATATAATAATTTATAATTATAATTTATAAGATTGTTATTAAATATATATATTTTTTTTAAATATATTGTGAAATACAGTTGAAAGTACTGAATTTAATTTGTTGCTAATATTTTTCTTTATTATATACTGTAGTCTATACATCTTCACTACTATATACATACTATATATATATATATATATATATATATATACATACGTGTATATATATTTAACAAATTGTGAAGCGCAGTTAAAAGTACATAACATTCTTTATGCAAAACACACACATATATTGTATATGGAAAGAAAACCAAGAATATATCGACTTCTAACATCTATCCAATGATTTACTCATCTAACCCAGTAGTATAATGTCATTGAGTTATCTCCATTTTGGGTCTTTTCTCAACAAATATCGATATAATGGCAATAAATTTGATTAACTAATCACCATACAATTAAATTAATGTTTCTTTCCTTTAGTTAAAACCCTAAAACTTTTTATGTTTTCAGGTTTGCATGCAGATTCGTCCCAGGGCTCAAGAATCACTGCTTTATTATTAGGTCTACTTTTAAAGTCTTCCAAGTTAACAAATCCCCAAGAAGCAGACATTGAGCTGAAGCATGAGAGAGCAGGTAGGTCTGGTGTGTCCTTCAAACCTTACTTTGCTGTCCCTGCCTGCAGAAACGAGTGGAATCGCCCAAAGTAGGTCAGTCTTCACTCTCCTGGGTCAAACACGCCTTCCTATCTGCGCAATACTCGACATGATAACGTCAGTTGTGACAGCGTTCTGCTGGTGGAGACGGGAGGAGTTGTGGTCTAGAGCTTTGAGGTCCGGTGGGTTAGGGTTCGAGATCAGAACGCCTCTGCTGTTGTTCATCAGAGGCCGGTTTTGCAACCTGTCATTGCCACGGGCAAGTGAAAATACCTGAAAGTCTTTGCTTGGGATTCTGGGATTGAGATCTTTCGCATTTGCAAATTATTCTCAAAGATGTTGAGCATACAGTGCGGCCCCTGCAAATTTCCCACAATAAAACTGTCATTGAATCCTTGTCAACGCTGTCACATGACCAGAGTCTGCAGATGCTTAGTCAGTTAATTGGCTGGTAAATTAATTTTCTATGCATGCCATATGTTTAAAGTTGTCATTTAAAGGAAACAAATCATGGAAAACAAGTGTTAATACTGATTTCACATGGAAACAGTAAGCAAATCATAACTGAGGTCTTAAAGTCTTAAAGGTACAGTAGTAAAAAACTGCCTGTTTGACACACTCAACTGTTGCTCAGTCATGCGAAAATTTCACTGGAAAGAAAATATTTACTTGCATTTGCATTCACTTGTGAATAGTATGTATTGGGACCAGGTTTCAGAGAACGGGTGGAAATTTGCACCATTATTAACCAGCCCAAAAAAAAAAGCACGTCTTAAACCAAATGCTAATTTGCGCTGCTCTTGGTAGATTGCGTTGGTCATTATGGAAATGATCCGGCAGCGTCTGTGTTATTTGTCGTCAGTAGATCACGCAAAGAACTTTCCACTACGCTTTTGTGGAATTGCACTAATTGCGCTAATTTCCCCTGTTTAGTAAATATGGCACATCATTTTTGAAAAATTATAATTTCAAACAAATTGTACAGTGGTAGGTTCTATTGTACTGTATTTAATGTGATTTTATTAATTGCCTTTGTTTTCTCTGTTTCTTAAGTTTTTTTGTTTTCTTTTATACATCGCAGAATAAAATGTAGAAAATTATTATTTTTTTAAATACATTATTTAAAAAACAATTTGTGAAGTAGATTACTTTTTTAACTGCTAATATAAACCAAAATGGGAAATTAAATGTCAATATTTTCAAACAATGCTGATAGCTAGCTAGCAAAAAGACAATCAAGCATTTTATATTTAGTTCAAGTTTTTAAAATATTACAACATTTTCCATGTTTTATAGCGGTTATACCGAATGACCTGATATTTCGGGACATGCGTATAAACAAGTGAAAAACATGAATTTTTCACATAGTTAAGAGTGAGTTACTTACTTTGCTTCATGACCGTGTGGTCCTTTGCAGGTGTCTGAATGATGTCACATCCTGATGTCAATATCACATGATATTGAGCACATGACTTTATCCAAAATGTTGCCTTTATATTGGTTACTCCGTATGACATCAATGAAATACATTTTTCCGGACATTCTTTCTCATAACAAAGCAATGACTTCTACACATAATTTTAATACCATTTTGCACTATGTTGATATATAATGTTATAAAATCATGCCAGACTAAAAAATATATTAATTTGTTACATTTTAAGATATTTTAATCACAAATGAAATGGGTGTATTGCCCTTTGGATGGTTAAATCGAATGACCTATTGACACTTCAAAATCTTTAAAATACCTTTATATGTAGTAACATATAATTAAAACCTTTTGGATTCGATAAAAGAGATCAAGTTGTACTACCTTACATACTTTGGATGTCATATCTTTGTTTTTTATTATTATTAAGGCCTTTGGACAGTAAAACGACCCGTCATGTCAATGACCCATATACCTACACAATCATTGTCATGAAAAGGTCAGTGTCACTCACAAACTTCTTTTTTGACACCCTAAAATAGTTTGTAAAGTGCCTGTGGCCAGGAAGTGTCCGCTTAAGATGAAACAGTAGCCCAGACTTGCATAACAAACCTGGTTCCCTCTCGCTCATCACCGTCAGAACACAATGAGCTCCTCTGACATGAGAAGTGGAGCTTTTTTCAGGTTAGACCTAGTTCCCATCAGCAGCGCTCTCCAGTCAGGAATGTTTCCGCAAAGACAGCCTCATGGGAAGTGTGAGGTGGTAAATTTTGCATTAGTCTGACACACACACACATACATGTGTTTGAAATAAGAGACCGTCTGTCATCGAGTTTTCCAGGTGGACGTGCACTCTTTCTGTCCATCCTAAACGTACCTGATAAGTCACCTTGCATCTCATATAGCAGCCGTTCTTTGTAATCCGACCGCGTCAATGTTAACGCTCACTGCGGCCCGCTTTGGGACCTCATGTGGTATCTTCACTGCATCTGGGCTGCTGAAACACATTCCTGACAGAATTAATTGAGGATCACTGATCCCTCAGTGGCTTCTCTTTGCAAATCATTGGGTAGAGATGCCTCCCAAGTTTGTGTGCCATCAGTTTATGGGTTTCTTAAGAGATGCAGGTAGCATATGTGAGCAGTCAGACAAGCTCCTATAGAGCCACTGGGCACCAATAAAAGCAGCCTATCAGAGACTATCAGCCTTTGTGTCATTCTGATTTACGAGTATGCTTTGTGGCAAAAGGGGCTTCTTGTTTTGCTGACGGGTGGATTTCATATGGTGGTCTTGTTTTTTGTAGCAGTATTGTTAGTCTTGCTGAAATGCTTTGGCCATTTCATGTGATCAGTAAGACTTCAAAATCTACCAAAACTTTAAGATTGCATAAAAAATAAAAATTTTCATCAATGCAGATTATTAAAGTTACACTATGTAACTTTTGGCCCTCTATGGCGGCACAAAAAACAAACAAAAAAAAAAACGTGCATGCATATTGCAGAAGAACAATGGGTCTCATTCACTAATAATTGTGTGGATTATTCGTATTTATACGCACTGGAGAACTTATCACGAAAATATTATTTTAAATTGAATTTCACCATAATGAAATGGCACTATAATGCTTTACAATGACCTCGGTTAGAGAGCTGCAATTTATCTGTTCAATAATATACCTTACTCACTTGTTGAGTAATAAAAACGCAATAATTTCAAATCCCTCAATTCTCTCCATCTCTAAAAAAAAACCAAGCCAATGTTGATTCTGGTTTTATTACGAGCTCTGTCACATTCTCTTTTTCCCCAGCAGAGTCTCTTCTGTTCAGCGATTGTTTAAAACGGTGATTCTCCGGAGGATGGCGATTTAGCTGCTTAATTTCAACCTTTTTCTTTTTTTGTGATAACTAACCCCTGCCACTCTCACACCATACACACGCTAAAAGAGCCGAAGCAACTTTACTGTATTTTCGGATATGACGAGACACACACAGGCGAGTGACGTATGAACACAATTTCTTGTGAAAACCATCCCGACGGGTCTAAAATATAAACACTAATAACAGGCTTACCATAGTGACTCAGAGTAAGACAAAAACACATTTTGGAAGAAGGATTGATGATGTATTGACTAATTATTTAAGTTTTGTTAATTTTGAATGGGGAAGTTAGTGTATATTTTTTATTTTTATAAAATAATACTGTATTTTTTAGTACAGTATTCTTTCATCAAAATCTAATGGCTTTCTCTGGCGCTCTTAAACCCCTTTCACACAGAGATTCCGGAAAATACACGGATAAGGTGACCCGGGATTTGACCCGGGTTCGTTTGATTTTGGTTCATTCACACTGCCAGTGATTTTCTGGAATCAGAGAGTGTGTTCACTCACGCTGGCAAACGATCCCGGCTTCAGCGCCATGATTACGACGCGGCATTGATTACGACTTTTGTTCACACAGCGCGCGTTCCGGGACTGAACACGGCAATGTTACTAGGTCCCCAACCCGGCATCAATCCCGGGTCGTGTTTGCGTTCACACAGGTGTTCTGTGTGAAAGGGTCTATACTGTGTTTAAGTCATGTCTTAGGATCATATTTGCAACGCAATTTTGCACATGAACACCATCACAATGTCATAATTTTAATTGGGAAACTGTCATATTTTCCAATGTATTTATAACTGACATTAAAAAACACAGGATACTAGTGGTGAAGAAATTATGCTTTTCACCTCTTAAGTCAAGTTTTAATTGTGGATGTTGACTACAAATCTTGTCTGCATTTTGTGTATATTAATAATGATGAGAACTATTGCCAAAAAAACAGTACCCACATTCTCACTGGTAGCATATGTTTATGCATATTTTCATCAGTTGAAATGAATCCAATCGGATTTCCGATTCTAAAAGTACTGTTTATATAAACCCTAAACGTTTTGCACAATTGCACATATTCATTTACATGTGCATTACTCTGAACAAAACTTGCTCACTCGCTGCACTTTTGCCTTGATGACATATAGTATCTAAAAAGAAAGCTCCTCCACTGACCAATTCATAAGACATGACATGTACTAAATAAACATACGCTCATTTGTAAGACATAAAATGTAAGTAAATATATTCCTCACGTGTGCAAGGTATATTTAAATCCAAATGAGAAAGCTTTTATATGCTTATTTTTTTCCTATTCAGTCAGATCGATGAGGTGTTTACATGAAGGCTTTTCAGTCCGACTGAGCCATCTATCTGATCACTAATGGATTACATCTGCATGTAAACGTAGCTATCGATACCGCACCAAATGCACTTACTTTGCCAATTCTTCCTTTTTTTTATGTGAAAAGAGGGAAAGAAATACCAAATTGTCAAATTCATCCATTGACTTACATGCACATTGCTTTATATTTACAATTTCCTAAAAACTTGAAGCATTAAAATAATATCAGTGGCTACTTTTTACAATCCAATCAAATCTCAAAAGGTCCTGTATTATATTATGGCATATTACAAAATGCCATTTCACATTCTTTGACATTCTCATTTGACAAGGCTAGGCTTGTGTATTTACCTCGTTTATTTATACCGCACACCTTGATATGACATAAATATGGTAAATTGCCCATTTTTAAATGCATTAACATGAATGTGCATTTTCAGCATCTCAGTTAGATGAAATATCATCAAGCTTCACGTCCTCCCTAAATTGGCATTCTAGCACAACAGTTAGATTTTCAGTGAAATGGAGGTATACAAAATGAATGCAAAGGAATATATAATTGAGGTTTTATAGGCTTAATTTCAGGACGTGTACTGCTTGATTATATGTATCCCAGCTCTGATACGACTTCATTGAAATTTACAACAAGTAATCTTCTACCATATGGACTCACCAAATGGAGATCACAGACTGGCAAAAGCAATCAGCTTTTTAATTAACAGAATTAACAGTGCGATGTTAAACTATAACGACAGCAATAAAAACACTTGATGGAACAATGGCAGTCGACAGAAGCTCGTTCATAACTGTTATTTTCATTTCAGGGGGAGAGTGACAATGGATCTGAGCAGACGCTTTGCCCGCAACACTCACCCGTGAGCCGCGAGCTCATATTGACATTGTACACGAGAGCTGTAAAACTAGTATCAAGGAACACTGGGTTGTTCAAGATGGTGCTGTTTGGCTTGGGCTCTTCTTTGCTGTAATTCTTCTGAATGTACAAACATGCTCTTCTCCGCTGGCGCTGTGACTGATTACTGCTCACAGATTATTAGAAATGTTCAATTTCGTTTCTTAAAGATCTTAAGAATACAGAGAATTAATATTTGGGACCAAAGGCATAATTACTCAGGCCACTTGGAATAAGTTATTAATGAGGGAATGATTGAGTTTATTTTAATGGTAATTTAATAATCAAATTTATTTTAAATCACATCAGTTATTTGCTTAGAGCTTTTCGCAGAACATATTGTTTCTATTAAATTTACAGATAAAAATCCCTTAAAACCCACAGAGATCTAGATCTTTTTGTTATCATTTGTATTATTTTTTGAGAAATATTTGTTTTTATTTGTTTCTTGTAAGGGAAAACTCCATCCATCCATCCATCCATCCAATTTTCTATTGAACAGGAAAAACTCTATCTTTTGCTTCTGGTCATAGGGATTGGGGAATCTCCCTATTACAAGGCTTCAATGTTGGTTTTATTTTGTGCTCCACAGGTTTGAAAAGAATAAGCACAGCTAATAGATCAAGGTCACATGATTCTTCTTAACAGGGTTAGTGTCATTGATCAAATAAGACGACACATTCTGATTGGTCGTGAGTAGTCATTGGGAGCTGACAGCGGTACATTGACCCTACAGCACATTACAGTCTTTTTCTCACTTACTTTCACACACACATACACACACACCGACACACGCACACACCCTTGTACCCACACAAAGGGTGATCAACCTCGGTTGCTGACCGCCACAGTGCACAAAAAAGTCAAATTATGAGAAATAATGAAAAGGCATCAATATGAATTCAGCGGAGACTCGTTTCATTCTGTTTTAGACAGCGGTTTTCAGCCTGTAATTTTCTGTAAATGTTAACATGGTCAGACCTACCTATTGATTCTATTATTTTTGACCTTGCATTAGTGTCGGCTAATCTCGCATGCCATAAAATTTCATTTTGTTGTGAAAAATACTCGCAGGCCCTCAGGGTGAGTTAGACACCGGCTGCGGCACCCTTGGGATTCATAAGTGCACACGCGGGTAAACAAACCATACAGCTAATGCTTCTTAGACGACTGAGCAGCACTGCAGGTTACATTTCTTCCTAAACCCTTTTTTTTCATCTTTTTCAAAGTGACTTGATGTGTGGTGTGGTTGCAAAGTCTCGTTCAAAGATAAATGCAAGCTTCCTCCAAATAGATATTGTTCTCCCTCCCTTTCTTCAGTGCAAAAGGTGACGGGAGCAGTTATTAAAGAGAATCCGATGCAATGCACATCTGTAGCGTTTGGTTTAGCAATCCTCTCGCTCTCTGAGGTCACGCGCACAAGGTCGCCACATTTCGCCTATTGCTTTCAAAGGGTAAATCAAGTTTTTTTGTGTGCGTGTTGGAAACAGCTTACATTGCAACTCTGAATCGCGCTGAAAAGCCATGTGTACGTTCAGAATATAATAAAAGCAGGGGCTTATACCTTTTATGTGGCCTTCATTTATCTTTATGAGACGTTTTGGCAAATAAAGTTTTGTAGAGTTTACAGTAAACACATGGTACACCAGTAAAGGTTTTGTTAGGGCTACAATTTAAGACTTTTTTCCAGTATTTGATTCTAATTCTAACAATGGCAGCTGTTATTAGTCTGTTTTCTCTAAAGCTTAAACATTGGCAATTTTAAAAGTTGACATTAACATGTGCAACCAGTTATTTCTATAAAAATACTTATACTTAATATTTATTTAGCTAGTTTTGCATGCATTTCGTTAATTTCAAATGTATAAGTACCATTATGTAAAATCTTTTCAACATAATATTGAATAAAGTTAGTTAGTGAAGTTATTCTACAAACTGAAAGGTTTTAAGTAAAACTTTCACATTTTCTCTAAAAATGTTAGTTTTTTCAATTAAAGTTTTTCTTTTTTTTTATTAAAAGTATTAAAGTACTATTTTATTGCAATAGCATGTAAAAAATAAGAGTGTCATAGCCTACTACGTGGTCTCAACTTTTATACAGAAAAGGATAATTGTAACCAATGGCTTATTTTTGGGCAAAAACTAATTATTTTGAGTTGAAAATGAATTGTATGTGTTGCAAAACAAGTTACCAAACTTGACAACAACATCAATAAAAGTAACAATGCAAACTGTGACGTCATTTTGGTCATGCTCCACTGCATGCTGGGAATACCTGCAATGCAAAAAAATAAAAATAAAATAAACTTAATTTTATACTGGTAAAGACTACTCAAACTTGTGGATAAATTGTAAAAGGTTTTCTATTTTGGAATTAGTACACAAACTCACTATCACCACAATTTTAATTTCTTTCTTAATATATATTTATTGTCACAATTTTCAAAGATGGAAATTATATTAGTTTTCTCATCTCAAAATTAAGTGAACATAATTTAAAATAATTTTTCTACTTTGGTTTCAGATGTTATTTTTGTCATGTGCCCAGGGGCTATGCACTTCTGACAAAGAAAACCTAAGAAATATTCCAGGTATTTTTTTATTTACATGATATACAGTATATTGTAATACATTTGCCTGTCAACATCGCTTCCCCATCCTGTTAATGCTGTGTAGTATCACTTTAAATTCAAATCCATTTCTTTAGTGACATCCTCCTACAGGAAGTGACATCATTTTGGAGGAACTCAGCAACACAAACACCTGTAAGTATCAGCAATGTCTTCGTGATATTTTGTTGTGTTAGTTGGTTTGTCTCACTCACCTAAAATATCCATTGAGTTTTACATGGTTTTATTGAGCTTGAAAATAAATAAATATAAGTTTAAAATGTCAGAACAGCAGCATTTGAACAAGAGCATATTATGAAAGATATGAAAAAGACATACCATTTTATAGAAATACTGCCTTAAACACAAACATATTTGTTTTTAAAACCAAACAGTTCAAAAGATACAATATTTCACCAGAATCTGGGAAAATACTAATTTTGATCACACCGAAATTGGATGTCTGGAATTCCTCCAAAGCTAGTAGATGACATCATATTATATAATCATATCATGTTACACCATTGTAGGCCATCCACAACAAGATCTTCTTGCATATTTAGCATAAGGCCATATTTACTGGTTTCAAAGAGCTGTGTTGAAGTTTTTAGGACCTTAGGAAGCATAGCTTTCAATCTTTGAGACTCAAAAACATCAAATACCAAGCATGCAATACCCATGGCACACATCATTTTTACACGAGTGCTACAAAATCATTATTTATACTGTAGTGTTCTTCTGATCACAAAAAAATTACAGACATATTTCATCTAAAAATTCCTTTAAAAAAAAGACAGAATATGGGATTAGATGCATGCAGAATTTTTTTAATATGTTTCTTAAACGGTAAATATGTACATTTCATTTTCTCCTTAACCAGATTGACGTGTTGAACCAGCAGTGGAATGAAACGGTCTGTGTAACGGCTGGATCTGAGGTAAGCCACATCAGCTTCTTTGCAGGTCGACCCGGAAGTGGAGCAGAATGTCCAGGAAGGAAATGGTATGTCCACAGGTTGCTTTTGTTTTACAGGTTGTCCATTGTGCTTTGTTTAACCTGTGTCCTATTTCCAACTTGATTGTTTAACGTGTCGTAATAATGAATTCGCAACTCGGAAATAGGAGTTTCTCAGTTCCACTTGAAGGCAGGTCAATAATTTTTTCAGGTGCAATAATAAATATTTAGTTTTGTATAGCCAGAGCTTTGACTAGTCACGAGTTATTTTGGTCCATACTGCAGTAGATTAGTCAAAAAACACCAACAGGACAAGCAGTTTAACTCAGTTTAAAGTGATCAGTCACATTTCATATTGCTTCTGTGTGGCATTTAGGTTGGGTTGTGTGAGATATAATATACTACACTGCGTGGACATTAATTTCATAATGACATGATGGTTTGGCAAATCTAGTGATTGATAAAACCCTCAAACCCTCGTTGTATCAACTTGGTAATTTGTAAATGCATATTTATTGTTGGACATTCTGTTACGACTACATTTGTTTGTGTTCAATCTACTTACATGTATGCAATTGAAGTTTATTAAGTCCATTTGTTTTGGGACCACATTAATCATTTTAGTTGCATTAACTGAAATGGGCTGGGGATTTCTAATTCCCAGCATGCTTTGGGTACTGGATCGAGTTTTTTTTAGAAAGATGAAATAGCCTGTTAGTGTTTAATGTTAATGTGGTATAATTTTTTTTGCTTAATTAAATTGAACTAAAGTAACAATTCTTAAACATTTAGTCACAACTTAATTTTATTACATTCTGTGGCCGGTTGCATAAACTATTAAGACTAGTGTTACAAGTTGACTAACTAATCTATTTGAATCCAAAAAAATGTAACCCTGATTAGCCCTAACTTATTGCTAGTTGTTCAGACACTTTTTAAGACGCAGTCATAAACTAGTGGCTGTTTATGCAAATGGCCCCAGTTCACATACATTTTAATATGGGACTTAACTTTTGTTGACATCTAAATCTGGACAGTGAATTTCTAGTTTGACAGCATGCTTTGCATGGGACTGTTTGGTAGAGTAAATGTTGAAATTAAGTTTTTTGTGTGTTTTTGAGTAAAGAGAAAGATTTGTTGGTGATATAACTGATCGATATAAAAAATATATTATTTCAACGAAGGTATTTAAGAACTCAAACCTACAGTTAGTACACTACCGTTCAAAAGTTTGAGGTCGGTAAGATTTTAAAATATTTTTGAAAGAAGTCTCTTTTGCTCATCAAGGCTGCATTTATTTGATCAAAAATACAGTAATACAGTAATATTTCAAAATATTATTACAATTTAAAATAACTGTTCTATTTGAATATATTTTAAAATGTAATTTATTCCTGTGATCAAAGCTGAATTTTCAGCATCATTACTCCAGTCTTCAATGTCACATGATCCTTCAGAAATCATTCGAATATGATGATTTGCTGCTCAAGAAACGTATATTATTATTATCAATGTTGAAAACAGTTGTGCTGCTGCATATTTTTGTGGATATATTTTCAAGATTCTTTGATGAATAGAACATTAAAATGAAATCTATTAGAGCATTATAGGCTAAATGTCTTTACTGTCACTTATGATCTATTTAATGCATCCTTGCTAAATAAAAGTATTAGTTAAAAGTATTGAAAGTATTAAAGAAAAAGCTTACTAACCCCAAAACTTTTAAACTGTAGTGTACATTAATTCTTATTTTTTATACGTTCATCCTGCGGTCACTTAGCACGTCCACATTGGTTGTCATAGTAACGACACTAAGGTTCAGCGCACAGTTTTTTTTTAGTAATAAAATGTTTCACAGATTTCAAGTACACTATTCAAATCTCAACACAACTGATTTGTTTTGTTTTACACACCATAGAGATTCCTGTTGACATTCCAACCACTCGCTTCACGGTCACTAATAATCTGTTCACTTCATGTCAATCATATGCGCTCAATTATCACATCACTGTAAAATTATTTTAGTGTGTTTTTAAATAATGCTAATTACTAGGAAGGAGATGTGTTAAATGAAAAGTAAACATTACTTGTAAGTAATCAACAGAAAAAATCAAAGTGGTTTCCTGAAATACATTAGCAGTCTTTATTAAATTGTTCTTTGTGTTCTTTTGGAACCTTGTCTGGATTGTTAAAAAAGTAATGATAATAAATTAAACAAGTAATAAACAAGAACAAAAATGGTTTAGCCCAATATCAATACATTTAGTTACACAACTTTGAATTTGGCAGATCCTATCCTATAATTATCTGAATAAATGAAAGGTTTTAATGGCATTCCCAGTGTGTTTTGAACTTTTAGAGTTAAATTTAATATCATACATGACAAAATACTGATGAGATTGTGATACATATGATTAGAATAATTATATGATTATTCAAGAGAAGACAGAGCTCTAAAAGTCTGTTCATATCCTGAATAATAACTATATTAGCATCCACACCAGCAGACTCTGCAGTTTTGTCGCCTGTCGCTTTAAATGCTCAAGATCTTAAAAGCAGGATGGATTCTGATTGGCTGTCAATGTTTTTATCGTTCGACAGCTGGAAAAAAGTAGTATGATTCCAACGATATCGTTTCCTTTGCCGTTAAAGTTGTCCTGTGAGCTCTGCTATTCTTTTATATTTAGAATGATTTTTAGAACTATGTATTTATCTTTATCGTTATAGTTATCGTCCTTGGTGTGAACGGGCATTAGCATTGACCTTTTGATTTCCTCATTCAAACAAAACACTTCATCGTGTTTTATGGACAAAGCTTTGGCCATGGCAATAATCACCCTACACTTGTATTATTTTGCCTATGCTGCCATTTATTTAAAAATTATTGCAATATACTCTAAAATATTTGTATTTCTGATTACGGTCTTTCTGATAATATTTGAAATGTTGCTTGTGGTGAGTGATTTATGCATGTTGCTTTAATGAGCAATTACACATAGAACAGAAGCATTTAGCATATTCATGTGCGCGATTGCTAGTTTGTAGTTAAGCGGAGACTCGTTTGCGTTACTTTGACACAAGTTATTTTATTGGGACTTAATTCAGTTGAGTGCAGATTAGATTTTACTAGTGAAAACGTGTTTTCCAGTCCTGTGTACAATATAAATCTAACGGACTGTGGCCGTTCCGTCTGAAGCTGAGACTAATGACTACCTATCTAAAGCCCTGTTTACTCCTGGTATTAAGATGCGTTTTGGTCGATGAAGTAGACGAGGGAGACACATTCCAGTTTACACCTGGTGTTTTAATCCGTCTCTTTTGTCTACTTTCAACCACTTCTGTCCTGATTTCTTCGAGGGAAGGTCTATGGGCAGGTAAATGTATGTTTTTTTCAGATCTTTCAATCTAATGGACAAAATAAGCTCACACAATTTACATATGAACATGATCGTACATGAGAGAAAACATATGGAGAGCATCAGCTTTCGTTTCTGCTCTGACAGCCGCGAGACCAGCCATACGCTGTGAGTGTGTGTTAGAAATCAGGAATGGTGAGAGAACATTGTGCTTGGTACGTTTTTAGTCTTCAAACCAAACTTGAGTCTCCAGCCGACTAAGTTTAAATCCCGTCCCGTCCGTTTGCACATTAGGCCATTAGGTGGAGAGTATTTTGTGGCTATTCGAATACATTCGACCACATGAGCATTTACACTACAAAAGCAATCCGTTCAAATGCGTTTTCGACTACGTCTTGAAGTGGTTGAAAGTGGAAAAGCTCAAATCGTTTTAGACCCCATTTACACCTGTATTTTGCATCTTCCACTTGTGATCCGATCGACCGAAACGCATCTTAATAACAGGTGTAAACAGGGCCTGAGCAGTAGCTTACCAGGTGCCAAACAGTTTTACTACTTTACTACTGAAAAAGAGTATGGCTGGATCTCAGTGAGGCAGGACTGTGTATGCTTCAACTGTTTCAAACTGCAACTTTCATATTTTCTTTGGATTTAGTTAATGTTACTTGATTAACTCGGATGCGATGTTACAGCAGCATTGATGCTGAAACGCTCATGGCTGACTGGGTGCCAAAGATCTGCTGCATGTGAAACTCTTCAACCGTTCCATCACTGGATTCACGTTTTCTGCATGTCACTTTGCTTAATAATCTCCTAACAATCCTTCAACTTGGCTGCACATTCCGGAATCCTCAAAGCATGAAAACAGCTGGCTTCCAACAGCCCGACTGTCAGGGTCTCCTTCGCTGTCCGTGATGGAAATATCAAACCAGTGAGCTGGAAGTGGACATCTCAATCTAAGTCCTTCTCAACATCCACCACCACACACGTCCTCCACATAATTCATGCGCTGTGAGCTTTCACTGGATGCTTTTCAACCTTTTATATGTTTTCTCTTTTTGTTTCCCTTTTTGCTATGTTTGTGTAAAGCTGGGTTCACACACTATATGAAATTTTCAGTAATTTTCACAAATTTCTGTAATTGTAAACTTTATTTCTCCGTGTTAATATCAGTAAATTTCAATGTTTGATTATTTTAGGAATCTTTTGTTTACTTAATGTAGACACATTTATTTGTACAACGCTTTCCATGATACCTTGTTTCAAAGCAGCTTTACTGAAAATCACACTGATTTATATATAGATATACATTATATATAAATCAGTGATCTGCTCCAGCTCATTAAAGCAGGATGGCTTCTGATTGGCTGTCAATGTTTGTCAATCAGCTGGAAAAAAAACTGTTGTGAAAGTGATTCCAATGATATTATTTCTTTGTTCCGTTATCGTTAGTTATTTATCTTAGTTATGATGTGGACTCTGCAATTCATTTATATTCAGAACAATATTTTATAATATAGGCCTATCATTATCGTTATCGTCCTTGGTGTGA
Source organism: Siphateles boraxobius (assembly GCF_051911475.1). Lineage (NCBI taxonomy): Eukaryota > Metazoa > Chordata > Actinopteri > Cypriniformes > Leuciscidae > Siphateles > Siphateles boraxobius. The sequence continues at coordinate 17,912,503 of NW_027509205.1, read as the reverse complement.
ACCAAGTGCTTTATCAGAGCACGTTTCAGAGCTGGGTGGTGATGATAATATAACAATGATACAAGTCATCCTCCAGTTTTAGATTTAGCTGTATTGTATATGTCAGTGCCACAGTTTTGTTATTTTTCAGTATTGACTGACTGTACATTTTGCCATATGTACTTCCTGTATCAATATAGCAGTTTGTAAGTGAAAGTAAACAATTCTCTGAAAGCATCAATGAAGATATTATTCGGTTGTCTTAAAGGGTTAGTTCCCCCAAAAATATAAATTCTGTCATTAATTACTCGCCCTCATGTTCATCTTCAGAATACAAATGAAGATCTTTTTGATGAAATATGAGCTATTTATGTCCCTCTATTGACAGTTACGCAACTACCACTTTGACACTTCAAAAAGTTCATAAAAAGCTTGTAAGACTAATCCTTATGAATTGAGCGGTTTAGTCCAAATTTTCTGAAGAGACATGAGGGTGATTAATTAATGACAGAATTTTCATTTTTGGGTGAACTAACCCTTTAATTGAAAAATATCCAGTTGCCAAAGAGTCTAGTGTGAGTTTAACATTTGCAAATTTGTTTAGCAGTCATTTAAGTGACCGTGTTAAGAAATATAGGGTATAGCTTTAATTTCAGTTAGTATGAAGATTTTAGGCAGAGTTACTGTAATGTGATGACATTCATTACAGTGGTTGAAAATTACTTTAGTGTGAAACACTTGTAGTCTCATTGTCAAAAATCTGCGCACTGAAGCAAAACCAAATTGAAAACTATTGTCAGAAAGACATTTGAAGAAAGGTGACTTGAGACAATGAGGTTCTCTCTATATTTTACTCATCATAAACCATATTATTAAATAGATAGCAATAGAAAGATGCAGTTTCATCCCAGGTGGCCCAACAAATGCACTGGAAGTGTCTTCACACGGTGCTTTGATGCTCTACATGAGCGACATTAAGTATGCTGGCTAAATATTTCAATGTTGTAATGGAAGCATTAAAAAATATGACATTTAATTCTCAAAGTGGTCTATTGGAGCATACAAACGCACTGGATAGATTTGCCCCATTGCTTCTAGAACGATTCACCCCATTTTCAGAACAGACCAATCAGTTTAATATGAAACCCCTTGTGCTTATATAAATTGCGTATATCCGAGGGTTGCATGTACATGCACCATATTTTCTCATATTGCCAACTGCAGATGAATGAAGAGGAGAAACACAATCGCGGGGTTTGGTAAAAAGCGTTCTGTGCGCCGTGCCGAATGGAATGACTGACATCCATTTAGTTGATTTGCCTCTGGCAATGAAAAAACACTTTTGAAATGAATAGCATCTTTCCAATCCCTTTCAAAATGTCCATATCTCTCGTGTGCAAGATTTCATCTTTCTTTAGCTTTTCACATAGCACCAGCACTCGCATTCAGCTTGCAAGCAGTAGGCATGGTTTTGAATTAGCTGAGGCCTTATTGTCATATATATTCACATTAGAACATATGGGGTTTAATATGAAAGTCGTGTAGTATACATTTTCTAAAATGGCAAATAAAAATGTTCAATACGTCGGACAATTTACAACCATTCAGTCATTGGCACAATACAAGTAAATCAACTATTTTATTCTTGTATAATAGAACAAAACCAACTGATCATTATTTATTTTTTTTCAAAGAGTGGGATAATTTGTAACCATTCAGTCATTGGCACTATAATAGTTAATAAACTTTTTTATTCTTGCATAATAGAATAATACCAACTAATCAGTATTTTATTTATTTTTTTCAGATTTTTTTATAGCATAGTGGTATAACCATTCAGTCAATAGCACAAATTAAACCTATTTATTTCAGCCCTGTTTATTTCAACTTTGGGTTTATTTTTCAGTAATGTCTGACTGTCTGTACATTTTGCCATATGTATTTCCTGCATTAATTTTCAATACAGAACCACTTAAATTGATTTTCTAATAAGAACACTCTCAGAATTATAGGGTTACTATCTGTAATAGTGTGGACTTTTTATCCAAATACTAAACCTCTTTGTCTCAAGCGCTCCACTTCTCTGGTGAAATTATAGTCTTAGCTTTTTGTTTTAAGCAGACATGACTCTTTTGCAGGAATCTTTAGTTTTATTTTCTCCGGGTGCCATGACTTTTTCCTCTTCATGTCTTATGCCTCCAGATCCAAATCAAGCGGTAATGGACAGATAGCTCTCATGTTTCTGTGAGGGACTACAAGGTGTCTCCATGGGAGGATGAGTGTGATAAATAAATGAGCAGATGAGTTGGTCTCTGACAAGTGAGGGACACGGCGTATCGGGCACGTTTTTGATAGTGATCTAATTCAACTGGCAGCCACGGATGTTGATTAAATCAGAATGTCAGACACTTGACAAGTCGAGACAAAAACTGACGAAAAGCCTGTTGGAACAGCGGGATGTGCCGCAAGATCGTCATTCCCAAAACGTGTCTGGAAAGGAAGACTCACTTGGGATTGTACCGATGTGCTCGATGTTGCCATCATCAACCCCGTTAAACCCAGCCATAGCCCTCTGACCGTCGTTCACCTACAGCTTCGGAGTGTGTGTGCTTTACTAGCAAAAAAAAATGCAAGTACAGTTGAGAAGTACCCCTGTAATTATAGAGCGAACAAAAGCTTTCTTTGGAAAGGCAACAAAGGAGTATCAATGGCACATCATTCGGAAGGCTGGGCGGGAACGCTGCAGATGGAGGCCTCATTGAATAGCTCTTTGAAAAGGGTGGATGTCGGAGCAAAATGGCTATCACGCTCCAGTAAGGATGTTTTGCGATGACTTTGTCAGTGTCACTTACACATTAAACCCGTGTTGTCTTTTCTCACATCTTGTGTTCGGTGAGAAAACCTTGTGTTTCTCATTTTCAGGAGTCTGTTTCGTAATGCGATGCAATCACAGATCATCATTTAAATCAACTAGACCAGCATTTAAATTATTCAGTACATTCAGTCAGTAACACTTTACAATAAGTTTTTGTTTGTTAATAAAATGTAGGTAATTTAGCTAATTCAATTAGTTAAAGGGATAGTTCACCCAAGAATGAAAATGCTTTCATTAATTACTTGCTCACTCTCATGTGGTTCTAAACCTGAAAGACTTTCATTCATCTTCAGAACACAAATAAAGATTTTTTTTGATGAAAGATGAGCTATTTATGTCCCTCCATTGACAGTTGCGCAACTACCACTTTGACGCTTCAAAACGTTCATAAAGAGATTGTAAAACTAATCCATATGAATTGAGCGGTTGATCCAAATTTTCTGAAGAGACTCGATCGCTTTATATGATGAACCGATTTAATTTAAAGTTTTATTCACATATAAACATTGATCAGCGATCATAAAAAGAAGCTCAACCGAATCAGCCTGACATGCGAGAACAAATCTCTTGCTGAAGCTCAAACGTGCTGCGTAACACAAGAATAAACCTCGTTGGTTCTTGTGGAAGCTGAAAGCGCTCAATTGGATTAGTTTTATGAACTTTTTGAGGCGGCAAAGGGGTTGTTGTGTAGCTGTCAATGGAGGGACAGAAAGGTCTCAGATTTCATCAAAAAATCTTACAGGTTTGGGACAACGTGAATAATTAACAATAGCATTTTCATTTGGCAGCGACTATTTGCACTAAGTGAAAATCGCATATTTTCTTGGTAATAGATGCTATTTACACCAAGTAAGAATAGCCATAGATTTTATTTAGCAGCATTTTCTTTTCAAAAAGTGTAAATAGTAGCCTACTGTAGTTACTATTTGCACCCCTTATTGGGACAATATAGCCCTCCCTACACCTAACCCTAACTCTCGATAAACACTTTATTATTAAAAAGCGTTAGGCAATTTAATTCCACTTTTTACATATTTTCTTCATATTTATAAAAAAAATTAAAGATCATGTCAAAAGTGTCTGCAACGTGCCTTACCCCTGCACCACTGCACTTGCACAGATCACAGGTGTTTTGTACTTTTCTCTGGACCAACCAGACGTCAGTGGGCGGAGTTAGTGTGAATAGCCTCTGCCAACAAGGCGGCTATTTGCTCTTAGTGTAAATAGAAACTACGTTTTCATTTTTGGGTAAACTATCCCTTTAACATGAGCTAATAATGAAAAATACTGTAGTTCTGCCGCATTTATTAAATCTTAGGAAGTATTAATATTACCAGGGTGGGAACACTTTACAATAAAGTTCCATTAGTTAACTACATTAGTTAACATGAACTAACAATGAAAAATACTTCTAAACCATTAATTAATCATAGTTAACAATAATTTCAACATAACTAATACATTGTTAAAATCAAAAGTTGTATCTGTTAATATTATTTATTGGACCGTTGCTAACATAAACTAACAATGAACAGTTATGTTTTTATCAACTAATGTTAACAAAGATGAATAAATACTCTAACAAATGCATTGGTCATAGTTTGTTAATGTTAGTTAAAGCATTAAACGTTAAGTAATGAAACCTTATTGCAAAGTGTTACCATTCAGTCTTTCAGTCTTTGAATATTTACAAAAGAAGACCATGTGCGGATAAAACTTTCAAAATCAAACGTCATGAGAAGTAAATCATGAACACAAATACGTACAGATGTAGCGATGGAGCCGCCCGTTCGCTGTTCACCTCGTTCTCCGCACGCCCACACAGAGGTCAGGGTAGCATGTAGCCAGGCCTTGTGCTAATCTTCTTTGTCACTCATAAAATTTACACTACATCTCCCTGTTGGAGGCCTGTCATTTTCCTCCTGCCTTCAGCTGTCACCACACACGAGTAATTACTCGGAGGGTTTGAATGGGCCCTTGATTATTTATAGGGTCGGATGTCTGAAAAAACCTTATACGCTGCTTTGAATTATTTCACATTAGTGATAATGCATGAAAACGAGGACTTTTTCTCCTTCCAGAGCTCAGGATAATCATGACCACATAGGAAGTGTCTCGCACCGGCAGGACTAATGATCGTAAAAGATCTTCTTCAAATGGTTCGGAGGAATGAGACTAAACATAATTTCAAGGCTGAGTGAGAATGTCAGGAAAAAGTACTGTGATCTTTTCAATGTTGTGCAGAACCTGCAGACTGATCTCAAGGAGACTGGCTATGTCGAAGATTGAATGTGATTTAGAAAGCTTTGTTTGCAAAGTTAGATCCTACTGTGTCTGTAAGGTTGAGTAAATACGTGGACAATGTGGTGGTATTGAAACGCGTTTGTCCCAACAATGGCTGATGTGTGTTTCAAACAGTATTTTTAGTGCAAGAATTTACCGTTTTTAATTACAGTTTTGACTTGATTTCCAGTAAATCTTAAAACCATATAAACAAGATGTTGAGACTTTTCATACATTGCATCTTGAGTAATTTGTCATTATGCACTATCAGATTTTTTCACTTAACTTGTCTGTTCTTTCTTTTGATGTTCAGATATTCATACAGCTAAATATTCTAGCGGTCATACATTTTTTTTTGTCAAATGGTCAAAAACACTGGCAGTGGCTGGCAACTTTATAAAAAATGCAGGCGAGGAAAGAGTTAAGAATAGCCCTTTTGGCTTGCTCAAGTAAGGAACCGCCTAGCAACGCCCTAGCAGTTTTGGCATAGGCAAGGGCAGTTTTTGACTTGTATTCCAGTAAAAACATCTTAAAATCAATAAAACAGGATAAATAAGATATCTTTAATATAAGGCAGATTTGTTTGCTTTTTAAAGTTAAGCTATAACAGAGGCAAGCTTGTAAGAGCTGTTTTGATGTTTTTTGGAGTGCAAACTCTTTAAGCTCTGCCCTCTTCTTGAAAGGGGGCCTGGAGCACCTTATTTACATTTAAAGCGACACACACACACACACACACACACACACACACACACACACACACACACACACACACACACACACACACACACACACACACACACACACACACACACACACACACACACACACAGACAAGGGTGCAATTTTAGCTAAAAGTTCACATACACACTCTGAGGACATCAGAGACTTATTTTACATCTTGTAAAAAGGGACATAATAGGTACCCTTTTAGACAACGTTTGTGAGTTGAGTATTAAACTCCTCTGAAGACGCATGCTGAAATAGTGTGGTAACTTTTTCTTTGTGATTTCACTTCCTGTCATCCTGAGATTATGACTCATCCCGTGGCTCTTTATGTCGATTGCTGCCTTTTACAATCCTGCTAATGGTCCAATTCTGGATTGTTTTGTTCACCTGTTTAATAGTTTTTATGCACACGGATATCATAAACCTCTCTGCCTTCTTTTCAAAAGAAAGGTCAAAGCAGATAATTGTATTGCTCAACTGTTGTCTTTCACTTGCAACTGATCTTCAGTTGCATGGGGTTTCGCTCCATGGATGAACATTTCTGCCTAGTATTTACATCCAAGTATCTGTAGCTCAGGTAATTTGATTTAGGAAGATTTTGATGAGAAATGTTCATATGGAAATCTCTGATGTTGCAGTTTCCGACTTTACAGAGTAGGTCTGTTCCTGAACAAGGGGAATGCTGAGAATAGATCTGAATTTTCAAAGCTGAGATACAGTTATGACAAATTGCTAGACATGCAAGAGCTTTGAAACTTGTTTGCCATTATTTGATATCCTCTTGTATAGTGCATTGAAGTGTTTCCGCTGTGTTTTTCAGTCAAAACAGGCTTTCGCTGTTTTTTTTTTTATTGCATAGCTTTCTGGATATTTATTTTTGGATTTTTCTTTCTGTAAATAGAAGATAGCAGACAGACAATTATTGGGCAAATGTGATAAGCAAGTAATGCAAGTAAGATTTCAACTTAAACGTACATTTTACATTTATCAGATGCTTTTATCCAATGCGACTTACATTGCATACAAGATACAAATTTAAATTTTATCAGTTCTTGCTTTCGCTGGGAATCGATCCCATGACCTTGTCACTCACATGAGCTTCAAGGCCAACACTTAGCCATAGCTCCAATGCTTTTCATATCGCTGCTGACAACTTCCCATGCTTCCTCTTCTTTAAACTAACACTCAGAGCTTACTGTGCACATGTGAGAGTAGATTGTCTTTCAGTGATGGACAATGCAACCTTCACCATTATCAGAATTGTCACGGCCTACCTGCACAACACTTATCTTTATCTGGAGCAGCAGATGGCCTTTCACACGTGTCGTTGTTGTGACTGAAGCCGTCTCCTCTTGATGTGACCTGGAACAAATGAGCCATGAGAGCAGATATACCATCAGCGTTACACACCGGAGCCATTTGACTCTCTTGGACAACATTGTGCTCTCTCTCTGTGCTCTCTCTCTCTCTCTCTCTCTCTCTCTCTCTCTCTCTCTCTCTCTCTGGCTGGCGTGATGTTCAGTTTCTGTTTCACCATAATGCCTTTTGGCTTACAGCAAATTGGCACAAAGATGAACAATAGAGAGTTAAAAGACTAGAGCTATGTGATCTAGGTAGAAGTTAAAGCTGAAGCTGCAATATGTCACAGTGATGTTCTTTGGTACTGTATATTGTGCTCAAGGACATTTATTAAAGGGATAGTTCACCCTAAAATGAAAATCAAGTCATCGTTTACTCACTGTTGTTGTTCTAATGCCGTATGTCCTTCTTTCTTTTTTCGGATCACAAAAGGAGAATTGTAAAAAAACAAAAAAACGTTATGCTCATGCAAATAATAGCAGCCAATAGCGAACAGCGTCAAGCTTTTAAAAAATAATGCAAAAGTATTACGTCAATAACCGCAGGGTGAGTAAATGATGACTTAATTTTCATTTTAGGTTGTACTATCCCTTTAAGATTTCATGTTGACTGAGAAGACAGTAAAAGCAGTATTAAGTAGTGACCAGGTGAGGTTTTGAGGTTCGCCTCAGTTTATATAGACACTTAAAAATTTACAATTAGACTCATCTCTACAACTTCTTAAGGTTTGTGACAGTGTCACAGGCTCCACTAAAGGGCAAGTATTTGAAACAGTGAATTTCTTGCGACAGCCCTTGATACTCGAAGAGCTATATTTAGGGTGGATAACTAGTACTGCACAGTATAATCTGACATTTGGACCACAAGGGAGTCTTACTGCATCGCTCGCAAATGACAGTGTCACTGTTGGTTTGCGTCCCCGGTGGAATAGGTTAAAGAGAACAAAACATGTTTTTGCTGTGGAGCGCTGGCCCGGCAAGACAGATCTAATAAAACTGGATTTGATTGCAGGGTATGATCTGACGGAGGCTGTCATTGTTGAGTGAGCCTCTTGAGTCCAGTGAGTGCAGGGATGGGGGGAGGAGGAGGAGGAGGAGGAGGAGTGGAGCTGCTTGAGGAAGGACAGAGAGAGTGATGCTCAGGGTCAGGGGTGAAAGACGGGACCGGAAGGACACAAGACGATCCTACAGTACGTCTGTCTGTCTGTCTGTCTGTCTGTCTGTCGCGCATTGTCTCTCGCCTGTTGTGTTGTTCATTTTGTCTATCACTTGTTTCGTTCGTTCTATCTATATATCGCTTGTGTCGTTCTTTCTGCCTCTCGCTTGTTCTATCGTTCATTCTGTCTCTCGCCTGATGTACAGTTCACTCTCTTTCGCTTGTGTCATTTGTTCTCTCTCGCTCGTGTCGTTTGTTCTATCTATATATCGCTTGTTGTAATTTGTTCTCTATCGCTTGTTGTGTCGCTGTTTCTATCTATATATTATATATATTGTATTGTTCGTTCTCTCTATCGCTTGTATCGTTCATTCTGTCTATCGCTTGTTGTATGGTTCTTTCTCTTTTGCTTGTCATTTGTTCTCTCTCGCTTGTATCGGGCGTTGTCTCTCGCCTGTTGTGTTGTTCATTTTGTCTATCACTTGTTTCGTTCGTTCTATCTATATATCGCTTGTGTCGTTCTTTCTGCCTCTCGCTTGTTGTATCGTTCATTCTGTCTCTCGCCTGATGTACAGTTCACTCTCTTTCGCTTGTGTCATTTGTTCTCTCTCGCTCGTGTCGTTTGTTCTATCTATATATCGCTTGTTGTAATTTGTTCTCTATCGCTTGTTGTGTCGCTGTTTCTATCTATATATTATATATATATTGTATCGTTCGTTCTCTCTATCGCTTGTATCGTTCATTCTGTCTATCGCTTGTTGTATGGTTCTTTCTCTTTTGCTTGTCATTTGTTCTCTCTCGCTTGTTGTGTCGTTTGTTCTATCTATATATCGCTTGTATCGTTCATTCTGTCTATCGCTTGTATCGTTCGTTCTCCTTCGCTTGTCATTTGTTCTCTCTCACTTGTGTCGTTTGTTCTATCTATATATCGCTTGTTGTATCGTTCATTCTGTCTATCGCTTGTATCGTTCGTTTTGTCTATCGCTTTTATAGTTCGTTCGTTCATTCTGTCTATCGCTTGTATCGTTCGTTCTCCTTCGCTTGTCATTTGTTCTCTCTCACTTGTGTCGTTTGTTCTATCTATATATCGCTTGTTGTATCGTTCATTCTGTCTATCGCTTGTATCGTTCGTTTTGTCTATCGCTTTTATAGTTCGTTCGTTCATTCTGTCTATCGCTTGTATCGTTCGTTCTCCTTCGCTTGTCATTTGTTCTCTCTCACTTGTGTCGTTTGTTCTATCTATATATCGCTTGTTGTATCGTTCATTCTGTCTATCGCTTGTATCGTTCGTTTTGTCTATTGCTTTTATAGTTTGTTCGTTCATTCTGTCTATCGTTTGCATCGTTCGTTCTCCTTCGCTTGTCATTTGTTCTCTCTCACTTGTGTCGTTTGTTCTATCTATATATCGCTTGTTGTATCGTTCATTCTGTCTATCGCTTGTATCGTTCGTTTTGTCTATCGCTTTTATAGTTCGTTCGTTCATTCTGTCTATCGCTTGTATCGTTCATTCTCCTTCCCTTGTCATTTGTTCTCTTTCACTTGTGTCGTTTGTTCTATCTAAATATTGCTTGTTGTATCGTTCGTCCTGTCTATCGCTTGTATCGTTCGTTCGCTTGTTGTCTATTGCTTGTTGTATCGTACGTTCTCTTTCGCTTGCCATTGTTCTCTCTCGCTTGTGTCGTTTGTTCTCTTTTGTTTGTATCATTTGTTCTGTATCGCTTGCATCTTTCGTCTATCATTCTATCTATCATTCTATTGATCTATCGTTTGTTCTATATATCATTCTATTGTTTGTTCTTTCTGTTGTTCTGTCTACTGCTTATTATATCTATTGTTCATTATATCTATCTATCTATATATATATATATTGTTTGTTTTTTATATCGTTCTCTCTACCGCTTGTTCTATCTATCTATTGCTTATTATATCCATTGTTCTTCTGTCTGTCTGAAGTGTGTACTTCTCAACCTTGCTTAGAATCCACTCATATTAGTATAGTATGATTGGATGTTTTTTTTTAATCTCTATTATTATGTTAATAAATGTGTTGACATTGCGGTATGATGACACATTTTTCAATTTGCTCTTACATAGACAGACTGTAATTTATCAATACAACTTAAATCACATGTGCAGTAAAGTATATTAGGCTTGTCCACAAAATAACCTCTCCGAATGCATAACCCTGGGAGACAGTTCATTAGCTTGTCAAACACGCGTCTCTTCTGGTCACAGTGGTCTCGTTGCGGCCTCGAGAGCATGCCAGGTCTCGCTTGCATCCAAGGTGATCAAACCTGCGTCAGCCTGCACCTGCCGGCACCCTGGGGAGAACACTGGGAGCACCAACAACAAAATCTACTGAGCACACACTCGGGGAGATCCGGCGTGCGGTGCTTTCAATCATGTTATCTCTTTGCCTGAGGAAAGTATCAAAAAACCTGGTGAGCCCAGGGTGCGCTCGACAGCCTTTGAGCTTGACTCCAACACACAAATTGATCAAAGAACAGACAAATGTTACTCAATACTACTTCCCTCCACGAGGATATCAGTTCTCTAATACTCAGGTTTGACAGTAAATCACCTCTAACAAACAACTCTACAATTTCATTCGCCCTTTTCAACGGTGTATCTGTCCGTGAGGTTTGGTTTCTAGGGACGATCTATGACCTTTTACCACAGTTAACAAATGACGCTGTGAGGATTTTGATGCAATGATTCCTACTTTTCTCATATTGTAGTTTTCTGTGAACTTGGGATATTGTAATTAACTAAAAGTACATTTTTTTTTGTTTAACTGATTTACTCAAATTAAACTGAAACAAAAATAAATTAAAACTATATATATATATATATATACATATAAAATACACACAAAATAAACTAAACTGCAGCTTGATAAAAAACTGTAGAAACATATCTACTTTTGATGGAACGAGATATTCAATGCAATCAAATGATATTCATAAATCAAATATTTGAAATTTGATTGCACTTCCTGTATGCGATTTGGTACTGTTGATCCATTTGTTTTGCATCAATCTCGCAAGACTGAAATGCAATTGTTGTTTTGATGCTAGCGATTCCTGGTTCAAGACCAGCTTGTTTTGGCCAGCTTTTCTGTCACCGAAACGTGCGGAGCGGTTCAGACCGAGCACCGGTGTCCCGTCGATAGAGAAACGAGCCGTTAGAGCACACGGTAATCCATTAGGTGAGGCCCGGTAGAAGTTTGGGGATGTGTAACTGGCAGATTTTGCACTTTATTCAGTGTTTGAATTATTTCTCAAGGGAGAGCATAATGGTCATATAAATCTCTCTGTGTGTGCAATTACTAAGACTGGCAAGGTCTATTCTCTCCCGAGTGATCGTCTGTGAACAATGACATATTACCGGCCGGCCGGCTACGGTCATTAAGATCTGATATGGGATTTATGGGCAGTCTTTAAACACGAGACGGTATAAAAGAGATTTGAATACAGGCAAAATAGCAGAGGATTTTGTCCCTGTGCGGTGTAATGAAGTGTGATGGAAAGGAGAGGGGATGAAGGGTTATTTTTAGGCCAGATCAATTTAACAATGAGCGGAATGAGTCAATTGCTCTCCGAACTGTCACTCCACTGTCCGGGTGTCATCATGGCCTGCTTATAATGGTGCAAGGCAACTGTAAGCAGCCAGGGACAAGATGGCGGGTCTCGTCACATTGTTTTGACACATGAGATGTCCAATGCAGCACTGTAATTGACGTACCTTTCAAATGGCCTCATGGTTTGACATATTTAAAATAATGTAACAATGAAATAGCCCATTATACGGGAGCTCTGCCTTAACTACCTGTGCTCTAAATAGATGTTGTTAGGGGAAGGAATCATTTCAGCCACTCTTAGGAAATATGAATTTCACTCAGCGCTCCAGCCGATGTCAATCTTCATATTGTACACAGGGGCTCATTAGCGACTACAGTAATCATGATGGAATCATTGCATAAGAGACGAACACAATGTGACTTCTTACCGTCGCCGGTGCTGTTTAATGACCACGGTTTAAATGGGATTTATCAGTGCAAGCCACAATTCGCTCCAACCCAAGGAAACTATTTCAGAAAAGAGGTCATAGTACATGTTTACACTGGCATATCAATGTCTATTCAGTATGTGGAGGTAATTTGCGTATAGATGTCTTAAAGCTAAAGTATTCAATATAGTTTGGTAAAATGGTTGGTTCATCCAAAAATTCATATTCCAAACTTTCTTTTTTGTATTCATTTGGAAGTAAAAGTCGGATTTTTAAGCTGTTTTTCCTCCAATAAAACAAAAGCAGACTGCTAACTCCAAAAAGGACCATAAAAGTGACCATATGACTTGAGCACTATATTCCTGATGTCATACAATAGCTTTGGTTGCCAAACAGACTGAAAATGAAGTCATTATATTGCATTTGCATCAAGCCAGTGGTTTATTTTATGGTGCTTTTCTTCAAGCTTGGCGGTAAAAATCACCATCTTCTTTCATGGAAAGCAGCAGCTCTGACATTTTGCACAATATCTCCTATTATGCTTTACTTTACTTTTAAGGGTCAGAGAGGGTGGAAAAGGGTTCAGTATGTTGCTCCCTTAAAAGAAACATTTCTAATTCTCCCCGCTGATGTGCACATCGCAATAAGCTCATTGTAATTTCCGATGGCAATTAAGAGGCCTGCGCTCCCAAACGCACCAATGAGAGAGCTTAGGTGGAAGATGTGTTCATTGAGAAGTGAGAAATAGATCCTTTGCCTCATCACATTAGTGCCGGCCCCTTAAAGTGACTGTTTATCATGAGGTGGTGCTCCAGGTTTTAATGAGCTCACTCTCTGTACTAGTATAATTCCAATTAGTCGGCTCTTTTCATACGAGGACGTGATTACTGTGAGAGGCCTCCATTGTTTTGTATTCAGTGGCGAGAGCAGCGCTTTGGTTGTTTCAATCTTGTTCCTCCATGCCGGCCGGCTGACAGGAACATTACACCTTGTTCTGCGTACTGGGGGATACTAGCTCATTAATACACAGGGGATGGTTTAATTCACTGACTTCACACATAATATGATAGATGTGACGGAGCACTCAAATTCAATCCCTAGCTCTGCCATTGAGCTGCAGACGTTACGCTACAATAGAAAAATGCTGGGATTTTTCTGTAAATACCATCTGATGTTTTTATTAAGTTTAACTGAAACGGATGTAGATTGTTGAATGAAAACCTGTCAATATCATGTTCAGGACAAAAAAATCAAAGGAAAGATTGCGATGTGTAATAAATGGATTTTGGCATTAGTATTTTCATGACAAATCAGCAGATATATTTTAAAATGGCATAATATTTTTTTTTTATTATCATTGAGATATGTGTGTTTTTTCTGATTGTGTGTGTGTGTGTGTGTGTGTGTGTGTGTGTGTGTGTGTGTGTGTGTGTGTGTGTGTGTGTGTGTATTAAAATATGTTTTATATATATAGATCTTTCTTCATAAGGACACACACACACACACACAATGATGATAAGAATAGAATAATAGGAAATAGACGAACGAATAATAGGGAATAGATGAACACTCAAAGGTAAAGCTCTGTACCAATTATTGTAATGTGAATTTGTGGTGAACATGTAGTTTTAGTGTTCATCTGTGTGGTTGCTAGGGTGATCTGGTTGCTAGTCATGTCTCAAATTGTGTCCAAGTTTAATACTTTGGGTTAGTGGTTTGTTCAGATCTCAAACCTTAAGTGTGAGCAATAGTACTAGTGATGCTGCCTTAGCAAGCACCACTAACTAGAACCAATGGTCTCATTGTCGCATAAATACCTTCCATGTCTCAAAAAGCATAGTCTGGAAATCATCAAAAGTTTGTTGCTACACTGCCATAACATCTATGAGTTCTTGTTCTTGAGTAGCTCTCGACGTCTCTGCAGCCATTACAACAATTCTGGCCGGTGCCACTTGACGAGCCCAAGTTATTTTTGATCAAAACGCATGCTAGAGAAAAATCAGTCATTAGCAGAAGCCATTTCAGCTGTCATCTTGTTTGGACAGCTTGCAGCTCCCACGTCACGACAGGGCAACTCTCAAGAAAACGGGTCTGCTAGTCTGTGATGTTTTTATTCTCACTGTTTACAGAGACACTCAGAATCTCGCCTGTCGTTTGGAGTTTAAACGCTTTAACTTTATTTTAATCATGCCGTCTGTTGTTCAAAGACATCTTCAAGAGTAATGATTGAGGTAGGCCTATACATGAAAAGAAAAAAGGAGAAAGAATAGCACAAAGTCATTTCTTTTAATGAAGATAGATGCAGTAGAACTGCACATGCACAGTTGACATTTGGGATGGGTGGATCGATCTTAAAATATTGATATATTATCCTCCTATAACAATATATAATTAGATTTGATTCGATTTTTTTTAATTGCCTTCAAATAATGTGTATTATATGCATTGTAGCTAATGAAAGAATCGATTTGTCTTTCCAATTTCATCTTATACCATATGAGAAAAATAAACAGCATTTATATATTTTACTTCACTAAATGATGATTTGTAATATTGTAATTTCTGTGTTGGTTGATATGAGCTTGATATGTCGATATGGTTGTTTAATGTAAAGGTATATAAAGGTAAAAACAAAAACATTGATATTTTGTTTAATTTTAATTTAATGTAATTTTAATGATGGGATATATATATATATATATATATATATATATATATTTATAATTAAACAATGTGACAAACTATGTTTTTAAATTATATATACATATTATATAATCTTGCATAGTATATAATCTATATATATATATATAAATTTAATTAAATATATTTAATTATAAATATAAAAAAATTTATATAAAAAATTATAACATTTAAGTGCAAAACCATATACTTTCCATATCGTTTAAATTTTAACATAATTTTCTTTGTTTGATCTGGGTTTTTGTTGTTGTTTTTTTTACTTTGTGTGTGTTATTCGTCATCTACACACAAGCACAATCCGTAGTAAGGATACATTACTTGATTTTATTGTAGTGTGTTTTTTTAGACAGATCAAAATAAGATGTAGGAGATGTGCCAAAATAAGACTTTGGCAGCTGAGGGTTCGGAAAGATGACCCTTCGCCCAAATTCCAAGGAAAACAAAGGAAGCGAATAGCAGCCAGAGACAGACATTTATATAGGCGCAAAGAAAAACATCAGAAAATCTACACAGGATTTAGATTCATCCTACAAATCGCTGACAGAGGAGAGAGAGAGGATAAAAAGGATAATCTGTGAGAAAAACCCTTAAAAGAATCAATTTGGCAAGGTGTCTGGGAATTTGACTTTCTCCAGCACTGTGATTCCGGCTGTCTCACGGCAGAGTCGGATGACTGTCTTTCTGTCTCCCTGACAGGCGGACCAGGGCCAAATTGACAGTTCTTTTAAAGCGCCTGACAGAAAGCGGCATTAATTAAGTCATTGCCGGACTTTAATTGTGTTAAGAAATAGGAAGGGAAAAAAATCTAATATGAGAAAAGGTTACCAAGTCCTCTCTGGTGTCAGATTTTCTTCTTTCCATGAATATTAATGCGTCTAATGAAGACAATCTCAACCTCATCTCCCCATTGTTCCATATTCAGGTGCCAGGCTTCAGGAGCCTGTGATTTGTTGTTAAAGAACAAATATGTCAGAAAGAGACGACTGCCATGCTTTTATCAGCAATTTATAAAAATGCCTTCTTCTCGTGATGGAAAATCAGAGCTTTTCAGGTACGTTTTATTTTTAAACGAGATAGAAGTCTGACTTGGATGGCATATATGATGTACAGGGTTTGCCACGCAAAATGATCTTCCTATTCATTTGAAAATGGCAAGCAGGCAATCAGTGCGGGCTGCTAATTTTATCATATCCATTGGAGAACAATTAGACAGGAGGCCACGCAAATGGCATCTATTATGGGTCATTGAATTCTCTTGTTGCGGTCCCCTGGAAGAAAAAAAAAATCTTTCAAATGAAACAAAACAAGTCTATTAGAATCCTGACGGAGAGCTGATCTCCGTCAGCAGTAAAAATCATATCCCAAATTGAACATGGGTCGGTATAAGGTGAATTTTGGTTTATAGGTCAACAGAATTCATAATAATAATAAAAAAAAAAAAAAAAAAAAACAGCTTGTAATTGTAACATGTAGTGTTGTCTAGGAAACAGTTTGCTCATAAAGTAGTTTATTTACAGCCAAGTTATTTTGAAAATGTAGAAAATGTATCTACACTATACAAGCTAAATATTGGTTAAAAACATTGCATGTATCTATGTATATATTGTACACTACTGTGCGAAAGCTTGGGGTTGGTAAGATTTTCTTTCATGCTCAAAAAGGCTGCATTTATTTGATCAAAAATACAGTAAAACAGTAATATTGTGAAATATTACAATTTGAAATAACTGTTTTCTATTTGAATACATTTTAACATGTCATTTATTCCTGTGATGAAAAGCTGAATTTTCAGCATCATTCCTCCAGTCTTCAGTGTCACATGATCCTTCAGAAATCATTCTAATATGATGATTTGCTGCTCAGAAAATTTTTATTATTATCAATGCTTAAACAAATGAGGTTCAGCTTTACGTTATTGGCTGTCGGAGGTTTTGTCAGAACCAACCGTTACTCTGGCCCTGTTTACACCTGTATTTAGATGCGTTTTTGATGATCACAAGTGGACGACAATAAATACAGGTGTAAACGGTGTCTAAAAGGTCACTTTTGACCTCTTCCAACCACTTCCAGAGGTAATTAGAAATGCATTCGACTCTCCACCTACTGATCTTACGCTAAACAATATGGGAAGCATTTTTTTGTCCACCTGGTTTCTATTTCTGGAGTGTCACACTGTGTAGCCTCACCCACCGTGAAATATAGGTCCAAAGTCTTGCTCTACATAATTGTACATTTAACATCTAATATCTTCTGCTTGTTATTGTGAATTAAATGTGGATAGACAAATTGTGTCACAAGAAACGTGTTGTGTTGTGTGTGGTTAGAACACCTTACATATTTCCACCAAATACAAACAACTAAAAAGATCCCGTTTTATATAAGCTGAGCTGCAGCATTTAACTAAATAATGACTTAATTTTGCCTTTAAGGCCTTTATTTGAATTGCTATAATCACTGAAATCATGTCACAAAGCGACTTCTATGAAGTTACTCAGGTGGATCTTCTATTCTAGCCTTCTATTTAATTAAATTGTTCGAATGATCCGATTCAGCATGAGATGGAGGACATCGAGGAGAATATGTTTGATTATTTCCTCAGTTTGCCTGGCTGTAAATATGACAGAAAATGACCATGTGGTATTTTATTTTGTTCTGCAGTTTATTCTGGGTAAGAGCTGCTCACTTGGACTAAAAGAGAGCGTCTGACTGGCATGTAAAGCAACCAACCACAGCTTGTTTTGTTGCTGCATGCTTTTACAGGTTGATCTAAAATAGATGGTATCACAGTTAGTCAAGTCAATTCATGTTTATTTGAATAGCACTTATCACAATAGATATTGTTTCAAAGCAGAGATGCATGTTTTACTGTTTAGCCTTTACAGGAAATGTGCTTTAATGTCCTCAGTGAGCAAAGAATATTTTAAATAACTTGCCAGATAGAGAAAGTGCTTTCCAGTTTTTGTGCATCATTATGCATCATATGGTCAATGAACAGATGTTAAGCTGAGACTAGTTGTGTTGCTACTTTCACTTAGTCAGTCTCCAACGCTGGTAACACGAAACTGCCTAGTAGAGTTAAACCAGATGTAATGTAGATAATTGAACGTAAGGATCTCACTCAAAATGTCAGATTTCTTTAAATGTTTTTTTATGTATTACAAGACAAAGAATGTTGACAGATCTGTTAAATAGATTTGGGAAATAAATATGCAAGTGATCAGTAATTGGAAATTTGAAAATGCTGAGATAATGCATTAAAATCGCTCTAAAACTGGGATTTCATTATGCAGGATTTGAGGTCATGGTTAATTTGCTCAGATTTATCGTCCCCAGGTTGTCCAGGACAGGCATGCACAAGAAGCCGCAATGATTTGTGGGTAACATTAAGGCGAGGATGCTGCCAAGAGCCTAGACCCTCTCACAATCCCCCCTGCAATCTGTTAAGGTGGTCACCGACAGCAACTGCTAAATCAGCGCTGTCTCTTTTCAGCAGAAGAAGGGACGGCCATTTGCCACTGCTTCTTGTTTATTAACAACACCAGCGCTGTACATTTACAATCATTAGCGGCTGATCATAACATGCGTTTATAAGAAAGCTTCTGTGAAAGTTGCACCAAAGTTCATAATCTCTCTTTGTCTGAGACGGCGGGAAATGCTAAAGTGCAAATGTCGGCCATTCCTGACAGGCCGACTTGCGTGATAAGATGTTGGGTGACACGTTTCGTGTTCCGTATGCATGCCGGGGGCCCCGGAGGGGTACAACACTCGACATTCACAAAACTTCAATATTAACTCCACGTCATAATCGCTCAGCTCATCAAAGGGACAGAAATTCAAATGAGCAACACCCCCTCCACCCCCTCCGAATCCTGATAAGACAACCTGAGTCCTTGTGAAAGATGAGCTATGGCTATTTCTGGAGACTGGAGTGCTCTCTTGCCACAGGGCGAACCCTGAATAGCCATGGCTGGAATTACTTGAAAAGAGGGGGACTGGCTCATGCACTTGGGGCTTGTCATTGTCGAAGAGCTTTTGTTCCCTCGTCTCATAGATCACGCTTTGAAAGCACTTCTCATGGTTAAGATGGATATGAAACTGTAGCACAGAGCATATGTTAAGAAAATCCTGGGAGAAATGCTTGACCCATTTTAGCGACTGTGGTCTATGCATGCTTTGATTGATCATAGAGGTTTGTGGATGTTTGACGGACTTTTGTGCTGGTAAAATGAAGGTTACGAATTAGGCAGAACTGGCTGTTGAAATTTAGCGCACTATATCAACTATAATTTTGATTAATAGGATAATTTAGATGATAGATTTTGAGATGATATGGATTTATAAGACTGATAGTCCTGACTTTACAGGAATATATATAAAAAAAAATATATACACACACACACACACACACATATATATATTTATGTATATATATATGTATGTATACGTATATACACTATATATACACCTTAATAATTATTACAGTTTTCATAAAGGCCTTAAATCAAACAGCTACTGTGAAAGTTGCTGTTGCAATAGCAACAAATTCAGGGTCACTCACCTCTGAATGATCCTCATTCTTGAAACTGATAAGATCTTTTTTTGAATTTTGAAGCCTCCTCTGAAAATGATTCGCTTATGATGTCCAAGTCTGAAAACTTTATAACAGTGAAATGATAACATCAAGACCAGAATTTTTGGCAGGCTGCAGTGAATCTTGTATTCTGCTGAAAGGTTTTAATTGTGGGAGGACACCGTGAGTACAGTAAAACCATTATGAAGCACTTCTGTTTATCACGTCAGATTTGAATGTTTGTGTTACGCTGTGAACTCTGAGGTACATGCGGTCCTTGCAGTCTCTTGAGCTTTAGCTAACATGCTGTATGATACAGAGATGTGAGATAAGCTTTTATTTTTCATCGTAAAATATTATTCATGCTAAAGTTGTGTGTATTCCGTTATTCAGGATATTATATACTGTACACATTTACAAGAAAATGACATGCTTTAAATAATCAAAATTTGCAAAAACAAATTTAACCCTCTGGTACTGTTTGTGTGTCGGTAAAAAAATACTCTTTTTTTTTTTTCAATGAAATGAATGTACTATATTTTAATTCGATAATATTTTTAACTTAATATTGTGTATTCTTATGGGATTTTATGGTACTAAATTATATTTATGCAGTAGTTATAATCCATTTATTCACTTTTTGAGCATGGACCTGAAAAAGAAATTTCCAACTTAAACCTTCTTACTTAAAACCTTCCAACTTAAAACTTTCGGATTTATCCTGAAAATGTTTTATCTGTACAGAGATAAAGGGAAGGAGAAGGGAGCCTTCACAGTGGCTGGAGAGACTAGTTGACACGTCAAGACTGCATTGTCGTCGTGTCCAGGCGCAGGTCCTTCATCAGATGCGGATACGGCCTGAATCTGGCGGACTGCGGTAAACCTCGGGTAATGTGTTAGGTGTATGCTAGGTCAAAGAGATGTTTTTTTAGTCTAGATTTGAACTGACAGAGTGTGTTGGCTTCCCATACAATGTTAGCAAGACTGTTCCAAAGTTTTTGTGCTAAATAGGAGAAGGATCTACCGCCAGCAGTCGATTTTGATATTCTAAGTATTATCAACTGACCGGAATTTTGAGATTGCAATAGACGTGACGGACTATAACGTGTTAAGAGCTCGCTCAGGTACTGGGGAACTAAACCATTTAGTGCTTTGTAAGTATTCAGTAATATTTTAAAATTTATACAATGTTTAATAGGGAGCCAATGCATTGTTGACTGAATCGGGCTAATATGGTCATACTTCCTGGTTCTGGAACTCTAGCGGCTGCATTTTGGACCAGCTGTAGTTTGTTTATTAAGAGTGCAGGGCAAACACCCATAATAGCATTACATAAATCTAGCCTTGATGTCATGATATGCATGAACTAACTGTTATGCATTTGTAATTGAGAGCATTTGAAGTAATTTAGATATATTTTTTAAGATGAAAAAATGCGGTTTTACAGATACTAGACACGTGACTTGACAGAGCAGCCACAAGTGTTAGACAGTATTCTAGGTTAGTATGTGAGGAAGTTTTTTGTCCAATAATTAGAATCTCTTTTTTTACTGGTCCTCCAGTTTTTTCTATCAGCTATGCCAGGGATGGGCAACTTCGGTCCTGGAGGGCCACTGTCCTGCAGAGTTTAGCTCCAACCCTGACAAAAACTTTTTTCCAGTAATCCTGAAAACATTGATTAGCTTGTTCAGGTGTGTTTAATTAGGGTTGGGGCTAGACTCTGCAGGACAGTGGCCCTCCAGGACCGAAGTTGCCCATCCCTGAGCTATGCATTCCGTTAATTTGGTGAATTGGTAGGTTTGTCAGGGCATGAAGAAATATAGAGCTGAGTATCATCAGCATAAGAGTGAAAACTAATGCCATGCTACCTATTGATATTTCCTAAGGGTAGCATGTACAGAGTGAACAGCAATGGTCCTAGTACTGTGCCTTGTGGTACGCCATATTTTTGATCGATAAGACATCTCTTCATTTACTGCTACAGACTGATAACGTCAGATAATTATGATTTAAACCATGCTAATGCAATTCTACTATTGCCAACATAATTTTCAAGTCCATTTAAAAGAATGTTGTGGTCAATGGTATTAAATGCAGCACTAAGATCGAGTAACACTAATAGAGAGATACAACCACAATCGGATGATAAGAGTAAATCATTTGTGACTCAATGAGAGTTGTCTCAGTACTATGATACGGTCTAAATCCTGACTGAAAATCCTCGCAGATACCATTTCTTTCTAGAAAGGAACATAGTTGTGATGATACTGCCTTTTCTAGTATCTTTGACAGAAAAGGTAGATTTGAGATCGGCCTGTAATTGACTAATTCTGTAGGATCAAGTTGCGTTTTTTTTTAACAAGCAGTTTAATCATAGCTAGCTTAATCCTAATGACAAAGATGAATTAACAATATTAAGAAGAGGATCTATGACCTCTGGAAGCATCTCTTTCAATAGCTTAGCCGGTATAGGGTCTAACATACATGTTGTCAATTTAGATGATTTAACGAGTTTATAAAAGTCTTCCTCTCCTATAGCAATGAATGAATCAATTTTTCCTCAGGGAGACTACAATGCACTGCCTGATGCGATACTGTAGAAGACTGTTGCATAGTTATAATTTTCTCCCTGATATTATCAATCTTGTAAGTAAAGAAGTTCATAAAGTCATTACTGCTGTGCTGCTTGGAAACGTCTGGGGATGAAGCTTTATTTTTCGTTAATTTAGCCACTGTTTCAAATAAATACCGAGGGTTTTGTTTATTTTCTTCTACTAGGGTTTGAAAAATATGCAGATCTAGCAGTTTTTAAGGCCTCTCTGTACGCAATTGTGCTCTTTCCATGAAATGCGGGAAAAAAAACTCTAGTTTTGTTTTCTTCCAGTTTTGCTCCTTTTTTTCTGGCTGCTCTCTTAAGGGCCTGAGTGTGCTCGTTGTACCACGGAATTGGACTATTTTCTTTAATCTTCTTTAAGCGCAGAGGAGCAACTGTGTCTAAAGTGTTGGAAAGGAGAGGGTCAAACGTTTCTGTTGCAATATCGAGTTCTTCTAAGCTATCTGGGATGCTGAGGAGATGAAACTGATCAGGAATAGTAATAAAGCGATCTTGATTGGCAGAAGTGATAGGTCTAACATATTTGCAGACCTGCTAACCTGTACGCATTTTGCGTAGTGGGTACGCATTTTGACCTCAAAGTACGGTGGTACGATTTGTCACTCTAAACTACGCAAAAACCTCCGCAGTCCTCAAATCAAGCAACAGCAAAAGAAGCGGAGTTCGACCAATCATAGCGCTGGGTTCATTCCCCAAATAGCAAGCGGGGATGTTTGACAGATGCGTAAGGCCTATCACTAAAAAGAGTGAAAATCGGCAGCAAGACCGATCCTCTTCCACTCCCGCGGCCCAACGTCTGACTGAGTTCATAAGCGAGGACAGTAGGCTACAGTAGTCACAGCACTTCTGACTCCTGAAGGTAAACGGGCTGGGGTGGATGTGGAAAGTTGAAATATTGTTTTTAGTTAACTTAATCTGGATTCGATGATCATACGGGAGTGATCGCATGGATTAAAATACTCCTTCATTCATGGTCACTCAGATAAGAGGAAAACATCATTCAGCCATGCAAATTATAAAATGCTTAAGTATGCATTTTAAATCTAAATGAACAATAAATCTAAATAAAATTAAAATCGCTATGGCTTAGTGATTATGAAAGTTTTGTAATTTGTGGATTACTGATAAGCACGAGTCTGGAGAAACAGGCATTTATTCATTCATTCTCAGTGTTGAGAAACGTAGTCTGCATGTGTTATGTTATTGTTAATAACTAAAGTACCTAACATAATTATTTTGTATGAATACTAGCGTATTAGTTAGGCTACTTATGGATTAAAAAGTACCGTTCTATCAGTACTGCGCGCTCTCTCTCTCTCTCACACAAACACAGACTGTCAGAATGTCAAAGCATTTTGTATTATCCATCCGTGTTTTAAAAATTCGTTAAAAGACAGACGTTTTACTGTTAACACAGCCCCATATTTCGGATTCATCTACTTGATATTCTTTTTAGAATCAGTGATTCGTTTTGCTATTATTGGACTCCTGTCTATTCATTGTCAACTATTTTCTATATGTTTGTATTGGCTAAAATATGTATAAAATATACATCTAAAATATGTTTGTATTGGCTAACGTTTATTCAGCTAATGCGTGTCCTGTTTAAAATGTGCAATGTTCAAATGCAAAGACAGCACGTCACAAATAAAAGTCCTTTTTCCTGTGTGATTTAGTATCATATTTGGATATCGGAATAATAAATTAAGTAGTCTATCTTAAATGTACACATCTATTTGTTGTTGTTTTTTTACTGTTTTCTAGGGGTTTCTTAATTTTAGACTAGTTATTAATCATGAATAAAAAATGGCCAAAAATATGACATTGATATGACGAGAGTATGATTACAACGAGTAGGTCTTGACACGTGTTGTTTAACTACAATAGCGTTCAGAATGTCTTTAAATGCCAATCCCAATGCATATTTTTCATGATCTATATATTAAAATCACCAACAATTAGGACTTTATCTGCAGCCAGTACTAACTCTGATAAAAAAATAAAAAAAATTCAGCAAATTCTTTGATAAAGTCTGTATGGTACCTGTATACAGTAGCCAGCACAAATCTCAAACGTGATTTATCATTTACACTAGATAGTGTTACATTAAGCACCAACACTTCAAAAGGATTATATTTAAGGCTAGACTTCTCAGTAATTCTGAAGACATTACTATATATTACAGGAACACCTCCTCCTTTGCCTTTCAGATGAGGCTCATGTTTATAACAGTAATATTGCAGTGGACTCATTTAAAGTAATGTAATCGTCTGGTTTTAGCCAGGTTTCTTTCAAACACAGCACATCTAGGTTATAATCTGTAGTCATATCATTTAAGAATAAGTGTTTTTGAAGTAAGGGATCGAGCTTTATCATTTGTTCATCCGTATTATATCTGCTTTTTATTTGTTGAACATCAATAAAATTTTTACACTTAAATGAGTTTAGGAGTTTTTTGTATATCCTAATTTGGGGAACAGACACATTCTCTATAAGATGAATCTAGGTGAAAGAGTCTCTATATGATGGGATTTATCTGACCTCGGTGACGTGAGACAGCTAGCAGACGGTAAGTTTAGCCAGTTTGTCTGCTTCCTGACCTGAGCTTTAGAGCACAGACTGAAGTTTGGTCTATTTTTAAACACGACACTTGGCAAATTATTGCTGATGTGTAAAAAAGTTTTAAAAAGTGGACTTAAAGTTATAAAATTTAACATTTATTTTTATGAAAAATTTTAAATGAAATATATATTCTCCAAAACATAGTTTACTCTAAAAAACTGTGAGAAAATCAAAGCTATAAATCTAAACAAGCTATGTTCTAAAAATGAGGTTGATATCTTTTAGAAAAATATCTTTTAGTAAGTTTGTGTGCATTTTATTTGTGCGCAGTTACCAACCGTTTCCAATAGATGAAATCCATCTCCCATCGATTTCCAATGCGATTGTATTTGACCACGAATAAAAAACCACTAACAAAGTGTCACTTTTTTTTCATGTCCATATAACCTTTTCAAATTGTGTGTGTGTGTGTGTGTTGTATGTTGTGTGTGTGTGTAAGTTTCATACCATTCCGATGAAGTAAAAAAAATAAAAAACAACGTAAAACTTTTCAGTCAAAAATGGTCGAATAGCACTAGAGGTGCTATATAATGCACTTATATAGCACTCCGCTTATAATGCACTCCGCTTCATGCCTAACAACACCCCTTAGCTGTTCTAAATTCACTGTAAAACACGGCTTCGCAAGGCTTTAATGTAATTCACACTTTCTGCAAATGGCAATTTTCTGGAGGCTTTGAAAAAACTGTAATTTGAGCAAGTTTTTAATGACTTTTAAATGTAATGTAACCTATACAATTTGTAAAACATATTTGGTGTTTGTGATTTTATCAGATAATTTAATGTAAGATATCTTATTAATAGTAAAAGAAGGAAATTAACAATATCCAGTCTTAATATAATAATTCAAATTATATTAAAATGTATCGATGTACAAACCCAGACTTCTAGGGTTAACACATTTAACTATTACTTGACATGCATCAGTATTTTAAGCAAACTGTTGGTGAAGAGTCTCAAACTTTTTGGTAATAGGTGTCTTAGTTAATATTGCTTAAAACTCCATGTGTAAATTACTAAAAAGTGGCTTGGAAAAATGATGCATAATTTTTTTTTAAGTGAATCAAGCAATCCAATGTTCACAGTGTAGTTAATTTATATAGTAATTTAACCATTTGTAAATTAATTTCGTTGCCATCTTGAATGCATTTTTCCTGCTGAGTTTGCAATGAATTGTGGGATTGCGGTCATGTCTACAAACATATCTTTTAGCTAAATAGCAGTGCCTATCACACCTTAGAATGCAGACTACATAGGTGGCTCACTAGTTTTTGAAGCACAGCTATAGTTCATATAAATTTCACAATGCACAAGCAATCGTGAAATCTGAGAATTCTGATAAACATCTTGACAAAAACATGATGATCAAGACAGACACGGCTAATCATAACTAACCCGTGTCTTCCTGTTAAAAGCCTACGCAGGTTTTTAGCTGTCTTACCTTCAGTTGGGATTTATGACTTCCTGGTTGGCAGTTTGTTAGTTTCCTGGTTTCGGCAGCAACGCGGGAGGCCCAGGAGACGGAGGAAGGCTGAGGCGAGGTAATGATGGCTCTCTACTGCGGGCTTTGTCTTCCTTCCTGAAGCCTCCTGGATCTGGGATAGCTATTAACGATCCCCTTGAATAATTCACACTGATGGATAAAACACCTCCACAATTAACGGCATGCCACGCTGAACCACCCACTCCACTGAGGACCACTGGAAGTGACGGCTCATTGTAAAATATTCACACGCTCTCTCGTTTATATACCGAGGTA
The DNA here is from genome assembly GCF_051911475.1 of Siphateles boraxobius. Lineage (NCBI taxonomy): Eukaryota > Metazoa > Chordata > Actinopteri > Cypriniformes > Leuciscidae > Siphateles > Siphateles boraxobius. Next base: position 17,885,853 of record NW_027509205.1, on the reverse strand, counting down.
AAGATCTGGGGGTTATATGTCTTTGAGAAATACATTCATTCACTGAGGAACAAGGTTTTGAATATAACTAATTTTAATTTTGCCTAAAGACCCCCTGTGATGAAGATCTAGTTTTTAATGTTGTTTATATGTCTAGGTGGTGTTTTTAATATGCTTTAAGACAAACCATGTCCAAATTCATAAGTCAACACCATTGCTGACTATTTTCACTTTAAAACTGCACTGAACCAAAAACAGTCACAAAATTGTGGTTTGAAATCTACGGTGTTTCTTTATACCTTGTAGCCTAACTAATCATGTCAACATACGGACAGGCTTTACCATATCATTAACTATGACCGCTCTGAAACAGGGAGTCTCAAGAGAATCCGGGTTATCCTGGTATATTTTTTCTGTTGAAATGAAACATGGGGTACATTTAGCATTATAGTGGGTAAATTATGTATATGATGTATATTACGATTTTATGATGCCTTGCTCCATTGACGTTCTGAGTTGTTCAATGCGTTCCTAAGGATACTGATTGTTAGAAGCCCCTATTATGCTATTCTAAAGTTTCCTAATGTTGTTTTGGAGTCTCCTACAACAGGTTTACATGCATCAAAGGTCATTTCCTGATAATATACATTTGCACATCAACACCATTTCTAATGATTCTCAAACGACTCGTCAGATGAATCAATAAATCCCTCCTTTCCACAAGCTACTCTGCTCTGATTGGCCAGACACTTCAGTCTGTTGTGATTGGTTTACCGCGTACATCGCGCGTGTCGAAAATAAAAACCGCCCATTGCCATAACAAAGTCAGCTCCGCGTGTTCTAAACTAAAGACAGTAACGAACAATGACATTGATTTTTCCATATTAATGCAAACATGAGTCTGATGATGAAACATTGGCAGAACTAGTGATTTAACCCGAACTTCCATCGCAGGACAACTCGAGCAGGACGTTTCTCAGTGATACATTATGAGATGTTGCAACTGTAATTCCTCACCGTCAGCATTAACAACTGCATGTCCATCAACAAACCGATTATTTTACTTGTAATAATTTATTTACCGAGTATTTTTCTAATACATTGCGGTGAACACGTGGAAACTGTATCAATAACAGTATGCAATGTACACATTAGCCGAGCTCTAGCGTGAATGATTGATGTAACATAAACGTTGGTAAAACAAATCTTGCTCCATGTTTAATCTTTCCTCAAAGTAGTGAGAATGACAATCTGTATTAATAGACACAGTTATAGGTAATAGTGGCCCACAACTGATTAGCAGAAGTATTAATTATGTGAGTTAACCAGTTAGGAGAGACCTAACGTTACACAATATAAAACTCAAAACTAAGTATTTTGAACACCATATTTCAAGAGCAAGCAGTTTGCGAATCCTGCATTGAACTCTGAGATTTGAGAAGCAGTCGTCTGTAAAATAAAGGTAACCGCAAAAGTTTAGGATTATACTGCTGTGGTAAAAATGAATTTTAACCATTGATTCTTCACATGCACTTCATTGGGCAGTGAAAAAAACTGGCTTTACCTTCACATTTTAGAGCACAGTGTATTCTCTCGACATGATGATATCCAGTATCCACAGGAATCAGCTGCAGTGTTTGAGGTTCAAGTTTTCCCTGGTGTCTGCGCGCGCAATAAATGGGTGGGCAATATGCTAATGTTTCATCCTGACATCACAACGAAACGGCTTTTGACTCGTTTGAAAAACGATTCATTTCATTGACTCAGAGTCGACTCTTACTTTTGAAAGACAATCATTTTATATATGGTGCACTTTCAGATTTGAAACTTTGCAGGATGTTTTCACACTACATGAAAGGTAATTTCAAAAATTCATAATAGAGGCCCTTTAAGACATCCGACCAGACCTAACTGTTTTATATACAAATATGGGTTATTTTTACGTGTTTGCGCACATTATATCAGCAAGCAACGTAATACGCACATGTTGACAGGGTGGAGACGGCGATATACTGAGATTTTACTGAGATATATTATCCCATGCGAATTGGCCATTATTATTACAGACGTCCTGTGGTAAAATTACATTACCCCACCTCTCCATGTTAAACTAGTCCCGACCGAATAGGGCTTAAGTGACAATTGTGAGTCCATTTACTTTGTGAAAAGTATGAAACCATCTCTCCTCAACAATTCACTTGATTTGAGGTACGCAGGATGAGTTAGAGCCGAGGTTTGGTAGGGTTAAGGAGTTTGTTCAAATCCCTGTGATAATAGTCACTAGTCAGTTTTGTATTTAAAACCATATCAAACTTACTATGAAAAAGCCGTTGTGATATACAGTAATTAATATTTTTATGTACAAAAAGTTGTTTTTTTAAGAACTTCATAGGTTTCAGATTAACAAATTTGAAAGTACAGCGGATTTCTTTATGAAAAAAATATAAGACAAAGGAAAAGAAAATGTAAGAAAATCGTAAGAAGTCTGCTTTCTTGAGGGCCCTGTTTGCTTTAGCTTTGTCCTGTCATTGCAATAAGTATTCAGGGGTGAGGAGCCCCGGAAGACATAAAACTTTTCGCAGCTTGTGTATTCTGTTTCATGAGCAGAACTTCATAGAGCAAATGAGCTGCACATGTCTGACACGCTCATGTAAATTAGATAGGAACTTCAACCTTGCCCCAGCTCTATGCAAACTTTATTTGGTTTTATATATTAATCATTAACATTCAATATATGCAGTATTAATTGCCCTACATATTACACAGCTGTCATTTAAGACTTAGAGATCACATGAATATTTGGTCTTAAATCAAACCCGGCAGGAGCCCTTGTTCGCTCATTGTTATGGCTAAAACTTCATCTGGCCTAGACAGAGCAGCTAAAAACGATAGAGATGTGCATTAAACAACGTTTAATACATTTTGTCCAAACTTTTATCCTTTTATATTGTATAATATGCGTCTTGATTGGTTTTGTTTTGTTAACTCTAACTCTTAACTTGGTTTTGTTAACTCTATTCCCGCCATTACGTTCGCTTGCAAAACCTTCGCATTCCCCCGAGAAACCTTACGTTCATTCGAAAAACCTTTGCGTTGCCTCGAGAAACTTTAAGTTCCGTTAAAAAACCTTTGCGATCCCCCGAGAAAATTTGCATTCGCTCGCAAAACCTTTGCATTCCCTAGAGAAACTTTACGTTCACTCGCAAAACCTTTGCGTTCCCCTGAGAAACTTTACGTTCACTTGCAAAACCTTTGCGTTCCCCCTAGAAACTTTACGTTCATTCGCAAATCCTTTGCGTTCCCTCGAGAAACTTATGTTCACTCGCAAAACCTTTGCGTTCCCTCGAGAAACTTTGCGTTCACTCCCAAAACCTTTGCGTTCAACTGAGAGACTTTACGTTCACTCCCATAACCTTTGCGTTCCCTCGAGAAACTTTAAGTTCCGTTAAAAGACCTTTGCGATCCCCCGAGAAAATTTGCGTTTGCTCGCAAAACCTTTGCATTCCCCTGAGAAACTTTACGTTCACTCGCAAAACCTTTGTGTTCCCCCGAGAAACTTTGCGTTCACTCGCAAAACCTTTGCGTTCCCTCGAGAAACTTTGCGTTCACTCCCAAAACCTTTGCGTTCAACTGAGAAACTTTACGTTCACTCGCATAACCTTTGCGTTCCCTCGAGAAACTTTAAGTTCCGTTAAAAAACCTTTGCGATCCCCCAAGAAAATTTTGCTTTCGCTCGCAAAATCTTTGCGTTCTCCCTGAGAAACATTGTGTTTGTTTGCAAAACCTTTTGCGTTCCCATGAGAAACTTTGCTTTCGCTCGTAAAACCTTTTGAGCTCTTTGCGAGGGAACACCGAGTTTGTTGGTGGAACGTGAAAGTTTTGTGAGGGAACGCAAAGGTTTTTTGAGTAAACGCAAAAAGCATTGACAAAAATTTTTTCCTCCATTTCATATTTTTTTCTTTCACCATGTCCCTTTAGAGGCATAGTGTATGTATTTTGTAATATACTGAAGTTTACTACTTTTGGTTAGGGATGTTTTATATATAAATATAGGCAATAGTAATATAGATGCTTGCCTTTGCAAACACTGCTGATATTAGGATGTCGTCCTCACCTCTACATTCTAAACTTTTTCCTCATTATTTTAAATGTATTACAACCCAGTTAAGTACCTTAAGGCTGAAAATCATACCATGTAATGGTGTAAAAGTGCATTTTCCTGAAATTACGAGATCTTTTATTGAGTGAATAAAGGCCAAATTCATACATCTCCAATATTAAATCTGAACTTGACCTTCCCGTGCCCTCAATTAAAAAGCCCCGCCTCTTTTTTTCATATTCAACTGATGAAATTACATGCACAGGACCGGATATAATTGTATTTTGTATCTGTTGACTAAATACAGGTTCCGCCGAGAAGAAAAAAGCCAGCTCCAACTATTTATTGCAGCTCTGCTTTGTTCCACTCAACCCCAAACAGCTTCAAATCATCGGGGAGATTGTTAAGCTTCTCTGGAAATTACGGAAATGCGGGGGGAAATGGACGAGTTGCACTTCATAACAATTAATCAGGGCCTGCTGATTAATAAAGTTCATTTTTTATTCTCGATGATTCAGGGTATTATCAAAAGGACACTGTCCTTGTCATTTTGATTAACACACCCATCTTCCTCCTGCGGTGGGATGCGGCGAAGGGAGACGCTCTCTTGTGCCCATAAAATAAATATTGAATGAGAATATTAACTCGTTAACCTTGACAACTATTTGTAATTTTCATAAGGTCTAAACTCGCAAATTCAGCACAAAAAATAAATAAATTAAATAAAATCTGCTGTGGGGGTTGAAGAAAGGGCCTCGGCGAAGGGGGGGGCGGAGGGGGCAATAACAACACACAACAAATTAGAGCGAATGAAGAATGCTACTGCATGAATCCTGTCATTTTTATGGGCTGCAATGATTAATTTGTTTGTTCAAATTCTCAATTAAGCCGGGAGGAGGAGAATTAGAAAGCCAGAGAGATGCAATGCACCGTTGTCTCGCCTTTGCCTGCAGCATCAGGGGAGAATCAGGGCTCGTATACCTGGGGTGGCTCCGCGCTACGGCCCCTGAAGTCAAACGCCACGGTTTTATTTCCAACACTAAGCAAATCAATATCAATTCCCGGATTGTTTCAATAATGTTTAGTCACAGTATTCCTCAAGTTCTTTGTCACATAATTATGTAGACACCAGAACTGTGTTTCACAGCATTACAGGCTGATGTGATTGAACGGCCCACATCATGTGTGTCTCTTAGCTTAGCAGTCACACAGAGGATGATGTATGGGGCTCTCTGCTTGTCCTCTCAGGGGCCCCATGCTTTTATTGTGTGCCGGAGTGACAGATGTTTCTCAAATGACCATGTCCCTCATGCGCTTTGCACCTTACAAAACCCTGTCTTATGTGACATGAATGGAAACGCTCCCTTACTGCACACCACTATTATAGACTCCTAAAATCCTGAAAGGCATTTGTCAGAGACTCAGAGAAGCATGCCTGCGGATGACCGATAGTGCCAGTTTGGGACAAAATACTGTTTTTTAAGAAAGTGTACGGCAGTCCGGAGAGAAATACAGACAGCTTGTTTTTGCATTAATAAAAATAAAAAAAATAAAAAGTGAGTCCAATCACCCTAAATTTACATCTTTTTACAATTTTTGACATCTGTGTATTCCTATAAAGAAAATAATCTGAATTTAACATTTTATTAAGAAAATGTGAGTGTTGCTTGTTTGTGTGAAACTCACTGTTATGCTAGGGTGTTCTGGGTGGTTGTCAGAGTGTTGCTTGGGTATTCTGGATGTTCTAGTGTTACTGTGTTGTTGCTAGGGCATTCTGGGTGGTTGTCAGGGTGCTGCTACTGTATGTGGTTGCCAGGGCATTCTGGGCGGTTGCTAGAGTGTTTTGAATTGTTCCCAGTGTTGCTATGTGATCTCTAGGGTGTTGCTACTGTATGTGGTTGCCAGGGCATTCTGGGTGGTTGCTAGAGTGTTTTGAGTTGTTCCCAGTGTTGCTATGTGATCTCTAGGGTGTTCTGGGTGGTTGCTACTGTTTATGAGATTGCTATGACATTGTGGGTGGTTTCTTGTGTTGCTGTGTGGCTGCCAGGGTGTGGCTATGTCGTTGCTGTGTGGTTGTTAGGATGTTCCGGGTGGTTTCTAGTGTTGCTGTGTGGTTGCCATGGTGTTGCTAGGTTGTTCTAAGTGGTTAACAACAGTATTGCTATGTGGTTGCTAGGGCCCTCTTGCTGGTTGCTCAGGTGGTTTGAGTGATTCCTACTAGTGTTGCTATATGATCGCTAGGGTGCTCTTAGTGGTTTTTAGGGTGTCCTTGGTGGTCTAGTGTTGTTGTGTGGTTGCCAGGGTGTTACTATGTGGTTGCTAGGGTGTTCTAAATTGGTTGCTACTGTTGCTATGAAGTTGCTTGGCCATTTTGGGTGGTTTCTAGTTTTTCTGTGTGGCTGCCAGGGTGTTACTATTTTTGTGGTTGCGAGGGCATTTTGGGTGGTTGTCGGGGTGTTGCTATGTGGTTGGTAGGGTGTTTTGAGTGGTTCATACTGTTACTGTGTTGTCGTTAGGGTGTTCTGAGTGGTTGCTAGTACTTTTGCTATAAGATTGATATGGCGTTTTAGGTGGTTCTTGTGTTTCTGTGTGGTTGCCAAGGTGTTGCTATGTAGTTGCTAGTGTTGCTGTGGGGTGATTAGCGTGTTCCGGGTGGTTTCTTGAGTTGCTGTGTGGTTGCCATGGTGTTCGTCCGATCACTTAGAAAAGTAATGGCACACTGCTCCTCAACATGCTGCAAAACTTGACATATGATTCAAGTATTTAGCACAAATGGTGCCCTGAAGTTTGATACTTTAGGGATTTGAACAAAGTATGAGTAACATTGATAGTGGTTTTGCCTTAACATGATCTATTATATATAATGTAACTGGTAAGGAATGGAAATTAATCTCAATGGTGCATATACAATATATATAAATATATTGCCTTTTAAAGAGTTGGATGATTTCTCCAGTTAATCTCTAGTGCATTTAACAGACGAGTCACTTTATTTAATGGTTTCCACTGGCTCCCCATGAACAAGGTGTCCTTTACAAGCTCTGGACAACATTGACTGGAGCCTGTGCTTGTGCAGTAAAAATGCTTATTAGTCAAACAATCCCCATCGGAATAATGCCTCCGTCAGCCTGTGGTGAAGGATAACCACGTCGTTGACAGTCCGGCGGCCAGGTCCTGCTGGAGATCAGGTACGAGGAAGAATGCACTTGAATCATTCAAGCTTGTGTTGACGTCCAAGTAGAAAGAAAGTATGCTCATATTTAGGGTTATTTACTTACTTAGACTTAAATGTTTTGCCTTTTGAGCAATAAAACAGGCACAAAAATTAAACAAGATTATTTTAGGAGGGGCTAAATCCATGTGTGGAGACTAGAATATCATAGTGACTTGAGATTGGACTTGGTAAACAATAAGCACCCACTCAGAACATCCTAGCAGAGCATTTTAGCAACCATCAAAAACACCTTAGCAACACCCTGGTAACCACACACAACATCCTAATATTTCCACAGGCAAGCACCACTCATATTTCCTTCTGAAAATGTAAAAATCTACTTCAGAAATTTAAAATGGACAGTGGTAATTTGTGATCATGGATGTCTCTGTATGAAATCTACTGTAGGACCAATCATTTTTGTTAAATAACAGGCAGCAGGAATGTCCTGAAATAAGAGACATTTAAATGCAGGAAGTGGTCCTCTTGTACCCACTTGCCTGAGCAGAATTCCAGCTGATTTTCCTAGGCACATTCTGTTGTCTGGACGTGACTGATGGATGGTTAATGATAAAAACATTTCCATACCTGGCCTTCATGGCCTTATTGTTCACACGAAACTGGAACATCCTGCCCTGTCTGCTGCAATCACACAGTCCGCAGCTGAGAAGCTCACTGTATCTGGCAGCTGCGCGGTGTGACATGTGGAAATATGGGCCACAAACTGTCAGTGAACCTTGCAGTGGATCTTATGGTTAACTGTGCCATATGCTCTATTATGCATGTATAAGTAATATTTTAGTTGTTTAAGCCGTTTAAGTTTTGATTTTTAATCTTGATACATTTCTGTTAATTCATGTCTGTTCATACTTCTGTTCATTTGGACAGCATTGACTAATAAGAATGCTTTTGCATACAACTTTAAATGTACTATTTTTTGCAAATACTCAGTAAAGTACTTAGAAACAATAAACTATCTCATTTATCTCTGATTAATCGTTAAATGATGGAGAAAATGTGTCAGAAAATATAAGATTCTTAAGGCAAACTTTTTTATAAATGAAATCCAGATGATGAGATTAATAAAATGCAGGGCCGTAACCACCATAGACATTGAGGTTGACCAATATTTGAAATTCTTCGTCAGTGTCAAAATGATTGAGATCAAATCAAAAAAGGTGAGGCTTACTGTTCTCAGAAGCAGAGTGTGAATTCCAGCACGATATATTATAATATATAAATAGCGAAATATTTAAAACAGGTCAACTGTTTTGCAATAGAAATGTTAATTGACTGACAGTTACATCCAGGGATGCAAACTACTCGACTTTTTTTCTCAAAAATGCTGTTTTGAATTGAAAATATGCATTTATGTGATTCATGTAATACCTAACTGAGTGTGGCGAGACAAAGGTTTTATTTTTTCAACATATTAGGAATACAAATAAAAGTACATGTGTGCAAATGTTAATGCAAATATTATTTTCAAATGGCTCAAAATGATTATTACCCAACTAGAATTAGACCTAGATTTCCTTCACTGTTCTTTTTATTTATGCTTAAAAAAATAGTCCTCCCCAATGTTCAAGACACGGCCTTGATCAAATGTAAAGTCAGTTGGCAGCATTTAATTATCTTCAAAGTTCAATGAGTATAAAATATTAATGAAACCCATTGTTAAAGTTACAATGTTTTTTTTAATTTTTTTATTTCTCAAAACATTTTTATTTTCTGTGAAAGACATTTTTGAAGAATTTTTGAGCAGCTCTTAAATTATATTATTCATAATGACCAAGAGCTGTCAAGCACCAAGAAATACATAAAGAAAGTCGTCCAAACGATTTGTATGCTACAGTCACAAGTCTTCTGAAGCAGGGTTATTATACTTTTGAATTCTATTTTAGTATCCTTTTTGGTCCCACTTTATATTAAGTAGCTTTAAGTACTTTGTACTTACATCGAAAAAAAGTACAATGTACTTATTGTGTTCATGTTGTATTATAAAACACTTTTGCTGCTTTTGAGGTGTGATACTGGTAAGGTTAGGGGCTGGTGTGGTGGTATGGGTTGGTTTAAGGGAAGGGTCAACGGTGTAATTACAAATGTAATTACATTAATTAATTACAAATGTAATTACATTAATTAATTACAGCTGTAATTGACCCTTCGCTAAGCCACGCCCGAAATCCGCCACTGGCCAATCGTGTCTTAGTAACTGTAACTAGGCGCGGGAGGTCTGGCAAGCTTTTGAGCGAGGGAAACATAATAATGACGGTTCTTTGTCATAATGCATATATTTTAACGTAAAATAAGACGATTAAAGACCAGACGGAGGCTCACTGACATACTTTAAAATATATTTCAGCATTCTGTTAATCGTCTGCCTACTACCCCTGACTGAGTAACCCGATCGCGGCTCTCCCGGTGTTAGTGTTATTCCACAAAATTTATGGATAAACTGTTTGATTTATAATTATTTGATTATTTTCACATTTCACTTACCCTGCTGTGCACGAACATTGCCGTTCCTCAATTTGTGTGTTTCCCATTTGACCGGTCAACGTATGAGGCGCTTCTGCTTGCGCTGGAATTATAGGCTTTAGCTTAAATTTTTATGAAAGTATTCGCTAATCGGTTGCATATTATGACGTGGATATATCCCTCGAATGCCTACTGCAGTCCCTTTTGTCTTGCTCTCTCAGATATTTCACATGTTCGCCAAAAATTACTAATTATCTCATTTGGAATGTCTGACACTGGTGCATACATACTGTAATAGACGTGCCAGGCGCGAAAGCTTGACAGGAGTAGCAACGGGGCTTAGCGAAGGGTCAATTACATGCGGGTATTTTCAAAATATAAGTAGGCTACAATGTAAAAACATGTATGTACACAATAAGTCCGTTGTATCAAATTATTAATTTCAGTGTAAGTACATGTTACTTAAAGCCACTTAATTTAAAGTGAGACCATCTTTTTTTTTTTACTTAATAAAAAAAATGTTTATTAGTTTTAGTTGAGGTTTTAATAGATTTCTAGTTTCATTTCGTTTTTATTTAAGTTTTTTTGTTTTATGGCTACCAAAGTTAATGCGCTACCTGGTAACATTTATAATTATGGTGGTATAGTTATAGTGGTATTTTCATGTTATGCAGACAGGTTGTTTTTTGAAGTTTTATAAAATTTCATAAAATGACAGTAATATGTGGGCATTTTTTGGCTTTGTTTCAGTTTTCCCATGTGTTAGATTTTTATTTAAGTTAATTAATATTTTCAAGTCATATGATGGCTTTGTTTAAATTGTTCTGTACTGACAATTTTCTCCCAATGATATGAACCAAAGATATGAACGCGGGTTGGTTTGAGCTTTGGGCGAGGGCTAAAATATCAATGAATGATAAATTAAAATTTTATATCAGTAGTTCAAATACACTAACCCTGTTATATTTCAAACAATCTCATTCATTATTTTTTTTTACCAAATATATTTTTAATTCAATATTTTATGAATGATTTATAAAAATATTTACGTCTCTAAGGTTGTTATATGTTACCAGTGTATTGATTGACACTTGTATTTATTGGTGTGTATCAAAAAAGCAAAAAAGTATGCTCAGTTGCATACGATTGCCTGTAGATACTAATGAGATCATGTTAATTCATCTGCTAATCAATTAGCATTTCTTGAGTTGCTTCAAAATGTTGATAACTTTCTTTGTTATCAAAGTATTCAAAAATAGATTCAATGCAAAATGTGACAGTCAGGCTGTGAACAGATGACGACAATCTTACCGCTGCTCTTTTAGCCGGCGCCTGAATGCCTTGCGGTTTCATATCCTGACAACACGAGCAGGGAAAGAGTTAACCACCCGGGCGCTTAATTGCACGTGACATGTGTTGGAGTGTGACAGATGTGACAGATGATGGAGATGGGGACGAAGAGGGCGTAATCTGGCCTTCGGAGCCGAGTCTTCTCCTTCTGTTAGACCTCCAGAAGCGCCTCCCTAGTGAAGACCTGAAGGTAGTAAATAACAGCTCGCCTCTCCGGCCATTATTTAAGCATCTGGTGATGGAAGGAGAGCCCTGTGCCTCACAGGGATCCTGTCAAAATCAGCCAGCCTCAAAACTCTTCAGCAGACCCCAAACTGCATTTCGTCGCTCAGAAACACCGCTTCATTACTGTAGATTGGGCTGATGGATTTAACATGACAGGAAATGAAACTTTATATTTGGTAGAATAACACACACAAAAAAAACACTGTGATGCATTATCTATCACAAAGGTTCTCAAATGTTTTTTTCTTCAGAACGACCCAACACTGTACCAAAACTGTGTAACGCACTCTAAAAAATGCTGGGTTGTTTCAACCCATGTTTGAGTCAAATATGGACAAACCAAACTGTTGGTTTCAATATTTAAACGAAATCTTTAAACCCAACGGTTGGGTTTGTCCATATTTGACCCAAACATTGGTTGAAATAACCAATTTTTTTTTTTTTTTTTAAGTGTATGAAATTTAATTTCTATGGTTTCATGATCCTAGCCTTCAATAATTCACCGCACACAAACCATCTTAAGCTCCATTATTGGACCTGTTTTTAAAGTAGCCTGGTTTCTTTTAGCTCTTACTTTTTTGTTTATAACTTTTACTGACAGCATGTCACGTGTCCTTGATTGTATCCGAATGCATTTGCGCCAAAATACTTTGCGAGTTTGGTCGCACTAGAGATTAGGGTCCAATCCTCAATATTAACTAACTATTAACTACAACTTTTGCCCTGATAAACTCCTAATTACTGCTTATTAATAGTTAGTAAGGTAGTTGTTAAATTAGGGTTAAGGGATGTAGAATATGGTCATGCAGAATAAGGCATTAATATGTCCTTTATAAGAACTAATAAACAGCCAATATCCTAGTAATATGCATGCTAATAAGCAACTAGTTAATAGTGAGAATTGGTCCCTAAACTAAAGTGCTACCATGAGTTTTATTGAATATGGATATGGAAAATATTTTGTTCTCCTTTTTAAAAGCCTTTTTGCTATCCAATTATGTTTAGTTGAATTTTATTATTTGAATTAAAATCGTTTTTTTTTCTCCCATCTCTTCAGTTTTTGGTTCACGATCCACCAGTTGAGAACCACTAGTCTATCATAATAGAGTCGATTAAGAGTCGATTTCCTTTCCCATGGTAACCGAGCCCTTATGTTTGTTTTGATGGGAGGGTACCTACTAAAGGTGAAAGATTAACATTAAGTAAATAATTACCTCATTATTTTAGACTGGAAAAAAATGTGGCGGGTGTGTGTGAAATCAATTTAAAACAATGGTAATACACTCAGCGAGGTCTAGGTTGGGAGCACAAAGGTATATTTGTCTCATGGAACTGATTTACAGCCCTGTGGATAAAATCAAACTTCCTGGAATCTTTTCAGATGTTTTGAGAAGCTTATGAGACAGCTGTCAAACAGTTCCGAAAATGGCTGATTCAGCATTATCCGCCTTCACGAAAAACACGGCTGGGACAATATTAGTTTAGAAATAGCAACAATGTGTGTCTTTGAACGCAGTGTGTACGCCGTCTATCCATTGTCAAAGAAATGAGTTATGAAACTCAGCTGCTTGAGGAAACAGCCAGGTGGGAAAAACAAAACTCTGATTGAAATTCTCTTGGGGGGCGTTAGCGTGATACATATTTGCTCTTGCGTTCCTTTTGTTCCTTGGAAAACCGCTGTTCAAATGCAATGACCGGTTGCATCAGTTCTAGTGAATGACTCGTTACACTTCCTCTTTTTTATATCCGTGCAATAAAAACATCTGTTCGTATCACAGAAGATTTGGGTAACACGTTCCAGATTTCAGACAGTGAAATTTTCCATGCTAAAGTGACTAGTTGGAATGAAATCTGAGGCCTGTTTGTCTTCAGGCCACAGTATTGTATTTAGACCTCTTAAAGAGCGGGTTTGTGGTTATTCAGAATTGATTTGAGTGTTATTTATAGAGCCTATGAAATAGCAATTGGAGTGATGTGGCTTTAAATACACGTCTGTTGACTTTGAGGTCATCTATATACTGTATATATGACCAGCAAGTAGAAAATCATGGTTCTTGACCATTAATCCTGTCCAAATTTCCTTTTTCAATGGGACATGTTGGAAACTATTCTTGTCAAGTGGTTCTTTAATTTCCTAAATGTGAATTTGATAGTAAACAGAATACAGGATAAAGACTTCTAATTAAAATTTTAATTTAAGGATGTGGAGTTTAAATGGAATGAATTTCGTAGAAGTGTAATTTTTAGTAATACATTTAATTTTTCAGTATGATTTAACCATAAAAATTTTCTCACACATTTTAGTTTTTACCAGTAATATAAAATAATATTAATAACATTTGAAATGCTACCTACAGAAATTTGTATTTATTTTATACTTTACATTTAAAAAAATTTTTTTTTACTTTTATATCATATTTAATTATTAATTATGTAATTTGTCACATACATTTCAATGATATCAATATTAGTTTTTATAGCATTAAACATTATTTTTGGAAAGTGTTGGGCCTTTTGTGGTGCTGTATGACGAAATTTAAATCACAGTAAATGTAATTTAGCACAAATCCACTGTTATTGTCGAATTTCTTTTCGTTTCAGTTCAGTAAAGTCCACTTCCTGTCATTCCAGTTCAACTTCCTGTGAGGACTACTTAATTCAAATTCAAACTCATGATTTAAAGGTACAGTAAGCAATTTCATGCAGTAACACTGTTGATATTTGTAATCAACCCAAACAAACACACGCCTCCCTTTATTGCTTCGGTCCCAAAACGCACAAACACACAATGCAAGAGTGAATGTCTCTTTATCATAGCTGAAGCAAAGAAAAATTATGCTTCGCAAAAGTAAAGCGAGTATGGCGAAGAACGACAAGGAAGGACAAAAAAATGAACATACAGTACACAAGAGTATATTCTAGCAAGAGTTGGTTGAGTAGGTCTCTCCAGTGCTGGAAAGCTTTGCTAAAATTAACACGGTTCCTAAATCTCTCTCCTGATTGTAAACCTTCTTTTTCAAGTGATATTCCTTTGACCTCTTTTGATTTTTAATGTCTCTCAGCCATCTCTTTTTCTACAATCTCTCTTCAAATCTCCCTCTTGCTCAAATAATGAGTGGACACGCCCCCTACTGCTAATTGGCCCACAATCTCTCCTCCCCCATCATGAGTGACACGCCCCCTACTGCTTATTGGCCAACTCTCTATCTTCCCCCATCATGAGTGACACACCCCTTACTGCTGATTGGCCAACACTCTCTCCTCCACCATCATGAGTGGACACGCCCCCTACTGTTGATTGCCAACTCTCTCCTTCCCCATCATGAGTGGACACGCCCCCTACTGTTGATTGGCCAACTCTCTCCTTACCCAACATGAGTGGACACGCCCCCCTACTACTGATTGGCTACAAGTGTGTTGTGCTGCTCGGTCTAATTTACTTTCAACAGCGTTTCTCAGAAATCACTTACTGCACCTTTAAAAGGGAGCCATTTTTTAAAAACTGAATTGTTCCCAGCTGAGTTAAAAAGGCATCGATTTTGAAGTATGAGCCAAGAAACAAATTCAAAATGATAACTTGATATTTTCTTGTGATCTGGGAGGATTTATTTGTGTACAGATACACCCTCATGGATCAACATCGGGACAGATCTATAGGAAACTGAACTGATGGGCCGATCTAATAATGCTTTTAATGTAAAACGGATCCAAAACTGTGTTTGGTACTCAAAATCACCCTGCTTTTAGTTAAATACCCTCTGTTTTTTTCCGGCCAAGTTAATAAAAGGAGCTATGTCCCATCACTGCATATTTATGGGGAACATTTGCAGGGTACAGAGAGGGAGAATCAATTTCCCGCTCTCCCATGATAATTTATGGCTTTTCTGAGGGTGCTCTAGCCGGGAAAATGACACGTCAGGTCTATCATATTTGGAGCAGCAGTAAACCTGCCAAAGTGTAATCTCTTCAAGGCTTCTGACCCTTACAGCACCCCCTCCAACCAACGATCATTAATGAATGAGCCCTGGAATCGCTCCAGAATGTCAATATTATTATGACAGATTTTAATATTATTATGTCTGTCTTTAATAACACTTAATCTTATAGTACATTGAGACATCCTGGCGGTTCAGGTGGAACTGGCTTTAGAAATGTATTTGACAAAAAATGGCTTTAGACAGAATTATAGCAAAACAAAAGATATATCAACACTGATATATCACATGCTGGAGGTATTTACGTAATCAGATTAAATTTTTCCAGAAATGAGTAGAGTAACATGTTACTTGTTAAATTTCATCTAAATTGGCTACTTTTTCAAGAAACGAATGTGTGTTGCTTTTTCTTTTATTCCATGTTTATTGTTTTCAAGCATTGTAGGAGTTGTATTACTGTACATGTGAGCATGATGTGTATCGTAGTTCAAGTATTTCTTGAGCTTTTAACTGACCGTGACAGTTTTCTTTCAGTCCGCTGTGAGATTTTTCATGAAAATAAGCAGTGGT